>NC_067398.1:181981803-182330553 GCF_016432865.1 Antechinus flavipes
ATAAAAGAGAGCATACTTTAGATTCAGTTTATATTGAATGACCTCAGAAGTTCCTCCTCCATTTAGCACTCTGTTATTTTATGAATGTGTTAAGTGGATCATATAATTTAGAACTGGAGGGAACTTGAGAGATCATCTGAATTTATTCATTTTTACAGATTAGGAAGATAACATTCAGATAAAGTTAGTAGTGATTTTCTAAGATATTAGAGGGCGTAAATAGCTGAAACAAGATTCAACCTATTTGACTTCAGGTCCAGCAATCTTTCCATTATATCATATTGCTTCTAAATTTTACCTTTAAAATGTTAAATTGCTTTTTTCTCTTAGAACATTTCATAATCATAAAATATCAACCATGTGGGAGATAGATTGGCATCAGGTACCTTTTCATCTTTAATTTGTTCTTAATTTTTTCCTTTGCATTGATTTTAACCTTCAGGTTCAATTCAAATTCTTAGTTGAGGTGTTAACTTTGACTCCAGAGGGCATGTGAGACAAACAAAATAGTCTATAGATTATATTGTCAGGCAATGAGCCACTTGGGATAAACTGTCACCAGCTCAGAAGAATATCTACATTGGAAAGAGGCATATTTTCATATTTTTTTTTCTTTTTCCCCCCTATGCTTTGTGTATCTCAAAGAAGACTTAGCTCCCCAGCCATTTCTTATAAACAGGTGGTCTGAAACTATATGCTGATAGTATTATGCACCCTAATCCCAAAGGTTTGACAGCATCTTGATCATCAAAGAAAATTCATTTTTGAGAAGTATAATGCTGGTGAGATTTCATCAGTTATTAGCAAATAGTCAAACTAACAAATGCATGCTGAGGAACACAACAGCAAAGAACACAAAATGCCAACTTGGGGATGACAGCCCAACTATTAACTGAATGCCATCAGGGATTCATTATAAGGTGTTGGAAAGACAAGGCTGAAAGAAATTGTGGTAGGCCACATGCGCCAAAGCGGATGACAAAAATGTCTCTGCAGACTTTAACTACTTAAGAAACATAATAGTTCTGAATTTAAGTCATGCAAGTTTGAGATCTGAAGAATCTTTATGTAAAATGATGAAGAACAGGGGAAGAAAAAAAATGCAGAATTGACCAAAAGTGAAAGGAAAATTAATTCAATTTCAAACAAGCCACTTCTCAAAGCACAACAAAATATTGTAATTTACAAAAAATAATCTAATTAGTTTTCCATCTCAGTAGATGTTTTCTCAGTCTTGTTGATATTAATTTGTGTTTGAAAATATTTAAAAATCCTTGAATGAAAAATGCTAGAGAAATATAACATTGTTCTCCATGCAGAGTAGAAAAGTCAATCAAATACAAATGGAAAGGTATATACTTTAAATGCCATCAGTTGGCAAAAAACTAAAAAGATGTATAGTGTCACTTGGGTGAGCTCTAAAAATTAAATACAGTGTTTTATACACATGGAGATAGTTTTTAAAATGCAGTTTGGTAACTTGGTGTACTTATTTGATGAAATTCAGATACATAAAATGTTCAGAATAATGACCTCAATCGGAAGAGTGAAAAATGGCTAAAAGCAAGTCTGATTTCAAAATTCTACTCAGTACCAAAAAATTATAATCCATTCAAATCACATGATGTCCCATTTCCAATAAAATATATCTAGATCTATCTTAATATTTTTCTAATGTATTCATGTCAATTTCCTTATCTTTGAATTTAATGATCTTATGTTAATAATATTATTGATATGGATTCAAATGGTAAAATAAATATGAATATATATTTATTATATAGTTAAGATTTATGTATGATCTTAAATCAAAACCAAAGAAATGGTCTTGAAAAAGGAAACAGCAAAATGCAATTGGATTTTATTTTTGGCCTTAGATTTTTTCCCTTCCTCTGTTCAAAAGACAAATCAACATATTCTATTCTGTCTGTTCCCCCTCCATTTGCATAAGGTCCTTATACTACTTGCTGGCTTTCCCATGGCACCCAGACTTGCCCTTTCTTAGAAATTGTTTTATTCTGTTTTCCTTCCTGCTGACCTGAATTGTCAGCATATTTGACCCTAATTACATTTTGCCTATCCTGTTTACCAGTCAGTCTGATAAGCTAATTACTCTAATATACATTCATAGGATTTAGATCAGGAGGGGAAGCAGGAGGTTGGCCAGACTCTTGTCCACTCTGCTCTTCTCAGAGACAGGGAGTACAGAACTAGAATTATATCTATCTATTCTCTTAAACAGTATTAGTCTATGGTATATGGTTTTTAAAGTCAAGTAAAATGTAATCACTTTTAATTAATGTAGGCAATCAGGACTCTAACTTTTATATCCAAGGCTCTACTATCTTCCCACAAAATACCAGTTCCACAAAGAAACACACATAGTAGGTAGCAAATAAACTGATTTATTTAAATCAATAGCAAAAGAGAAATCCCAGAATATGCGTAAGAGGATCTATATTAGATAATGCAGTGATGGAACTCTTTCACTGCAAACTAGTTAACTCAACTTAGCCTATCCTAGATCTCCTGTAAGGGAAAATTCCCAAAAAGTCTCTGGCACAGCAAGCTAGGGATAGAGACATACTGGATTCTTCTTCCCAGTCTTTTTTTTTTCCTTTATCAACCTGAAGTTAAATTCGCATTTACCATTTTGAAACTACTGTAGTACTGGAAGACCAAAGAAACTGAAGCCACTCATAGACCCTGAAGAGAATCAAGAGCTGCTGAAACTTAGAGAAACCACCCCTTTTGTGTTGCTATTCTGAACTACTCCACTCCATCACTATAATAAACAGGTTCAGGGGATTGACTTCCATCACTGAAGAGAAACCCACAATAATGAGTTTTGGGACTCTGGTTATACTTAAACTGGGTATAAATTTGCTTCATTTCAGCTTCTAATGTTCTCTCTTCTGTCCTATGAACCACACAGAATGAGTTTAAAACCTCTTCTCTATAATAGCTTATAATGTACTTGAAGACAAATAGTATTTATAGTCTAATTATTTTCCAGGTTAAATATATTGAAGCCATTTAACCATTTTTCATGTTTCATAATTGTTCCTCTGCTGCCCAAAATTCTTTTTATTAGAAAATAAAACCAGTTTGACAATATTTTTATGAAATTAAGTAAAAGTTGTTAGCCTTTTTTGAGTAAAGAGCCCTTTTGACAATCTAAGGAAATACTTGAATTCTTTCTTAAAATAATGACTTAAAATGCATAAAATCAAATACATAGGCATACAAAGGCAACCAATTATATTGAAATACATTTTTTAAATTAAGTTCACAGATTCCACCTAGGTAAAGAAGCCCTGCCTAATGCATCCATGAATAAATACAGACTAAAATCTACCTTTTTCATCTTATCTTATTCAGTTCATGTCTATGTTTTCCTATGAATATTCCACAGATTTATACAGTATACTGAAGGCTTTTCTGTGAGTTTTTAAAAAAAATATTTTGTGGGTACAAGTAACACCATACTCAAACTATCCTCCTTACTTATAATATATTACTGACACAAAATCTTTTCTGATATACATGACATTGAAGATGACTTTTATACTTATTCTCATACACAAGTCATCATTGGTAATCTGTAAATGTGCCTACATTTTTTACCATTTATTTTTATAATGGCAGACTTTTGCCTGAAATAGTATTTGAACCCAGATCTTCTTGTCTTTGGATTCATTACTCATTACTCTGTTTGTTGTTGTTGTTCATTTATTTAAATCATGTCCAATTCATCTGAATTTCATTTGGGGTTCTCTTGGCCCCATTTTACAGATGAGAAAACTGAGGCAAAAGAGTTGTACCTGCCAAGGACCATATGGCTAATAAATGTCTGAGGCAATATTTAAACTGAAGAAGATGATTCTTCCTGACTTCAGCCCAGAACTTCACCTACTGTACCACCAAACTTCTCTCTATCACTTATACTCTATGGAATACTGCCTCTCTGAAGAGAATTGATTCAGGAAACAAATTTGCAGTGTCTGTCCAAATCACATATACTAATTGAATAACTCAAGGGAATCTCCTTCTAATTGCATGTCCTAATGTGTCCAATATTCATTCTTCATCCATTTAGTCTTTTCTGTGTAGATTAGTAGCTAAATTTCCAAGGATATGTTAGAACCAAAAGAGAGTCAATTATTAAATTTTAGTGTGCATATTTATTTTTTGGAAATCAGCAAATGCTACAAATCAGACTTGATTTAATGTTTTGTTGAATGTCTGAACTTAAAAAAATGATGGGGGAAATAGTAATAATGCATATTAAATGTAAAAGCTTATCATGTTACATCTCCCAAACTTGGAGACCTGATTTTTAAACATTTATTAACCCATCATTGCCAATTTCTTTTGAGTGGCTTCAGTGATCTACTGAAACAATCTTGTACCCATAACATCATAATACTGATTCACTTTGGGATTGCACTCTTTTAAAATACTTAATGGCCATACTGGTACAGACAGGCATTGGCACTGGGTACAGAGCCATATTGGTGGCTTAAAACTGATCTTCTATTATTGACTGGTAATTGGTAGTAACACTTTAGTACATGTGTGCTTTTTTCTTCTCAAGAATATTTATTCTACAAGGAAGTATTCATTCAGATAATGCCTTATACCAAAGAAATGAGTTTATAATGGTAGAATTTCATACATCTGCAGGATGATAGCAGAAATATTGGGGTTATATTGCCTTATCATCATTCTTCAATTAATTCCATATAGTCAGCTTCCTATTCTACTTATATATAAACCAAGTACTATTCTCTTCCTGTGAGATTCCTGTCTCTTAACCCAATTTACTTAAAAGGACTAGGGAAAATAAGTTTGAAAGTCAAGCAGCAGAAATGAGGTTGAATGAAAGCCAAGAAATGTGTATATTGGGTGAGAGGTGGCAACATTGATGGGGCATATGGCAGGGGACAGAATGAGGGGCATAAAGCCTAAGGCTGGCAGCTTTGGATGTCCCTATCCATCAGCCAAAATTCAGGTCCATCAGATGGTGTGCAGAAGAGTGAGAGCCCAGGTGGAAGGACTGTTTTTGACTGTCTTAATAAGCACTTAATTAACCAGTCTGGCTAAGGATCTCACCTTAACATAAAAGAATACAATATCTTCCACAATGGATCTTGATCAAAGCTTTTGGATATAGTTCAGTCATTAAGGCACGGTGTTAGGAACAGTAGGGACTTATTCTTTATACTGATTCAAAATGGAGATTTGAAGTTTGAGTATAATGCTTAATGTCTAAGGTTAAAGATACATAATATTTTTGTTATTGTGCCTATTTTTGCCTTAATAGCTATAAAATAAAAATAGTTCTTACCTTTACATATGACTTTAAGAAAGCATGAAAATGCACAATATGGCACAGGGGATATAGCACTGGCACTGTAATCATAAGGGCTTGAGTTCAAGTCCAGTTTCAGAAATTTACTACTATATTACCCTGGGCAAACTATTTTACCCCAGTTGTCTCAATTTGTTTTTTTTTAAAAGAAAGAAAGAACAAAATAAAAAGAAAAAAGGACAATAAATTCCCCAAAGTATATTATTCACTTTAAAAGTCATGCATCATCTCATATCCATCATCACCAAAAAATCTTTTCAGGGCTTCAAGATAAATATGCTAATACACACTTTTAGAAAATGTAATCTTTAATGTGGCCAAGGATGCCAAGTAGCTTGAAGTTTAAAAATATTTTCACTCATATTCACTCAGGTACAAAGACCCTGATCCAGTGATTTAAAGGTATGTGGGTAATTTTGACACTAATGAAATGCAGAAGACAGGTTATTTTTTGTATTTAGAAAAAGATGAGAATACCTTGTCATTTCAATACATACTTGAGTCAATTCAATAAACATTGTGTACTTACTTTATATAAAACATTATATGCATATGTATATAATACACAAACATATAGTACCATTCATCATTTGATTCTTTACTGTATTTGAATGTGTCATTAAAAAGAAGATATTAATAGATCTCTTGAACAAATCTGAAAAGAGGTACAATTTATTTTTTTTCAAACTTAGGAAAATAATCATGATGGAAAAGCATATGCAGCATCAAGGCTGATATTATAGATGCAGAAAAAGTAATGAAATCTCACCTCTAAACCAAATACAGACCCTTAGAAGAAGCTTGGGGAATTTTTTTCCTTCTACTCTTATGTTCTGCCTTAGGCTAATGTGATCTGTCAGGGCACCTAGGTACAATGGTGATTGGTGCCACAGAAATATGTATATCGACATCCAGAAAGATAGATGGATAATTCATAGTTATTGTTCCCACAGCAACCTTACTCAGGCCTCTTTCATACAGCCATTCACTTCCTCCTCAGTCAAGTACAAATTCAAGAAATAGGGAGGGCTGTGTTGTCTCACTCAGTGTCATCCAGCCATGATGGATCAATACCTTCCACTTCTGTCAATAAAAAAAAAAAAAAAAAAAAAAAAAACACAGGAGAAAAACAAACATTCAGGAACGGTAATGTGGTAATGCTTCAATGGCACCATTTTGTAAAATTTTCTTAGGGAGTAAAGAGCCTATAACGGGCAAAATGTTATACCTGTTATTAATTAAACTAAAGCTTTACAAAATTTATTTTACAAGAAGTAGAATCCATAATGCTATGCCCACAGAGGTTAAAATATTAGCAGCCACTGTGACCCATAAAATAACCATACTTCAAAATTAGTATGATGTTTTATGCCACTAACCATGGCACTACCACAAATAATACCAAACAGCTAATTCCCAATCTGAGCATATTGTTCACCAAAGCTAGGAAAAACTCAGAAAGTTATACTTCTGCTGGATCAAAAATGGGAACACCAATATATAATACTGACTTAGCCATATATTTAATTTTTATTTCCATCATAATACAAAATATAGAAAAAGGGCTAGATTATTTAATTGAAACAGAGATCTTCCAGTTAAGAAATTCTCTCTACCAATGAAAATCAGAACTTCTCTGAAATGTATACCCTTAGAGAAGTATCCAGAATATTAAACTGTTAAATCAAATAGACCAGACTCACAGCTAGTTTGCATTCAGTGGCAGAATTAGAACTCAATTCTTCCAGCCTGGCTCTCACGCCACGTTTCTACTTTGCCTCCTCAAAATAGAAATAGCATAATTAAAATTTAAAACTAATCTTAGTTGTTAAGATTGGATACAAATAATGTAAAAAATTATTGTTTAAGTCAATCCAAAGCTAAGACTTCATTGGAGGATTACGCTGTCACAAACCTTTTTGCTTAATTTCATTTTGATTTGTAACTTGTAATCCAAATAATCTAAATAATTTTACTTGCTTAGCCTATCAGAAAAAAAATATGATTAATGTTCATTTTGTTTCATTTGGAGAAAAAAGAAAATCTAAAAAATAAAATGAAGAATTAAGTCAAAATGTTTTTAAAAGTTTCATTTTCTTAGCTATAAGATTACAAAATACACAATTCTAAAATAACATTCTTTCCTTCTTCAAAAGAAAAAATATTGATGCAAAATAATTTTAAAATAAATTATAAAATAAGAGCAAAATTGTACTCAGTGGAATCCTTGATACAAAATGTCACTTTTAATGTAAGAATATATTTCATAGCTGAGATATAAATCTATGGGGGAAAAAAGGTTTCTATATTACAGAATTTCTGGTATACCACTCTGTGTGGCCCAATGATCAATACTCTAGGCAGCATCTGAGAGTAAAAACAATCCTTTGGGGAATTATTTTTTTTTAAATTCTGATACCTGACTTCAAGAGTTAAAGGAAGTAAAAAAAAAAAAAATGAATATGAACACTGAGAGAAATGCAGAAAAACTTTATATGAACTAATACTGATTGAAGAAAGCGAAATTAAGAGAATCATGCACATGATGATTATGAAAAAAAAATGAAAGGTAAATCAACTCGGATAACAGACAGTGTAAAATGTAGCTCCTAAATGATGGAAATTAAAAATAATACCTTTTCAATTAATAAACAGTTTGTTGTTTAATCATTTTCGTCATATCCGACTCTTCATGACGACATTTGGACTTTTATTAGCACAGGTACTACAATGGTGTGTCATTTCTTCTTGATCTCATCTTACAGATGAGAAAATTAAGTCAAATAGTGTTAAGTGGCTTATCAACACAGATAATGACCATTTGAAGTCTGATTACAGGCTTGGCACTCCATCCATTGTGCCACCTAGCTGCTATTAGGGTGAAGTACAAAACTGAAAAAAATGTCATTTACTATCAGACCAATTAAGTGGTTTTCTTTAAATGTGTGGATTGGAGGAGATGGGAAGAAGCTGGGGAAAAGGAGATGGGGAGAGGACCCATGGGGAGATTGGAAAGAGTGAGAGGAAAGAGGCAGAGACAAAGCATATGAGACAAAGAGAGATTCAGAGAGAGGGGTTAATTGATTGATTGTGGAGAGAGAGGCTTCTAAGTCAGAAAGAATTGAGTTGAGATTTTTGCCTCTGAAACATACTGGCCATGTGTCCCTGGGCAAGTCATTAACTCTCATTACTCTGAGACCCTAAGTTTTATAATAGTTGCATGTCTGCTTGTATGGAAGGAGATTCCTTGGGAAGGAATTTTACCAAATCAGTGAAATCACAGATTTAAGCTCCTTGTGCCCACAAAAAAAAATTTTTTTAAAGAGATGATAATTCATCTTCTATAACTAGATTATGAAGAAAGAATCAGGGGCACTAATGATATGTTTTCTAATAACTAAAACATTCAAAGAATGAATCAGAAATATCAGTTACAGTGAAAGCTTAAAGAATTAAAACTTTTGTTTGGGTAATCTAAATACTTAACAAATAAATTTTTATAGTTTACTTTTTACAAATATTAATCCTGTGCTTTAAAGACTTATTCACAACAACCTTACCTGTAGCTAGTAGCCCTTACACCTTATGCAGGTCATAATTAAACTTCTTTAGATGCTTGTTAACCAGAAAAGTCATCCTGTAAGAACTTATTTTGCTATTAGTTAGAATTTTTTTAAATAACTATATACAGAATTCTGAAGAATCAAAATCTATTAAAGATTTACTTTGGACAAATCCAGCTCAAAACTTCAATTAAACACACACACACACACACACACACACACACACACACACACACACACACACACACACATTCAAGTGAAGTGTCTTCATTAGGATATAAGGCCTAAGAAAAAATACCAACCCAGAAAAAAGTCTGAGGGTTTGTGGCTGACCTTTTTTTGGTTTTAATCACTGAAACTCTCGACAGCTTAATAAGTTGAAGGTGCTGGGTCACAGTCTAACTTAATAAGGCCCACAATAGAACCTTGGCCACCTATGATTGCTCCCATAAGTCTTAGCACATCTGGCACTCTGTCCTTGGTTGAGAAATGTTTTCCATAACTTTGTCCATATTCCCCATCCTGCATATAAATTGTTTTTATTAACTCAAGAATGATACAGCACTATATTTGTGGGAGCCTTGGCCATTTTCAGATTTCATCCTATGGAGAGATGATTGTTTTCTCTAAAGTGGAATTAAACACTGTTTATCACCAAATCTCCTTTTGCTGTGGTATCTACCATATTTAACTTGAATATATGGGTAAACTAACTTGTAAGTTAGACATGAAATTAAAAACAACAACAAACAAACTGAACCTTGCAACAAAGCTCAAGGAGATACGCTTATTTTTTATACATATAAACAAAGTGCTAAATCAGAATATCAGGCTACTTCCTGCTTTTCTTCAAGAAATTTCAGATAGAGAATCACATATGTATATAAATACCATAAAAATTGTCTATTTAAAACCAATTATTTGGATGGTTAGTACATCCTGTGGACAAAATGATAAGCACATCAATACATAATTCATTCTGTTTTTTCTTAACAGTTTTAAAAAATCTAATGAAAGACAATTTTCTATTGACTTTTGTGATTTCTCATATGGATAGAACCATCATGGAAACTTATCCAGATGGAAAAAGCTACAGGTTTATAATGCACTGAGACATCTGTGTACTACAAACTCACTTTGATACTGATCATGGAAGATCCCCAAGATAGGGCCATATAGAAAAGGTAAGAAAATTCAATGGTTTTAAAAAGAACCAAAAGGCAATTTATCCATGATTCTGGTGAAGTAAAAGAATAAGTGAAAACACTAGCTCTACAGATTATCTTGAATGCATCTTTCCTCTAGGAAAACCAAAATATTTATATTAGGAAGTTATTTGCTATCTATGACACATATTCTGAAAGAAAACAAGGTAAAGACTGATTGTAGTGTTTTCAAAAGTAGCCAAACAAAATTATGCCTAACTGAATACTCTCATCTGCCTCTTTACTTTGCTCAAAAAAATCTTTTTTTTTAATGCTATATATTTCCAAAAACATGACAAAGAAAAAGAAGAAGGGAGAAGAGACAAGTAGTAAGTCTACTACCTCTCTTATGCGATAAGAGATAGGAAAAAAGTGATAAACAACAAAACATTTTTAATTGGCTTTAGTGATAGAATAGTTGTAGTAACGGTTAGGCAACAAATAGTACAGTAGATACAGCATTGGGTCTGGAGCCAGGAAATTTTGAATTCAAATCCAGCTTCAGACATTTACTAAGTGTGTGACCCTGGGCAAGTCACTTGAGTTTGCCTCAGTTTTGTTTTCTATAAAGTGACTTGGAGAAGGAAATGACAAACCACTCTAACATCTCTACCAAGAAAACCCCAAATGGGGTCATGAAGAATCAGACATGACTGAAAAGACTGAACATCAAATACTACTAATTCTGATGTGTATGGAGAGAGAGAAATGGAACAAGTTGTAGATTAATGTCAGAAGACCTGTGTTTGA
The DNA here is from genome assembly GCF_016432865.1 of Antechinus flavipes. Lineage (NCBI taxonomy): Eukaryota > Metazoa > Chordata > Mammalia > Dasyuromorphia > Dasyuridae > Antechinus > Antechinus flavipes. The sequence continues at coordinate 181,992,696 of NC_067398.1, forward strand.
ATTCCAGTTCTAAAATTTATTCCCTATATGACTTTGAACAAGCCAAATTTATCTTTATGGGCTTGTTGTCTATTTAGAAAGAGAGGAATGTGTATTACATGACTACTAATGCTACTTTCAGTCCTCAACTCTTATGATCTTTTGAATGAGTATTAAATTTTAAGAAGGATCTCTTTTGTTGAATGGGATCATCAAAATAGATTATGAATAAATCAAGAAGTTGTTAGAATTAATGGAAAACAAACTGCTAAATTAGATTTCTCTCTGATTTATTCTTAGTGTTATTATATATCACTATAACATTTTAATAGATTTTTAAAATATTTTCCTTTATATAAACTTTCAAAAAGTCCTACTCTAAGTCTCATAGTGCCATGGAAGTGACTTTAGCTCCTCAAAGAATAGGTTGCTTGATTACAAATTCAATAAGTTTTACACTTCTGGAAAGATTTTGAATATGGCCCACTAAACATACTGAATCTGTTTTTTCCAAGGACTAGCTTAGTAAAGTATGAAAATACTTATCATCAATACACTGGTGACTTTGTGATGAATACTTTGGCCATGGAAACATAAGAAACAAAGAAAATTACAAATAATCCACATTCAACTTTGCAGATCCCCTTTCACTTCAGTGTGTGACAATTACAGAATTCTAGAAAAGGAATAGAAGCCATTAAAATATACAATTTTTGTAGCATGTAAAAACTTTAATATGACCATTGCTTTTCTAAATATGAGAACCAATAACCTTGCCCAATAACAAAAGAATGGTTATGCTAATGTAGGAACTAAATCATATTAATCTTGATATAACCTCTCCAAATGAAACAAGACAAAACAAAGGAACTTAGAATTAAACTGAAGGATGACTTGCAGAATCTCATGGTAGAATCAGAGTAAGGACTTGGTAGAATTGGTTTTATGATATGCCCAATGACAATGAGAAATTTAATTTCATTGATTATTTGGCTTTTTCTTTGCATTGTTTATGGTAAATATTTGCAAAAAAAATCACCATGGAAATAATTGTTGTTTTTTTATCAGAGAATGCAAAGGTGGGAAAGACTGAAAAATTCTAAAAAAAAATACCTCAATTAGACCTTCTAAATTAGGTTAACATGCACTTTTAATTTAAAAGTGGGGAAAAAAGTGAGAATGGTGAGCATCTTGACAAACACACATTAGCAATAAGAAATGAGAAAAATCAGAGAATAAAAGCTATGTCTCTACACCAAGAATATTTTGAGAAAAGAATTAATTTGTTTATACTAAACATGATGAATAAGATTTTTAAAAAATGAAAGTGATTTCCTCTTAGTGGACAGGAAAAGGCTCATTAGCGATATGAGAGTATACTCCAGCTGTATGAGTATAGTCAAACTATTAAGTCAGAGAAAATATCAGAACAACTATGAAGCTAGAAGAAAGAACAATTATAGGAAAATATTTAATATGCTATTAAATTAATTGAAATCTGACTTGTTTAAACAGGTTTTTTAAAAGAAAAAATGGTAATAGAATGTAAAAATGACAGTCATCAATTAAAACAACATTATATATAATATATACTTAATATATAATATTTTACATAAAAATATACTAATGATAGAAGTTTAGCCTTTGTAAATAAATTATCATAATAAGAAGATAAAATGGACATCTTAGTCAAAACAATACTTGACTTATTTATCAAATAATTGATTGGTTCCTGTCCTTCCTTTTTGAAGAGGACGAAAATGACATCATTATATTGGGATCGATGTACAATATGTCCAGCTATGGCTGATCAGATGTGTATGATCTCAGAATGTTCTATCAGAGATTCAGCTCAAATATTCCATGTATATCAACTGGAGAAAGAGAAAAAGGACAGAGACAGAAAAAGAGAGATAGCTAGACAGAAAAGAGAAAAAGACAGAGAGATAGAGAAACAGAGGCAGAGACTGAGTGAAACAGCAGCAGAGAGAAGTATATCATCCAATAGCAAAATTGGTTTAGAATCTAAATTTCTTGGTAAAATCTTATGAAAAAAGATGAAGATTATGAGCAATACTTCTAAAAGCAGAGATAAACAATGGAATGTGAAATGAATTTAAAGAAAGTTTATTTGACAATAAAAATGACTAAGCAAAGTAAGCCAGGAAATTTTAGGATGAAACTGTAAAAAAGGACAGAAAATACCTATGAATAGAACTTTGGGAAAGGCTTTTATAAGAAACTGTTTTCACCATCAAGAAATATACGGCTATCATACATAGAGTATAATATCATAGTCACAGATGTGCTACAAAGAAAGTAGAAGCAGAATTAAAGGGGACAAAAATAAGAATCTCTTGGATAGAAGATTAAAATTAGAGGATAACATAGAAGTGATCCATACTAAAGCTGACATAATTATAAGGGTAATGAGGAATTCATTCTTAAGATATATGAAAAAGGACAAGATACCAAAGATGGGGATGAAAATTTGCCTAGTTTTCTAACAAAACCTTTGATTGTGAAGTATCAAAATTGCCATCCATCTATACATCAGAATCACCTAAGACTCCTTTAAAATGATAACAGAGCTAACCATATTCAATAATGCAATGATTATAACCAGCAGGAAAAACATACAACTAAGTGAGTTAATCAAAGGAGTAACACAGTTTGGGCAGAAAAGGATAGTTTACAGTCTGTATTGTTAGAGGGAACAGTTATATTGATGAGTATATGAGCACTTGAATACTTTGATCAAGCTTGATGATAAGAGAGAACCTACTAATACTATTGACCTAATAAAAACTCTCCTTGAATGTTTATGAACACAATCACTTTTTTTTCATTCGCTAAAATTACTGTTTTATAAAACTATTGTTTTACTGTTTGATAAAAATGATCGTTCTTTACTTACTACAAATGACACACATCTTTGCTTCTGAGCCCTGAATTTTCCTTCTTGTTTAATCCCATGGGGCACTCTAATGTTAATCACTCTGAATAGCATAGTTTAGTATATTAAACACCAAACCTTTCAGTGTGAGAACTGACTTGGAGAACTGGCTGTGCTACTTCTAAGCTGCAGTCTTTTACAAATTATCTATTTTTCCTGAGCTTCATTAGCCTTTTATGTAAAAATAGATAATAATTATTATTATTATATATGTATGTATATGTATATACTATCACAGAGGCAATATGAAGCAAAATGGAGCCCCTAGGATATCATCTGATAGACTGGTTCAAATACTACCTCTAACACTTACTGGCTATGTGACCATGTGCAGGTCATTACTTTCTGAGAATCATTTTCTTTTTCTTAAAAAATGTGGATAATAAAAACACATCTCTCAAAGATGCTGAAAGAACCAAAGAGATACTTATATAAAACACTGGGTAAAACAAAAAATATAGTATTATATATACTAGTACATAATAATACACAGTATTACAATGTACATTGTTTAGTACATTATTATCATAATACTTTGTCAAAAATCACATCCCAAATTGGTTATCTCTAATATTTTTTGAGAGTAACACGGCTATTGATGAAGTAATTTATATTTACTCTAAGAGTTATTTCATATATTTTTCATCAACTTGGCACTGAGGATAGACCAGCGAACTTGGATTCAGAAAACCTTTGGTTCAGAGCCCACTGTTTCAGATAATTAACAGTCTTATAATGCCCATAGAATCTATTACACAGGTTGTTGTGAGAATTAACTATATTTTGTCATTCAGTTATTTTCATTTGGGTATGAATAACTCTTTGTGATCAAATTGGGTTTTTCTTTGCAAAGACACTGGAGAGGTTTGCCTTTTCCAGCTCATTTTACACATGAGGAAACTGGGGCAAACAGGGGGAAATGACTTGGTCAAGGTCACACAGCTGGTAGGTTTCTGAGACTGACTTTGAAATCATGTCTTTCTTACTCTAGTCTCGGAATTCTAACCACTGGGCCGCCTAGTTATCCTATATAAATGCTACCTCTTATTATTTATTCATTTTACATTTCATTTAGTAATAAAGATATTTGTGTAACTTTCTGATATTTCATGGCAGTGTGGAGAGGAACCTCTATGATTGAAGGTTACATTAATAAGGTATATTCTTTGGCAAGTCTTACCAAGCCGGAAAAAAATCTTTAATCTGGACTTTGTTTCATAGTTCGTCACTTTTGGCTTTCATTCATAGAGCACAGCAGCAAATTTGAAGAGGCTCCTTTCTAAGTGGGGACAAGATAATGAAGTTTGGGTATAAAGCAGCTCCCAAATATGATTTAATGAGTTTAATAGGAAATTGTGATGTTTAAATGAATTGAATGAATGAATTCTGATTGAATGAAGAGAATAATGATAACACAAAAAAATATTCAAAGAATTGAATTTTTATGCAGGTTTTATCTTCCCTCCTAAAAAGTAAACTTATGCAGGGCCTTCTATCTTTATATTCTCACCACTCCTTAGCAGAAAGCTAGGCTCAAAATAGGATCTCAATAAATATATAAAATTTAATGAATGGTAAGCAAAAATCTTTGTCACCTCAGAGTTATCCTCCAATTTTGTAGTAAATTAGGCATTGTTGATCTGGATTCTATGTAATGGACTTTTACTGTTGTTATTATTGCAAATTCCACTTTCTTTCCTTATTCATTGCCTATATTGTCCTAATTCTCATTGGTCATGGCCTTTGCCCAAATGGTGGGGATCTCTGTTCCTCATTGCCATAACTTCCTCATCAATGGGTTCTTTGTTTCTAATTGACAATTATAATTATATAATTATAGGGTTTTAGAGGAGGAAGGAATTGTAGAGATCATTTGCCTAACTCTGTCTAATCCAGAAAATGGGTTCCAGAAAAAGTTAAAAGACATTTTACTCAAGTTGCATAACATATGTGACTGAGCATTTTATTCTCAACTCCATATTTCCATTATACCTCAATGACAGTTGTTTATTCCATGTCATTCATCTAAAATATATACACATACCCCTCCTCAATACATTTAAAGCCTTTAGGGGCTTTCCAGAAACTACCCATAAGAATGCAAATCCTTTCATTTTGTTTCAAAGCCTTTTACCAGAGCTCCACAGGCTATTTTTCTACCCTCATCCATTCTTTTGTCCTTTTTGCTTAGTTCAGGCACACTTGCTCCTCAGTCTTTGTTCCTTAGTCAACTCTCATCTCTAAAGCCTCCCTCCAAGCTTAGCCATACATCAAAATGCCCTTCTCCTCTCAGCCTGCTAAGCCATCTTTCTTTCCTATTCCCCTCTTTTTAAAAGACTTCTGAAATCCGGTCTTCTCAAACCTACCATAACCATGAGTCCATAGAAAAACAGTTGAAAGGACCTTAGAAGACATATAGTTCAACCTATATTCTGTAGGCGATAAAACTGAGGCTTAGAAAAGTGCAGTGACTTGCTGAAGATTACATAGGTATCCAAGATTACAGGAGAGATCGGAAGCCAGATCTCCTGATACCAGTCAGGTCTTTTTCCAGTGCCATAATTTCCTTTCAGTAACACCTTAAATGTCCAGGATCACCCTGGATGATAAACTCTCTGGTGACTATTTAGGCTGAAAAATCTTTCAAAATAGTTGAGAACCATTCAATGAAATATTTGGTTTTTCTACAGATGATGAGGATATTTTCATATAGAAATAATTTTTATCATAATTCCTTAGGAATGATCTTGTTCTTTTGTTACCTAGGGCTGTGCATAACATGTTTTTCTCTGTGAGTTATGTCATTGCTTTCCATTGAAGGGATCTTTCAAATTTAGACTGCTGCCCATTGTTAGTTCCATAATGAACTTAAAAAGGATGCTTATTAATGAAGCAGGTTGTGGTCCCTTTAAGAAACTAGTCCTTTTAGATTGAGTTATTCCTTTCTAATTCCCAACCCCTCCTAACTGATGATATATCTACCAGTGAGATAGACATTTTTGTTTTATAATAATAGCTCTCATTTATATAGAATTTTAAAAAGAATTGAATAGCATTTTATAAGTATCTCATATTATCTTCACAACAGCCCTGTGAGGTAGATGCTATTATTATGATGCTATTCTACAGATAAGAAAACTGAGGCACACTGAAGTCAGACAGTTTTCCTAGGCAATTCAAGAAGCTAGGCCCTTTGATTCACAAATGCTGGTCAAAAGCACCTTTTGAATTCCAATAGGAGATCTGGGCTCCTATAGGAGATCTCCTATAGGAGATTCCAGCCCCCACTGGATCTGAGCCAAATTGGGACTCCACCCAGGGGCCCCTTTAGATAAATCTCTCATTATAAAAGAGGTAAGCTGGAGTCCTCTCTTTGCAGAGGTTCCAAACATGCCAGCCTTACGCCTGGCATGCCAAGAGTCTTTGCCCACTGGAATAATATTTCCAGTGCCCTCTTCTCTTTAACTAGACTTTAACTTTACTTCCTAAACCTCCTTTATCAATCTAGTTTTTCGGGTCTGTAAATTCCTTTACAGAGGACTCTTGTGCCGCCAATAGACCTCATTAACTCTCTACCTTTGCACTAAATTCAAAGGGGTTGCAGGGGAGCTCTATTTGACTCCCTGTACCCTGAGCCTGCCACTAGACCTCATTTTCATTTGGGTACCCCAAATCTATACCTCATCAGTGTTTCTTGGTGGATTATCAAATATACTTCCTTGGTATATATATATATTATATATATATATATATATATATATATATATATATATATATATATATTTAAGTTATTTGTTATCTGATGAGTAAAGGCCTTGTTTGAATTCAGTCTTAAAAGTGGAATGATGAAGTAGCTAGTAGGCACAATATATGATATGGTGCATCTGAAACGAAAAGCTTACCTCAGACACTTACCATTTCTGTGTACTGTGAGAGCCTGGGAAAACTGTCTGATTTCAGTGTGCCTCAGTTTTCTTATCTGTAAAATAGCATCATAATAATAGCATCTAGCTTACAGGGCTATTGTGAAGATAATATGAGATATTTACAAAATGCTACTCAAATCTTTTTAAAAGTTCTATATAAATGAGAGCTATTATTATAAAACAAAAATGTCTATCTCACTGGTAGATATATGATCAAAAATAGAATTGCAACAACAAAGAGAATCAACTTGAAATATTTGGGGAGCAAATGAATGAGAAGTGTATATTCTAAAAGGTGGAAACTTCTTACCACATCAAACACCTCCCCCCTTTTTTATTTCGGTTTACAAATTTGAGAGGTTTGAGTAGCTTGAGTTAAGTTGTACCAACCATCTGAAATGATTAACTGTCTTACTGATGAAGCTATTCAAAAGTAGCAGAATTTTAAGGTAGACAAACTAATACCAGAGCCCAGAGGATTCAAGTTTATTCATTTTTAACTCCAGTGGATTTAACAGATCTTTTAACCTGAAACTTCCTCCTCCTCCTCCTCCTCTTCCCAGCAGCTGCCACACACCACATATTTGAGGGAGAAAAGTTAAGCTGAAGGGCTTGCTGAGTGCAGCTGTAGATAGGAGATAGATCTTAGTGGCTAGAGTACAAAGGAAGAAAATAAATTGTTTTTGAAAGTATCCCATGGCTTCCTGCCATGGAAAATTTCCTCAGAGTCTCTCTTGCATTTATTCTTCTGGGTTATATCAAACATTTCTGGTGCCACTTCCACCCATCCTATTTGATTCCACTGGGTGGCCAGCATAACATGGCTATTGCTTAAAGCCTGCTGAACACGATGTAATTTCCTGAATAGCCTTAGTTTTGATATAAAAGTTACAACACCCAGGAGGCTTGAGGCATTGCTATCCTGCTTGGCTGACCTCAGTCAACTGTTGTGGTTGCTCACCCAAAGAGAGCCCACCTAGGAGAGACATGAGAAAAATGCTGGACTGCATTCCAGGACTGGGAGCAGCTTAACTAGGGGGAGGCTAAATGACCACCTGAGGAACCAGAGCAGTTGTCTGTTCCATGAAAAGTCTATTGAACTTTCAGCAGTTGCCAAAATATGTGTGTGTGTGTGTGTGTGTGTGTGTGTGTGTGTATTGCGTTATTGTTGTAGCTGATGTGTGTGTGGGTGTGTTTCAGAAACAACTTGTGTGTGTGTGTGTGTGTGTGTGTGTGTGTGTGTATGGTTTTATATTGTTTGGGTTTTTTTGGTTTTTTGTTTTTTGGGGGTTTTTTTTGGTTCCATACAGGATTCAGAAGGAGGCTCCCTAATCATTTTATAGGAAAATACCTAGCTATACTATGGAAATACACGAATATTGGGTTGCCTCCCTCAGATTGATTATACTCCCAAAAGTACTATTTTATTTTCATGTTCAATAAAGACCAAAGTTTAGAAAATAATGAAGAGCTTAGTATAGTACTTGTCCACTAAATCCTTAATACCAAATGCAAAAATTATAAGCAAAACACATATATAGTAAATACAAGTGTCACTAGGCAATTTAGAAGAGAAAGGTACTAATAGCTGGGAGAAAGGTAGAAAGCCTCAGGTAAGAAGTAGCATATGAATGCAGTCTTGAAGCATATTATTTTAGGAGGTGAATGTGAGGAAGGAGGATATTCCCGGTATGAAAGACTGCAAAGACATGGAAAGGAGAAATGGAGTGCAATCTGTAATCAACAAGAAGAAATGTCAATTTGGTTGGAATTTAGAGTTCATAAAAGGGAGTAATGCATACTAAGGTTGGAAAAGTAGGATATAGTCAAGCTGTAAAAGAGTTTAAAAGAACTACTTAGTTAATTTTTGCTTAATATCCTTATTCTGAATTTAACCCTACTCTGAAAAAAGCATTTTTGTAAATACATCAGAACACAAAAAAGGATTCTATATGCACTTATAAATTTTTATTTTGTCCCACTTTCTAAAAAGAAAAGAAACACACACACACACACACACACACACACACACACATACATGCTTATGATAAAGTTTACATATTTACATTCAAAAAATCAAGAAGAGATTTTGGTGGACAAAGACTAAAATAGCTTTCTGCAATTTTCTTTCTTTCTCTTTTAATGGCTAAAATAAATTTTGGGGTTTTTGTTTTGTTTTGTTTTGTTTTTCTTGAGGGCAGAATTTCAAGATAAAGCCAGGAGGCATTAGCGGGAGTAACTCTTATAATGGACCCATTTTTTTTTCTTTTCCTGTTCATATTTATTTCTTTTATTCAACAAATATTTATTGAGCTGCTACTCTAGGCAAGGTGTTGCAAGGGGCACTTTATTCCTTCATCAGAGAAAGATAGATTCATTTGCCAATCCAGTCATTTGAAACTTCCACATTACTATCCTGCTTCTTCCAGTAGGTTATTGCAATTTTATTTAAGGAAGAGAAGTCGTCGAGGAAAATTCAAATGCATGATCTTCTTGTTAACAACAGGGTACAATGTAATCACATATGGGAGAAAAAAAGAACTAGTGTTGCCAGAGTTAATAACTCATATGTCTCACAGGAACAAGTATGTTTTTACATTGCTAAAGCATAATGGCTTCTAATGATTTTTCTTTCAAATCGTTCATGTTGCATGCATCTGCTCCTTTTGGTGCCTAATTGAAGGAAGATAACGCCTGGATTGCCAAACCAAACATCTCTACAGCCCTTGAAAATGTTCCTCATTTTGAATGCAACGAGAAGGCTGGCTCATTTTGATCTTCAGCCCTGCAAAGCTACCTCTCCGTCTTTTGATTTTAAAATGATGAAAGGTTTACAAAGCAGAGAAATTAAAGGGTACACTTGAGGGGGGGATTTTCTTGCAGTATTAACCTTGGTACTGGACCAGTATGGTCACTTGGTTCTCTTTTTCAATTCAGCTTGCCAGGAAATCCAACCCATGATAAATATACATATGCACTGAGATCATTGTTGCTCAGAATCTGATGTAGCAGCTGCCTCCATGCTGTCTGTGTTTGTTGATACTAGATATCATAAATACTAATATTTCATAAACTTCAGCACTGTTTAGAAATGAATCTTTTTAGCAAAAGTCCCAATTTCCAAGTATTTGTTTTGTTTTTAAACACATTGCCTAAAAGAAGTCCTATGCATGGTCTCTCTCTATAGATTTGTCTAATACCGCTGTGGTATGTCCCTGCTGAGGTACATTGGGTAACTTTATTTCTTTTATTATAGGAAGTTTGAGTTGCTTCATGCTCATTTAGGCTTTCTGTTTTTAAGAAGACTAAAAAGAAGCTTCTGTTTACATAGCTGAAGGTAATTACTAGTGATTCTCAGAAGCTCCAGGTTACAGAAGATGGACCAGGCACATTGTTTGGAATTTTTATAAAAGATAAGAGGGAAAAATAGCCTAGAGTGTGAGGGAAGGGGGCCCTAGAAAAAGGTTTGGGTTAAAATGTCCTAATGATAGTGACTGAATATTTAAATTGTGACATTTAAAACAAAAATTTAGCAGACACAATAAATGCCATTACATATTGCATTCATTGCAATGTTTTAAAACTAACATTCTTAGCAAATTAGAACAATCATATTCACTTTCCCATTATAATTATCCTGCCACTTTTTAAAAAAGATCTGAGATCTGTCCTTACAAAAAGGACAAAGACAGACAGAAAGGTCCCAAATACACTAAAATATTTGAAGCAGTACTTTTTGTAATACCAAAGATTTGGAAATAAGTAGATGTGGATTGGTTAGTGAATGATTAAACAGATTGGGGTATATGGCTGTAATGGAATATTATTGTTCTGTAAGAAACACTGGGTATGAACAAAGAAGCATGAGAAATACTTCTATGTACTGATTCAAAGTGAAGTAAACAAAACTAGGGAAACAGGACACACAAAAACTAAAATAATGAATACAAAGACTGCAACAATGTAAATGGGAAGAATAGAACAAAATTGAATACTGTCTAAGACTTAACATGAAACTCATGTTCTTTACTGAAATCACCTCTTTCTTTTTTTTTAGCTGAATTCAGGTAATATTGACAGTAAGGTATTATGTATTTTTTAAGATTATTTCTCATTTTAACATTTTATAGTTTACAAAGAACTTTCTTCATGACAATACTATGAGATAGATTGAATATTATGCCCATTTGGCTGAGTGGTACATCCTTTGAACACATATTGTTAAGTTCCACATGATGGATATCAGCTTTTTGGCTCTACTATAGGAAGTGAGTTTAGAGATGATACAAGATTATTCAGGGTCATGGAAACAAGGGCAATATAAAGAGAAGAAATTCTAAGGGAAGCGAGAAGGGGAAAGGAATCAAAAATGAATGAGTGATTTGTAACTCAGGTCAGCATTAAAATGTAAAAGACAGATCAGAGTGCAATAAATGTAGTAGTCAATGATAGGACACTATGAGAGAAGCAAGATTGAAGCCAATAAGTATCTATTAAGTAATCATTAATAAATCCAAATTTCATCAAGCTCATGCAAAGTGTTTTCAATAAAAATAGGTTGCTTGCCTGCTTTACTCCCAAATTCTCTTTCACAGAATCACAAAAACTTCATTTGTGAAAAGACCTCAAGGACCTTTTCATCAAACCTATGCTTTTAAGAATTAAATACATAACATTTCATTTCTAACACTGGTTTGTCCAAATTTTGTTTGAAGTCCTCTAGTGAGGCAGAAAATTTTATCCCCTAAGGAATTTCCTATTACAATTTTTTAATTGTAATTTTTTTTCATCATAGGATAAATTTATTTCTTAAGAAATGTCTTTCTAAAGTTCCTAGTTCTATCCTCAAAAACAGAACAACTATGATACCAAATATTTGAGATGTTGTTTTTGGCCCACTTCTCATAGGACTCTTCTTCTTTCAGGAAATCCTCATTTCTTTTTCAATTGACTGATCTTCAAATAGCATATATCTTTATCCCTTCCACAACATAGGAGTTAGAGGTATGATGCCCCCATGATTTGGAAAATACATGTAAAAAATTTTGGCCTATCTGTTAAACCAGAGAAAAAGTCTGTTTTTTTTTTTCTTTTTCTTTTATGGATTTTTAAAAACATTTTTCTTTTGTAAATTTGGGGTTAAGCATTTTTAGACTCTGTGTCATCTGCTGGCTTTTATGTGTCATCTGAGGCTTCTGACAAACTCTACCCAGGATTCCCATTTAATTCCTTATACCAATCTGTGATATATTGAAAGCACAATGAGGAAAGTTGCAATGTGGAAAGGATAACTGTACTGAACAAGATCATTTTGCCTACCTTTCTCTTCAATTCTCCAGTTTATTAATAGTCTGTCCAGGGGTCCTCAAGCTTTTTAAATAGGAGGCTAGTTCACTGTCCCTCAGACTGTTGGAGGGCTGGATTATAGTAAAAACAAAAACTTTGTTTTGTGGGCCTTTAAATAAAGAAACTTCATAGCCCTGGGTGAGGGGGATAATCATCCTCAGCTGCTGCATCTGGCCCGCAGGCCGTATTTTGAGGACCCCTGGACTGTGGTACCTACAATTGAATATAATATTGCATATGTTTGATTATGATAAACTATTACAGAATTAACTTCTCAGTAGTCCTGAAAACCAAGTCTTTCTTCATATTGTCTAAGTTGTCATTTACTTTTGTGGCTGCCATATTTTATTACTAACTCACTTGATTGCACAGTCTGATTTAACTCCCATATCTATATAGGCAAACTATTTTTCCCTCTTCTTTCTCCACATTATACTTGTAATGGAGATTTATTTTTTTAACCCACATGCAAAACTTTATACTTATTGCTTCATTTTATTAAGTGGTCTAGTCAGTTAAGATCTCTCTAATATTCATTGCGTCAAGAAGCTAGTTAGCTTTCTATTATATGATAGAAATATTATCTATAATTTTATATGTCATAATAATATTAGGAATATTATAAAAATATTAGGAAAAAACCACAACACTAAGTTAATCATAGATCCATGGTGTACTCATAAATACTTTATTCCTAGTTGATATTTAACTATTCTCTTGGTGTGGCTATTCAACCAGTTTTAAATCAATTTAGATATAGAATAGTGCAGGCCACCTTTCTCGCTCTCTTTTTCTTACTCTGTCTCGCTCTGCTTCTTTGTTTCAGTCTCTGTCTCATTCTCTCTATCTATTTCTGTCTGTCTCTCAACATGAAAAAACTGTCAAATACTCTGTTAAACATCTAGATACTATGACTATACAATATTCTCTTGATATATTAGTCTAATAAAAATAATATTAGACTAATAATAATTAGTCAAACAAAGAAACTAAGGTAAGTCTGGTCTGGTTTATTTTTTTTAATATATATTTTTTATTGATGTCTTTTGTGTTTTGTTTTTTTCATCACCACGGTAATCTATAGTATCCTTTCATCTAATTCTCTTAGAAAGCCATCCAACATAAAAGGGGTATTTTTTCAAGAGAAAAGAAAGATGAAAAATTTACACAATTGATCAATACATTTAAAAATGCTTAATCTCACTTTCTCATTTTGACTTCATCTATGTGTAATTTCTTTAAAAAGAGTAATTGCATTAAATTCACGTATTATAATATTGTTTACCTCTTCCTAATCAATAGGCATCTTTTTTTTTTCAATTCTTTGTTATCCCAAAAAGTACTTCTAGAAATATTATGGTATATAAGGGGACTTTCTTCTTGTAGATGGATTTCTTGATATATAAATCCAATAATAGATTTTCTGAATCAAAGATATGAACATATTGATAACTGTTTTTGCACATCTTCAAATTGCCCTTATCAAACAGCTCCTAAAACAGTGTATTAGTTTGTCTATCCTTCTACAACTTTCCCAACCTTGATCATTTATATTTTGTGTCATCTTTGACAATTTTTAGAGTATGAAGTAAAACTTCAGAGTTGGTCATATTTGCATTTTTATTTTAATAATTTGAAGCATCTGTTTATGTAATGCTAAATTATCTGTGATTCTTCTTTTGAGAACTGTTTATATACTTTGACCACTTGTCTATTGGGAAAGGGCTGTTAGTCATAATATAGACATATGGACATTTATTTTATTACATTTTTCCAAGGTAATTCCTGTTTTACCACTTTATCAATCATCTGATTTCAGATTCTACCTTATATAGTCTGTTTCTCTATTCCTTTTGTGTTTTCATTTTCATTAGGATATAACTGTTGAAATAGGTATTTTTTTTTTATTCTGTTTTCTTGTGATTTCACCTTTCTTATATGTAATTGTATTGATTTTATTTTTTTCACTTTCATTTTTAAGGTAAAGGTTATCATTTTAGTGGTCTTTATTTTATTTTGTTTTATTTAAATAATAACTTTTTATTTTCAAAATACATGCAAATAGAATTTTCAACATTCATCTTCTTTATTCTATTTTATTTTACTTTTCATTATTATATATTTTGCACATGTGAAATTCTTCTCTTTTATTAGCCATTTTAAAACTAACTTTAGTTTTAATTATTTATGTAGAGTTTTGTATCAAATTTTTATTTTTATCTAATTTTGAATATTTATCTTTAATTTTAGATTTGTTTATGCATTGATCTAATATTTTTAAATGTAGGTTTAATTTATCACATCTCAATTTTTTTTCCTATTTTTTAATGTATATTTGTAGGGATATGATTTTGTCTTTGAGGATTGCTATAGTGGCATCCCAGAAATTTTGTTTTTTATTATTATAATTTTCTTCTAAGTAATTTGTCATTGTTTCTATGTTTCATTCTTTAGAACACTCATTATTTAAGGATTTTATCATTAAGTCTTTTTTAGGGTCTGTATCTTTCATTTGTGATTCCTGAACCAATAACTTTTTTATTGCATTATGACTTTTAAGTATGTATTTTTTTTGTCTTTTTACATTTGAAAATTTTCTGTTCTAATAAGTCATCCACTTAAAAAAAAATCCAAAAAGAGCTCATAAATATGTATATCCTTTTATGATTCTCTTCAGTTTTTTTTTTCCAGCAAGTCATTCAATTCCATATTTTCCCTTTTGATTACTTTTATGTTAGACTTATCCAAAACTGAGATAAAGATATTGAAGCTTTTTTATGATTAGTGAGTTAGTATATCTTCATGTGGCTCAGCTAATGTTTCCTTTATGAAATTTTTGAAGTGAATGTAGCTTTTGAAATGAATATATTTCAATTTATTGAAATACAGTTCTATTCCATATAATATAGTTTTCTGGTTTATCCCTTTTTATTTTTTCATGTTTGTTTTTACTTGGTCAGAGCATGATCGTAGGAAAATTCAGCCTTCTCCCCCTAGCTCCCTACTCCTCTCCTTTCAATGCTTTGGAGAGTCACTCCAGACTGTGGAAGATTTCTAGAATCTCAGAGACAGTCTTTGCTGCTGATAAAGATGACTGAAAAAGAAGGAAGGAATAGGTGGAAAGGGGTAGAGCATATGACTTGGTTTGAAGTAGAGCTCCACAACTTGAGTTGGATGCCCATCAGTTGGGAAATGACTGAATAAGTTATGGTATATGGATGTAAGAAACGATCAACAGGATGATTTCAGAAAGGCCTGGAGAGACTTACGTGAACTGATGCCAAGTGAAATGAACAGAACCAAGAGAACATTGTACACAGTATTAATAAGATGATCAACTGTGATGAACTTGGCTCTTTTTTTTTTTTTTTTGTCTATGGGGTGATTCAGACCAATTTCAGTGAACTTGTGATAGAGAGAGTCATCTGCATTCAGAGAAAGCATTATGGGACTGAATGTGGATCACAACATAGTATTTTCACTTTTTTTGTTGTTTACTTGCTTGCTCTTTTTGTCTTTCTTATTTTTTCCCTTTTGCTTTGATTTTTCTTATATGGTACGATAGTGTGGAAATATGTTTAGAACAATTGCACATGTTTAATTGTTCAGGGGAAAGGAGAGGTGGAGAGGGAGGGAGAAAAATTTTCAATACAAGGTTTTGCAAGGTTGAATGTTAAAATTTACCTTTGCATGTATTTTGAAAAAGGAAAGGCTATTGTTATTTAAAAAAATAAATAAAAAATAAAGCTCTACATCACACTTTGCTTTCCTCCCCTTCTTAAATTCTTCCATATCTAAATATCAGAGACGAGAAATAATGCATAAGTGGACTTAGTGTGGCAGTATTTTGAATGGCTAAGCCAGAGAACTGAGAAGTAGAAGGAAGGAGAGAAGATACCATGTGAGAATAGGAGCTGGCAGAGAGGAGCTGTATAGCTTTCCACTCTGCCTAAGGGAAAGAGCCCAACTTCTAACTGAATCCAGTTCTTTCTCCCTAAAGTCATTTAGGTCAATGTCCTAGAAGAGTGAACTATGAATAGTTCAGGATAGGAGGAAACTGAGACAAATTGAAATACAGTCCCTAAGAAAATCAGGGCATCAGAAAATAAGCAATTAGAGAACATAGATGGAAGATCAAAGATCTTGGGATGAAGAAAACTGAAAAATTTAAACATAAGCAGAAAAATCCACATAGGTTATGGGAAGAGGGGAGTGGAGGGAAGGAGAGGGATGGCTAGGGAAGAGCAGGAAAAGGAACACGCATTTATATAGCACCCACTTCATGCCAGACACTGTGCTAAGACCTTCATTCATTCATTCCCTCATTCTATCATTTATTTTTTGTTCCATTTGTTTTTTTTTTGTTTTTTTTTTTTTTGTTGTTGTTGTTGTTTGGGGTTTTTTGTTTTTTTTTTTTACAAATAGTATCTCATTTGAGTTTCATAACAACACTGTAAAGATAGGTATTGTAATTATTCTCATTTTACAGTTGAGGAAATGAATTTAAACAGATATTAAGTGACTTAAATAGTATCATTAAACTATTAAATGTCTTAAGCCATATTTGAACTGAGGTCTTCCTATTCCTAAGCCATATGCAATATATTGATTGCACTACCAGCAAGCTCACTACTGCTGATGAAAAGTGGAGAAAGAGGTGGTGTATTAGCTTAATGTAATGTGTGTATGTGTGTGTGTGTGTGTGTGTGTGTGTGTGTGTGTTTTAAACTTCTAGTTTCTTGGTTTCTAGATATCATAGAGCATGGAGGGGAAGTCATTTTATCTTTCATGGACAATTTCTTCTTTGGAGAAGTTTGCAAGGTCATGGCAATAAGACAAAACAATGCCTACTCTTCCACCTTATTGGTCACATTGATCCAGATGTATTCAGCATATCCTCTCTTAGTAGAGTCATCCTGGTTCTTTGTGATCACTCACTTGTGCTCTTTCTCTGTTTTTTGTTTCTGTTTCTCTTTCTGTTTCTATCTCTATGTTTCTTTTTATGAGGTATGTGTCTATCTGTCTGTCTCACTAGATCATTAACAATTTGTTATGAAAATGTCTTAGTGTGTGGGATAGGTGCAAGATCCCCTTTCATCAATTAACTAATCAGAGACATCATCCCCAAGAAGCATCCCTGCTTCTGCTATGTCTGACCAGCAAGAAGTAGAACACTGGGTTAAATAGGAAAAGACCCAAGCCTTTAATTGGATGGACTAAAAGGATGTAAACATTCTTGACTTATGGTCACCAATATTGTCTGCTTGCTGTGAGTCACGTCACTTCCTATAACTTTACTGTAACTGAATATCTGACCTTCTGACTCTGAGAATAGGGATCATGTGACTTAGTCTCAAACGAGAAAACTTCATCCAATCAGTCCCATTCATTAGGAATTGAAGTCAATTCCTTTTTACCTGTTTTGGAAATTGAGGCAATATTTGGTTTTCTCACAGTTTGTGTTACTTTCCCTCTTACTGTATTTTCCATTCTACTGTCATCATCTTAAACAGAAAAGCCACTGAGAATTTGGGGACTGAACATCAAAGTACTTCAGTGGAAAAGTTAAGGTTCAGACCAGGTCTTCTGAGTCAAAGTCATTCTATTACACCATACTATAATCATTTTTTAATGCAGATCTAAGAGTAGAAATATATTTCTTTTATGACATTAATTGCTATTTTGGGGTTTAAATAAAAACTTCATGCAAAAAAAAATATTATTAACACTAGACTGGGAGGAAGTTCTTTAGTCATATGTTGGGTTTTTTTGGTTTGTTTTTGTTTTTTTACTCATCCCACCCACTACTTTTTCTCCTATCACCCTTTCCCCAACACACAGTTTGCTGTGATTATAACACTCTCACTGGCTTTCCCAGAGTCTGTCCTGGAAAATACTGACTGTTGGTAATACTGACTGTTGCTCTTTGCCATTTGAATTGTCTTTGTCTGGCAGCTTGTAATATTTTTTTCCTTGAGATTGTAGTTCTAGAGTTTCACAACTATGTTCCTTATTGTTTTCTTTGTGGGATCTCTTTCCAAAGGTGATCAATGGATTCCTTCAATGAGTATTTCCCCCTCTGTTTCTGGAGTATTGGGGCAGATTTCCTTGATGACCTCTTGTAGGATGTCATCCAGGTTCTTTTTTGATCATGGTTTTAAGGTAGGCCAATAATTTTCAAATTGTTTCTTCTACATTTATTTTCCAGGTCAGTTGTTTTGCCAATAAGGTATTTTACATTTTCTTCCATTTTTTCATTCCTTCAAATTTGTTTGATTGATTCTTGCTGTCTCATAGTCATTAGCTTCCATTTGCCCTGTTCTAGTTTTTAATGTGTGATTTTCTTCAGTTATCTTTTATATCAGTTATCTTTTGTATCTCTTTTTTTTTTCCATTTGGCTTATTCTATTTTTTAATGAGTTGGTTTTTTTTTCAGACTTTTTTTTCTTTCCTTTTTTGAAATGTTGACTCTCTCATGCATACCTTTCATTTTTTTCTCATTTTTCTTTTACCTCTCTTATTTGCCTTTTAAATTATTTTATGAGCACTTCCAAGAAGCCTCTTTGGGCTTGAGACCTATTCATATCACTCTTTGTAACTTCTTCTGTGGACATTCTGTCCTAGTCTAATTTTTTTTTTTTTTTTTTTTTTTTACTTTCAAGGTAGAGCTCTGTTCCTGGGATAAAGATGATGCTGTCCCAACCTTCCTGTATAGCTCTGAGCCTTGGTTGAGCACAGATTCCTTTTGTGTTTGCAGGGACTCTTTCAGGAAACAGCCTGGTTTCCCAGAGTTTGCCTTCTGAGCTGAGACTGGAAGCTGTCCCTCTGCTATGCTGCTCTACTGAGTCAGGACGAGTGTCTAAGTTGCTGGTTTGCTGTGATTATTAGGCTCTCACTGGCTTTCCCAGAGTCTGTCTGAGCTGGGCTGAGCTGGTCAGTGAGACTGACTTTCTTGAAGTTATTCAATGTGTCTTGAGCTGAAGAGTGGTTTTACTCTGTTAGACTCTGTCCACAAGTTTGGTGTCATATGGTTTTTTTTTTTTTTGGGGGGGGGGGCAACTGGAAGAGCTCAAGCAGCTCCCTGATTTTACTCTGCCATCTTGGCTCTATCCCCAGATTTCTAGGAAGTTCTTTTATAGAGAGGTATGATTCTGACTGTTCACAAGATAACAGTGAAAGCAATAACAATAATAGAAAATAGGACAGCACAAACTTGTTCCTCAGGCAGCAGACATACAATAAGATTACCATGTTTTGCAAAAGAAAAATTGCTAGCTAGGAATGATGGGGCAAAGAAAGGGTCAACAGGTAGATGCTGCAGATCCACATCCTACTGATTCTATAATCTTCCTTGTTGAAGAAAATGGTCAATCTAGAGTAATGGCTTCAGGAATATTTAATATCTATAGCAGTAAAATACAAAATCCTTTGAGATTATTATTGTTATTATTAATCTCAAGCTTGTTTCTAGAACAATGCTTTACTCTCTTATCTTAGAAAGTCACCTTCTTTAAGATAGGGGATAGAGATAAGTTCTATATTTATGCTTTCCCTGGCAAGGGAAAATCTCAGGTAAGGAAACTCCCTCTATCAATGCAGGAGTTCATAGTCTTCTCTCTAGTTCATAGTCTGAAAGAGTTGTCTAGGGCACTGAGATGTGACCTGTCAGAGTTACAACATTCTAGTATATATCAGAGGCATGATTTGAAGTGGGTCTTCCTGTTTCAGATACCTCAGTATCCACATATAATGCTACTTTTCATAGTAGGATGCTTAATAAATATTTGTGAATTGAATTACTTATTGCTAGTGAACTTATCTCGATCCTAGCTTCTTAAACTATGGATTATAAGACCATGTGGAATCTCATAATTGAATATGAGGGTCACAAAATTATGATTTATTATCAGTAAATGTTTGATTTGTATACTTATTTTATGTACCTATATATCTAGTGTCATATAAAAATAAATAAATTCCTCAGGCAAAAAAAGGGTCACAAATGGAAAATGTTTAAGAAACTGTGATCTAAATCACTGATAGCCTCTTACCTTAGTATATAAAGGGCAAATAATTACTTTCATCCAAGAAAGTTGAAAAAAATTTAATATTAATTGATGAAAACCTTCTTACTATCCCATCCTGCAATTGTTTCTCCTTACTAAGGGAGGTCCAGCAGGACAGAGACATTATTTATTTGTCTGCCAACCATATGTTTAACCTCTACAGCTTTTAGTTAATAATACCTAATTAAAATACCCAAAGAAAATAACATTGGTAACCAATAAAATTCATTGTTAGAAAATTACTAATATAGTGCTATAAATGTTGATTTTTTTTAAGATACTGCTATTGATTAGCATGAGCTATTCAGTTGCTTTTTATAAACTTAGCCTTAAAAAGACTATCGGATTGCCCCTTGTATAAAGTGTAGCCATGGATTTTATTTTTTAAATCAGAAGCTGATGATACTCTTTGGATAATAACTTATGAAAAGCCTAAGGTGCCAACCAATTTACAGTTAAGTGGCTAATTAAAGCTCAAAGCAAAGCTACCAGAGAGTTCTATCTTTAAAGATAGTGACACATAAAAGCAATTAGAAGGGGCTTGGCATTGCTAGGACATATTCAAATTTGGACAAAAGTTTGGGCCAGTTATTATCTTATGCTAATATATTCTTCTCTCAGACAGATAACCAGAAAGAAAAGAGAGCACTTAGGATATATGAAAGAAATTAGAGTATTAGTTGGATTTGATAAAAGTCAGATAAAAATGCAAAGCACAGATGTTGAATTCTTTTCTATATTTGCAACCATAATAGTGGTACCATGTGTAATTATACTTTTCCAGTCACACAGGGAGAGAAAAAAAAAAAAGGAATTCCATAGAGAGGCACATAAAGAACACTGCTACCCAAGAGTAGAAAATTCTCATAATACTTGGGTGTATTGTCACCTGTCTGTCATACTACATGAGTGTGACACCTCGCCCAGGAATGGCAATTTTTTTTAGAATTGTCAGATTTAAGCTCAGGACAATCAGATATCATTTTTAAATATAACTACTCTAGTAAAACAAAGAAAAATCAATCAGGTACATTTTGAGACTAGGGGGAAAACGAATAGATGAGGAAGAAGGAAAAATAAGTAACAAAAGGAGGGAAATTATGGCATAAAACATCCATGTATTTATTTTTTTTTAAGTACATGACTTTTAAAATAATAGCTCTAAAATCAGCTTCGGGTAGTGGTAAAACTCAGATCATTTGTACCTTGCTCTTGTGATTTATGATGTCACCAATAAACCCCTTGATGGCATTATATCCTTATAATTTGCGTTACTGAGCACTCTTTTTTCTATTCACACTACAATAACTCATTGTGTTGCTATTTCACACATACATAAACACACAGATTAGTGTGCATATGTGTGTACTGAGTATAGTTGGTAGGAGCCATGCATTTTAGATGTGATAATAAGTTGAATTAATAAAAAAAAAAGTACAGCATCTGACATCCTGACATAGGATAGCACCAACATTCCTAAGATACATTATGTAGAGACATAAGACATTGCATTTTATTAGAAGTCTACTTTCCAAAGATTTTTTTTTAATGTATTTTTTTTTAATTTGGAGGACTAAAAATTCTTGCAGGGTCAGCCAAGAGTCATCATTGAGGGAAATATGTGAGATCACACAGAGATTAAGGATGAATATTCAATTCATTCAAACATCACAATAATAGGATTAGAAAATAATAGGATTAGAAACACTAAACCTTTAGGGCTAAATTCTATGGTCCAAGAGACCTATGGGTGGATCTCATTGTCTGTGTATCTCTGCTCCCAAAGAGCAGAGCAATGAAGAGTACTCTTCCTTTTGCTTCATACATAGTTGATCCAGAGAAGTGGTTGGAGATATGTATTGTATTATAAAATGCCATGATTGATTAACATTTACCTGATTCTGAAAATAGGAAAAATGCTAGGTATAACGTTCTGGCCTACAATAATAGAATTAGTAGCTGTGAGACACTGGTGAATCCTTAACCTCTTTTCTGTTTCCAATTTCTCATATGTAAAATGGAGGTGATAATAATTTCAACTTCACAGGCTTCCTGTAAAAACCAAATGAAATGACATAAGAGGATCAATGGTCACAGCGCTGGTTCTATGGTTGAGAATAATTGAGTTCAAATCAGGCTTCAAACACTCCCTAGGCAAAATAATTAACCTGTTTCACTCATTTTCATCTTCTATAAAATGGGAATAATATTAGCATCTATATCTCAATTTTTTGGCATGGATCAGATGAAATAATATTTACAAAATGCTTAGCACAGTGCCTGATATATAATAGATAATATAGAAATATTAGATATCATTTTATTGATATGATTTATAAAACACTTTGTAAATCTTAAAGTACTATGTAAAGGCTAGTATTATTGCCATAAATGAAAATATTAGATAAGATCATAAAAATGTGAAGTGCTTTACAAATTTTAATGACTTAATGTTAGCTATTATTATTATTATCATTATCATGACTATTATCCAAAGGCATCTACGTGTCACAGTGAATAAAGTGCTGGACCTGGAGACCTGAAGACTTGAGTTCTGGCCTCAGACATCTACTAGTTCTGTGACCCTGAGCAAAACATTTAACTTTTTGCCTCAGTTACCTCATCTGTTAAAAAAAAAAAAAAAAGAACTGGAAGAGAAAATGGCAAATAACTTCAGTATCTTTTCCAAGAAAATCCAAATGGGGCCACAAAAAAAAAAAAAAAAAAACTGGGATTGAGAAAAATGACTGAACAACAATTATCATCCAAATGATTATCATTATAATTTTCAGTATTCACGTTCCTAAATCATGTCTAAGGCCATGAAGCATATAGATTATGGTCCTGACTGATACGAATTTATTTCTTGCTTATTTTTTTTTTTAATAGTCTATAAATCTAGGGTTCAAAGGCCTTAGAGGAAAGAATAAGACTAGGTATTTTTTTTTAAACTTGACCTCTAAGGAAATAGAATCTCAGTTACATACATACACAGCAATGTAAGATTCTAGAATATGGACAAACCTACAATGAACATCATTCATGAGTGCTGATAACTGCACTAGAACCTGTATAGTAACACTTGTACATGGGAACAATATAAGCTGGAATAACTTTCTATTCATTTGTTTTCTATTTGTGCTAATGCCTATTCATAAGACTGAAAATTCTGTCTGGCTTCTGATTTTTTTTTTCTTTTACTTTTGTTTTGTTGTTGTTGTTGTTAATGGTAATTTATTTTTCCAAATACATGCAAAGACAATTTTCAACATTTACCCTTGCTAAACTTTGTATTACAAAATTTTCTCTCTCCTTCTCCCTCTTCCCTCCCTAAAATATCAAGTAATCTAATATAAGCCAATACAGGCTAATATGTGCAGTTCCTCTAAACATATTCCCATATTCATCATGCTGAGCAAAAAAAAAAAAAAAAAAAAAAGATCAAAAAGGGAAAAAAAAAAAAAAAACAAGCAAGCAAACAACAAAAAGTTTAAAATACTATGCTTTGATCCACATTCAGTTTTCATAGTTTTCTCTCTGGATGGCACTATCCATCACAAGTTGTTTTAGAATTGCCTTGAATCACCTCATTGTTGAAAGGAGCCAAGTCCATCACAGTTGGCCATCACATAATCTTGTTGTTATTGTATATGATGTTCTCTTGGTTCTGCTCACTTCATTTCTGCTGGTTGTCTTTCTCACTCCCTTCTATGAAATCAGTGAAATTTAAATGATAAATGTGAGTGATATATCTTCATAATATATCATTTAGCATCTCAAAAACAGATTTTTTTTTTTTTTTTGGAAATTCTTAATCCTAAAGCAAAAAAAAAAAAAAAAAAAAAAAAAGGCAATTAAAAACAAAACAAAACTAACCCTAAATTCAACATAATAGAGTATTAGAATGAGCAAAAAATCAAATGATCTTTCTAATACATATTCCAACCCACCAAGAAACTCTAAAGTGTCTCACTGCTGGCTAATTTTTGTCTTACGTACTTTTTTCTTCTTTTCTACTTACTGACACAATGAGGAAGTTAATGGCATCACCATTTGTCCTGCTTCTGAACTTCTTTTTATGTGTTGTCTCTTCACCAAAAAAAGAGTTTGAACTTCTTGAAAACAAGGATTCTCTCATGTTCTCTATTTATATCCTTAGCACTTAGTATAGTGGTATACAATAAATCCTTAAGAAATATTTTTCTTTCATTCATTTCTCTGCATGTTTAACTTAATGTCATTTATGTTTGCTAGTATTAATCAAGGAGTTAAACAAATAACCCCCAAAACAAATAACAAATAAATAAATAAAATAAAACAATGTTTAGCCAGTTGCAATTTTAAAACACCACTTACCTGTGATGGTCAATGCATTATGTAGGCTATCATGATTTATTTGTTTGTGATGACATTGCTATTGTAATGCAACTATATTTCCTATGTTTTTGCGTTATTAATCAGCACTTCTGGTGGCTATTGAAAATGACTTTACCTTCCATCAATCACTCCATCACAAAATCATGGAAAAATTGGTCATAGAACTTGGTCTTCCAAAGAAGTAAAAAACAATAACGATGTACTGACTCCTTTGTATATTCTGATACTAATGCGCCCATTATATTCTTTACTATAATCTACTATTTACTAAATCTACGAAGTTAATACTGACTGTTTTTATAAATTGAATAGATGTACTGGGATGCTCTCTAAACTGAAATATATCAGCTATTCCAGAAGGCATTTAGATTTTATTCCTCACTTTTAATGGATATTTGACCTTAGGCCCAATTATTCAGTGAGGACTTGGTAAGTTTGGTATATTTTCAGTGAGTTTCTATTTACTCCATTATTTCCTCATTTGAAAATGAACAGAGTTCATAAAATACAGACTCTATTTGCTACTCTCATTTACCCAATGTCAGATATGACCACAGTGAAATACATTTGGAAAGTGCCAAGCTGCTGTTCAATGACAATATGATGTGTTCTGAAAGCTGATATGGTTTTAACTTTCTGTCATTTTAAAGTTTACTAAAAAAAAGATATATATGTGTGCATGTTTGTGAGTGTGAGTGTATGTATGTACGTGTGTGTGTATTTCCAAATTGAAGAGTTATCCATTTTGATAATAGCTATGTACTTGGATATATCCAGAATTTCATTGTACATCAGTTATGATGTGTCTATTTCTAACAGGAAGGATACCAATCTTGATGAATAGCTAAGAGGTAAGATCATTCATAAAGGTATGAGTGATTAATAATGACCATGCATAGGTTTTTTTTCCCAGAGTGTAAATAAAATATATCATTCACATGAAGGGCAGGAGCTTGGCAGAATGATTCATAGTGCATTTGAAAGCATAAAAAGCCAACGCCAGGGCCTTCCTAAGCACGTTAAAAAGGAAACTGATTTGCTTATTTGGACAATTTAAGTGTTCATTGATATAAAAATCCTATTCCTTATAAGATATTGAGAAGGGAAATTTTCTTTAATTGCCACCAATGAAAAAGAAGCAGCTCTTTTACTTTTGACATTCAAAATACCACTGAAAGGATGAATGCATAAAGGATAAAGGTTCAACTGCAGAATAGTGACACTTGGACCTTATACTTCAGGTCAACCAAGATTTACTATATCGCTCTTAAATTGGAGGTTATTATGGGAAGAAAAACCTTAAACTTCAGGATTAGCATAATGCTGGAGTCTAAAGAAGTTGGCATTAACAGCAAAGTACTGTGGCACCCTATTAAATTGTTAACTGTTTAATGTTCTCAGGCTAGAAAGTATATGTTCTTCAAAAACAAAACCATCTGTTTCTAGTAGTTGGGCACTGCATTAGGAAATCCCTTGTGCAGAGGTATCCATTACTGCAAATTTAGGTTTTGGGTTTAAGCTAATGGTACAGAGTCTGTCTCTTGCTCACAAAGATGAAAAACAAAAAGTAATTTGGTGGTACAGGTTAGCCCTCGTTTTGTTATTTGTGCTATCTAGAATAGATATTAGGCATATCACTGAATCATAGATCCAGCCTCTGAAAAAAGGTTATCAACAATCCCTTTTTTCAACAAACCCACTAATAGATGAATGGAGAAGCATTACTAGTGACAACTTAAGGTCCTGCCATTGCAACCCCAGTAAATATATGGGAATACATAGATGATGTAAAGAAACATGGAAAGGAATAGGTATTGTGAGGAGATTAAATGGATCAGTATGAATGCATGTGTGAATAGAGAGAGAAAAGAAAGGATGATTCTTTAAGTAATTAATTCTATTTTCTATCCAATTTAAATGAATGATCTATTATATTTTGAAACATTTTATGACTATTAATTCACTCATTTTCTCATAATACCCCTAACAAGTAGATCAAACACGAATATTGGGTACCATGCTGTATACAATAACATTTTCTATCAGTGACTGTGAGAGCTTTCTAATATCAATGCCCTTTGCAAGAGATGGATGATGATCCAATCAAGAAGACAGGATGAAGTGATCAAACAAGGGTAGGAGGAAAACCAGAAGGGAACACTGTCATAGAAACCAAGGGAAGAGAAAGCTTCTGGGAAGGAAGGGTGTTGACACTGTCAAAGCTTGAAGAGAGTTCAAGAATAATGTGGACTAAGAAAAGAGCACTGTATTTAGTAGCTAAAAGATTATTGATTGCCTTCAAGAATGTATTTTAAGTTTAAGATGGTAGAATAAAAAGATAGATTTCAAAAAATGGAAAGTTTAGATATGGGCTAAAGAAATAGAAACAATAAATGGAAAAATTGCTTTTCAGGAGTTTAACTATGAAAGGGAAAAGAGAGTTAATATAATAACTTGAAAACAGAATCTGAAAATTTCAGATACAATGAATCTACAAACCCAAAGTACAACAAAATCCCTATTATAGAGTTAACTTCTGCCTGAAGATCTTTAGTGAAGAAGAACTTCCACAAAGATAATAACCCATCCTACTTTTGGATAACTCTAATGAGTAGGTGGTATTTTCTGAAATCAATCTGAAATTTATCACTTTGCAACTTCCACTCTTTATAAAATATACCCTTTTTAAATATCAGAAATGTGAATTGTGTGTGTTTGTGTTTCTGTTTGTGCACACGCATGCTTGTTTTTGATTTTGTCTTTTGGCCTTTCTTTGTTTCCCTAGCACTTGGCATATTGTCTGTGACATAGGGTTTAATAAATGTCTTAATTGATTGATTAATTATTCCCAGTCCTGCTCTCTGGGACCAAATAAAGCCATTCTCATTCTTACTTCATGGCCATACTTTTTTTTAGCCTTACGGGTCTACTAAGTTTGAAGATTACATTTTCTTCTATGTTTTAAAAAGTAGGACAGTTAGCTTTCTGTGACCCCCCTTCTATCCTTCATGGTGTTTAAAATATCACTATCAGTGGCTCAGTTGAGAGTAACTTAGGGGACTCAAATCCATCAGTGTGTTAGCAGGGTGCCTGCTCCAAACATGTGAAGACTTTCCTGATAGATGGAATGGGTACATGTGAATAATTTGTTCTAACAGACCACAAAGGTGAGAGAAGCAGCCATTGTAGAGTGCTTAGAACTTGGTTAGACACTGAAGACAGCAGGGTCATCCATGCTTCCTGAGTCACTGTCAGTCACTTTGACTTACCACTAGATTGGTGACTGGAAGAATGCAGCCAATGACTTTTATCAAATTCTTTCTTAAAATCAATTTATTTGGGACTCAAAATATATCACCCATACCATTTTACACTTATAGCTACTTCATAGAATGCACTAGGTGCTGTAGTCACAACCCTGCACACAGGTGACATAAGTCATAGCATGGTTTTCTCACTGGATTGAAGCAGCAGTGGATTTAAGAACCCTGTATGTGTCTGAGCAGCCTTTTTTTAAGAGCTTCACGTCCCATCTTCTAGCATGAAGGAGGAGTAAGAAAAGGTTCCATAAAATTGTTTGCTTAATCTAACTTAATCCTGCTTACCATGGCAGGAATAGATACTACACTGTGATTGAAACACCCACAAAAAATTACAGAAAAGATTTTCAAATATGATTATACTCACTATTGGTACACAGAATGTGCACACACTTTGGGACAACATGAAATCCAGTAGACTTGAAAGATAAACAGCTCTTGTTATGAAGGAACTCAGCAGATATCACATCCAAATGGAACCCTGGATTTTTTTTTTAAAAGGCAGCAAATTGTTAAGGACCACGCCTAAGAGTGAAAGGGCAGATCGATTCTCCAAAAGCCCCACAGCTGTGAATCATAACCCTGAAGGAATTGCAAATCAACCTTTACTGACACAGATGTTGCTTGTGGATTGGAATGAAATGAATTAGAGGCAAGAAGGAAGATGAGAGAGGTCAGAGAACGCAACTTCCTCTCAGTCTCCTTCTATCATTATCATCCTCTCACATGAAGGGATCCATTCTGCTGGTCTGAGTTGGATCCCCAGCAGCCACTGACAGATGGCTCCCATAACATCCAGCAGCCACTAGCAGGTTGCTCCCATAACAGTAAATGAAGGCCAATTTACAAAAGTCAAAGACAGATACACATTTTTCTGGAGTGACTAAAGTGGTTGTGAACATCTTGAAGCTGGTATCAGTTTCACAATCAAAACTAATCTGGTCAACACAGACCTCTCAAAAGGAGTGACTCATAGGCTCATAACTATGTCAATACTACTTACCAAAAAATGTCACCTTCATCAGTGTGTATGTTCCCATCAGGATGAATCCTGATGAGGCAAAAAAAAAAAAAAAATTAAGACCTAGAGACCTTGATGATTGATGTGTCAAAAAGGGACAAGTTTGTATTTCTGCTGACTTTAACTCCATACTTTAATTCCAAAGACTATCAAAATTGTAGAGAGCCCATGGAAGGAATGGTGTAAGAAACAGCAAGAGCCATGGTCACTTACTATTTAACACTGGTGTATTTCATGACCTTCTCATCACCAACACTGTCTTCTATTTATCTAAACACAATTAAACCTCATGATTGCACCCTTATAATAAACAATGACATTTAATAGATTATATGTTGCAAGAAGAAGCCACAGACTGGATGTGAGAGTGAAAAAGGTGATATGTAGCAGAATGCTGGACAGATCATAGACTTATCCACTTCAAGCTAAATATTCACAGTCAATAAAACCAGTGGCCCCAAAAGTAAGACAACTAGCAGAAGCTTTGATGTCAACCGATTTGAGAGCTTTTCCTTGAATGCAGCTTATTGCTAACTTGAAGGGAAAGCTGAGCTAACACATACTTGGCAACAGTGGAACACAAAAAGAGTGGGCAGCTTGAAGAAATTTGGTATATAACACTGCATTTGCTCATCTTGTCCAAAACACTCATAAATTTCAAAACTTATTTAATAAAAATTATGGTGAACTTTAGTTAACCAAAAAGGAAAACTCCATAGGGTTTTCTGGTAGGTTATTTCAACTGTCTCTAAGAAGGCAGCATTTAACTCTATCAAAAGTAAAGTGCAAGTGAAACTTAGAGAAACACAGGATTGTTGACATAGTAAAAAAAAAAAAAAAACAGATGAAATGTCATTTTGATGCCAATAGTAACAATCCAAAATATTATTATGATACCCTAAAAATGATTAGTCATAAGGACAAGATCATGGAGAAAGGGATTAAATACTTCTATAGTGTTCTCAATAGACTGCTATCAACTGATACTGAAATAATTGGTCATATAGGTTCAGGAAAATCCCTCTCTAGCCAAATTTCCAAAGTAAGAAGTTTTTAATGCTTTTAGACTCCTCTTCTGATTCTATTCCAGTTGAAATTTACAAGATGGAATCTACCACTCATACAAAAAAGTATGTAAAATCTTTTGAGGTTATATAAGAAGAGATTGTCTTCCAGGAGCTCAACGATGCCTTCATTGTCCATTTCTTTAAGAGAAATAAATTGTCCTGTGACAATCACAAAGGGTTGGGGCTATCTCGTTCTTATTCATTTAATAAGCAAGGCTGATCCTTCAGCTGGAAGATGATAAGATACCTTGAGAGACAATGAGTCTTCAGAAAAGACCATGGAATGATAGACATATTTTTTGTTGTTGTCTGATGCCCCAAGAAAAATTTTAGGAGCAGAATATAAATCTTTATTCAATATTTTTCAAACTTACCAAGACCTTTAATATTGTCAGTCATGAGAATTTGTGAAAGATTATGGCAAACTGTGGTTGCCCAGAGCAGTTCATCAATATTGGGTGCCAGTTCCATTATAGCACACTTGCAAAAGTTCTATATAACAACAATGTTCTCATGCTCTCTTGGGCACCAATGGAATGAAGCAGGACTGGGTGCACAGTCCCAGGATTTTTAGTTTGATGTTTTCAGATATGTTGTCAGATACCTTCAATGACAAAGTAAAGTCTGCTCTACACTGATGGCAAATTATTTAACTAGAAAAGACTATAAACCAAATTAGAGTGGAGGGAGAGTTGGTATCAGACTTTTTGTTGGCTTATAATTGTATACTCAGTGCAGCCTCTGAGGCCAAGGTGCAATGGAATAGGAATTGATTTTCTAATACTTGTACTGATTTTGGCTTAATAAATGACAGACAAGTAAAACAGAGGTTCTCCAATAGCACCACACCATTCATATGTGGAGCCATCAATTATAACAAATGGTGAAAATCTGAGTGTTGTGAAAGTTTACTTTCCTTGGCACTATACTTGCCAGGGATGTATACATTAATAATCAAGTTGACACATGCATTGCCAGGATTATCTCAATGATTGGGAGGTTCCAAAGGAAAATGTGAGAAACGATTGGTATTAGACTGACTACCAAACTGAAGGGTTACAGATTCATTGTGCTGATTTATTTTGCATTATTTCAAAAAGATCCTGAAGCTTATCTGATAGGATACTGAATTCATTTCTCAAGCTGAATTGATGAGCATTCAAATTCTACTGCAGAGAGAATAACTCTGATAACCATGATTTTTCAAACGCCAAACTTAAGGTGTTCTAAAAGACTACTTTAGAGTCTTTCCTTGACTATATAAAGTCACTAGTCTGTGACTTTATAGTCATAGAATGGCTCACACAGAGGAGAGAAGAAGACTCTAGACTGTCCAAGCCAGAAGCTAATCAATGCCCCCAATGACAGATATGAGGCAAGTTGGTGACATTCAAGATCCAAAAAAGTGACACAAAACAGACAAAATCAGCATCAATTGTAGAAGCACTTTGTGAATTGGTAAAATCAGGATCCCACCAGGATCCTGATAACTTATTTTCTTTTAGTAACATGTTACTTTGGGACTTTTATATTGAGATCAAAGTTTACAAAAATTTATATTCCATCCCCATTGTTTATGAACTTATTTGTGCACTTGATTCTTAAAAATTTTATACCAAGTATAATACCTTATATACAAATCTATAAAATTTCATTTTATCAGATTAAGCCTATTAGTATTGCTTGTGAAGAACTTTTTGGATCACAACTCTATCATTAAACATATTTGCTTTACTTTTTAGCCTTTAATATCCTTGAGTCTACTACCACTGACATCTTTTTCTTCATTCTCATCATTGATAAAAATGTTAAAAAATAATAGATAATGTAATTGAAATATGTACTATATTATTAATGTTCCTCATTTAACACAGTGCTTTGCAGCTAATGAATGAACTTAACTATTTTTATTTTTTGATGTTAAATAGTGTAAAGTTAAGAATAAATATCAGGGATATTTCCCTAGTGATCTTCTTTCTAGTTACTACTGTATCCAAGTTATCTTGTTTCCACAAGGGACTAGGTTGACTCAATCTTCTTGCTTAATTTGGGGATCCATATTTCTAAGCTTCAATGCCTCCAATTTCTTTCATAATTCTAACTAAAATTTTCTTACTGCCAGCTTCCTTTCTGGAGCCACAGTTTCTCTTTACCCCATTGTCTTTTTTCTATGTTGAACTCTCTTTTGTACTTGTTAACTGGATTCACTAAAAGCTTTTAACCCGGATCAGGTCACAAGCTTCTGAGGGAGATAGTTTCAGAAGGAAACATGACAACTATCCAGTGATTTTAACTCTTACACAGAAAATTAAGACACCTATATTTACACTATCCTGAAGAACCTCTCTTCTTTTTCTTCTTCACTGTCACTATTAATTACTGTTTTTAAGGAAGAAAAGCACAGTTCACTCTTCAGGAACTTATCTTGTTATAATTTATTGGGGAGGGAGTAGGGAACTATCCATAGGCTAAGTGTCAGTCTGTAACATATCCTCTCAGTTACTTTTGTCCAGAATTGCTCCTGGAAATAGATATTAATGCTATTTTATGCACAGAAGTAAATGGAGGCACTTAGAAGCCTTTACAAATAAATCTACACAGAGCAATGAGACTAGAAGCATCTGAAAACCTAACAGTCATAAATAGAATAGATAATGTTGATACAATTTATTGGATTCATCAGACATTCCAGATGTTTCTGTCTACAGGTTCTATTCATATTGCCCAATCCATAGTCCTTCAAAGATCACTAACAGTGTCTCAGCAATCATATCTACCTCTGTGAATACCTTGGAAAATATTCTTAAGGCCTGGTGACTTGTTCTTGTCAAGGACAATTGGTGATTCTTACAATCTTTTCCTTTATCTTGGATTTCAAATGTCTGTTAATTATTTAGTTTTATACTTTGTAATCCAAAGGTCCCACCTTCTAGATGTTCCTTTTGCCCCTAATGTATACAAGACAGTTCTTCTCTGAATTCATAACTAACTTTGATTTATTTGGAGCATTGGTAGAATCAATAGCCATGCTTTAAAACTTGAGCATTCCTGGTACTAACTAATATATTATAATTCCTTTGTTTTGTATTTGCATTGCCTGCCCTTTTATTGCCCCCTCTCAACTTCTGTTATATTCCTTATATGTTCACAATGGTCTATTTATATAATCTATTTTCATTTTGTTTCTCATCAGAATTAATTCTGAGTATTTTTTTTTAAGGAATTCCAGATCAAACAGGGAAATACAAGCAGCAATTCAGCTGAACTGAATCCCCTCCACACAATTTTAAAATAACTTCTCAAATAAAATTGGACATATGAAGAGGAGCAGAACTAACAAAAATTCCAAGGAAGACATTTTTCCAGTCTAAGACAATTAAGGAGATCAGTAAGAGAAGTCTATGACACTGATGTGGGGACCTTCCTGAAGCACAACAGGAGTATCAGCAATGGGGCTTTGGAGACAGCTACAACAGCAAACCAGCTAGCCAGCCAGCCAGCCTGCAGCAGCAGTAGCAGCAGCAGTGGCAGCTCTCAACCTAGAGATGGCAAGGGAGTATTGGACTATTGTTCAGGAAAATAATATGAACTACACTTTTCTGGCACTTGGTACAGGTTGCCCAGATTTGGCAACTCCACTGCCCATGGGTGGTTCTGAGTTATATTTCCAGGTATGAGAGGACCACTAGGAGTTTGATCATAAGTGAGTGGGGGCCCTGTTCACAGTTCCAAGATAGATAAAAGCATTAACACTTGCATATGCCCTTTCTAAGCAAAGACCAGAGCACAGACTTTGTAAGCAGTAACTACACCTTTCCCCCGATCACACCATCTTAGAACAAAAATTTTGCAGATCATTTTTAATCCCACCAAAGACAAAGACAAAGGAGCTACAGTTATAACCAAGAATAACCTACCCAGCAAAATTGAGTATGATATTTTTGGGGGAAATTTTTTTTAACAAAATAGAGAATATTGAAACATTCGTGATGGAAAAAAAAAAAACAGAACTGAATCGAAAAAACTCAAGAGAAGCATAAAATGTAAAATTAAAAGAGAAATCATAACATAACACAAAGTTAAATTATTTATGTTCCTATATGAGAAGGTTACATGTAACTCTTAAAAACTTCATCATTATGGGGCAATTAGAAGGAGTTTAGATAGATAAAGAGAATGAGTATGAGTCTCATGTTAGGATGATCTCCAAATAAATGAAGAGATGAGAAAGAGGGATGCACTGGGAGGAAGAAGAGGTAGAATTGGAAAATTTTTCTCTCATAAAAGAGATACACATGGAATAATTTTTATAGTAGGGGGACTGCTTTCAATCCTTAAACCTTTCATTGGAAAGGAATCAAAGAAGGAAATACACATACATATATGTGATTATGTAACTGTAATATACATACATATGTATATGTGTACACATACACATATATGTATACATACACACACTCAGTCATAAATCTATTTTGCCAAATAGGGAAATACGATGGGAAGGGGTTAAAGATTGAGGAAAGGTGATAAAAGAAAAGGTGGATTAAGGTAGGCAATGGTTAGAAGCAAAACAGATTTTTGAGAATGAAGAGAATAAAAAGTAAGAAAGATAACCAGAAGAGATGGGATGGAGGGAAATAGAGAATTAGTAATCACACTGTGAACGTGAACTAATCCAGGAAAATAAAAACAGGCAGCCGAATGAATTAAAAACAAGAATCCAACAATATGTTGTTTAAAAGTGATAAAACTTGAAACATAAAAGCTCACAGAAAGTTAAAATAAAGATCTAAAGTAGAATCTATGCTTCAGCTGAAGTAAAAAAGAAAGAGTAGAAATCACAATTCAGACAAAACAAAAGCAAAAAATTAACCTAATTAGAAGAGATAACTAGGAAAACTACATTTCACTAAAAGGTAGCATACATAATGAAATAATAATATCAAAAAATTTTGCAGCAAGTTTTTTTCTATTAAAGGCTTCATTTCTCAAATATGTAGATAACTGAGTCAAAATTATAAACATAAGACCCATTTCCCTCCATCCTCTCTCTTCTAATTATCTTTCTTACTTTTTATTTTCTTCATCCTCAAAAATCTGTTTTGCTTCTAACCATTGCCTCCTTTAATCCACCCTCCCTTTTATCACCCATCCTCAATCTTTAACCCCTTCCTTTCCTATTTCCCTATTTGGCAAAATTAATTTCTATGATTGAGTGTGTGTGTGTGTGTGTGTGTGTAATTGATCAAAGGATATGAATAAGTAGTTTTGAAGAAATCAAAGGTATTTCTAGTCTTATAAAAATTGCTCTAACTCGGTATGGATTAGACAAATACATTTTAAAACACTTTTGACTTACCAACTCACATTTATCGAAAATGCTACAAATGTTGGACGGGATAAGGAAAAATAAATTCATTAATAAACTGTTGGTTGTTCTGTGAACTGGTTCAACTATTCTGGAGAACAATTTGTAACTATATCCAAAAGGGTTGTAAATCTGTACATACTTTTTGACCAAGCAATGACACTATTAGATCTGTACACAAGAAATCAAAGAGAAAGGAAAGGGATATACATGTACAAAAATAGTTGTAGTAATTCTTTTTTTGTGGTGACATAGATTAGAAGCTATGGGGAAACTCATCAATTGGGAAATGATTAAACAAGTTGTAGTACATGATTGGAACAGAATACTATTTCACTATAAGAAATGAAGAGTGGATTTAGAAACAACAACAAGAACCTGGAAATCATAGCAATGTTATAATGATCAACTGTGAGAGATTTGGCTATTCTGTTTAATATAATGATATGAGAAAATTCCAAGAACCTAAGAAATGCTATCCACCTCCAAATAGAAAATTGATAAACTCTGAGTATAAACCAAAGTATAATTTTCTTGCTCTATTTTTGAAATATGGCTAATGAAATATTTTATGTGAGTTCATATTTATAATTGGCATAATTTTACTTGCCTTCTCAGTGGGTGTGAGAAGTCTGGGAGGGAGGGAGAGAATTTAGAACTCAAAATTTCAAAAGAAAACAATGTTAAATAAATAAATATATATATGTATATATTACATATATATCATATATGTGATATATTACATATGTATGTTATAGATGTAATATATATTACACATGTATGTTATATAGGTAATATATATAATTGGAGTGAGAGGAAGAGGAGAGATTCCCACTCCTTGAATCTATGGAATTTCCAGTCATAGAGTTCTTTCTCTGAAGTATAGGAAACTATTCTTTGGAATTAGGAATTTTGTTATAAAAGTGACTAAAATGTCCATATCCTTTGACCTAAGGATTCACAGTTATTTTCTTCCATTAAAATATATGATTTCTTTATATCCATGTATGTGGGGGGGCACAGGCACATGTCTGCATTCGTGTGTTTGTACATAGGGTCATGCCCTTTTTATTTGAGCTTTGTTAGATTCAAAATTTTTTTTTAAATTTTTTTTGAAAAAAAAATCAAATTTGTTGCTTTTGATGAAATTCTGGTTTTACTCTAAACCATAGGATCCATGTAGGCAAGACAGATGACTGATCTGAAATCATAGACATTTTTTACTTTTTCAGCATGTTATTGTTTGAAAGAATACAATAACAACCTCTAATTTTGTTGTTAGACCAGTACAACAAACT
Source organism: Antechinus flavipes (assembly GCF_016432865.1). Classification (NCBI taxonomy): domain Eukaryota; kingdom Metazoa; phylum Chordata; class Mammalia; order Dasyuromorphia; family Dasyuridae; genus Antechinus; species Antechinus flavipes. The sequence continues at coordinate 182,029,420 of NC_067398.1, forward strand.
CAATCATCATTGCTTTCTACTTGGACTTCATGACGATGACAAAAATCTTCTTGGTATGGTTATATGATTAAAAGGACACAAGTTTTTATAGCCTGATAATGTTTTTTGAATAGACTCAAAGCAATGGTTTCACAAAGCAATTAACTCTTCAATAATTAATCTAGAAATAGATAGTTTTGTATGAATGATAATGAAGCTTCAATCCTAGCCACTCATTCAAAAGCATTCACAATATATAACAAGATTAAATGGAAAGGATGTTTTCTGAATTTGATTTGTTATATTATCTCATTCAAAATAATTCCAAAAATTTAGGATATCATTTCAACTAAATCTATGATAATCTTTTTGCATCAGAATATTGAAGCATCCTCTTAATTGGTCTGCACATTACAAGTCGTTCCCCACTCCAGCTCATCCTACACACTACTGCCAAAGTAATTGTCCTTTATCCTAGATCTCACCATGTGACTTCTCAATTCAACCAATTGTAAGGGATTTTGTATTGTCTCTAGGATAAAATATAAAATACTGTGTTTAGCTTTTAAATCCATACATGACCCTGCCCTAACCTTTCTTTTCATTTTAATTGGATTTTATTCCTCTCAGATCAATCTTCTGTATGTTTATCACTAATAATACTCCAGCTCCAAACCCTGTACTTTTGCACTGGTGCTCCCCCCATGCCTAAAATTCATTCTCTCCTTACTTTCACCTCTCTTCCTCTGAGGTGCAATTTGTACTTTAGATGCATCTTAAGATGCATCTTCTGAGTAAAGCTTTTTCAGATTACCCACAATTTCTGGTGCCTTTCTTCCCACAAAACAATACTCAAATATTTTGCTGAGTATTCATCTCATAATCTATAATCTAAATTTATAATCACATGTCTGTATATAACATATAATCTATGTTCATAGATATATAATCTAGATCTATAATCAATAATCATAATAACTAAAATTTATATGAAACAGCCAGATGGTACAGTGGATAGAGTACTGAGTTTATCTTCCTGATTTCAAACAGTCTGACCTCAGGCATTTTCTAGCTGTGTGATCTTAGAAAAGCCACTTACTTTTTTTTGCCTCATTTTTTTTTCTCTAAAATAAGTACAGAAGGCAATGACAAACCATTCCAGGATCTGCCAAGAAAACGTCATTGAAAGAGTGGGCATCACTGAAAAATGACTGAACAAAACTTTATAGAATACTTTGTTTTGTATTTATGTTAACATATGTTAACTTATTTATTTCTCTTAACAATCCTATAAGATAGGCACTATTATTATATTTGCCATTTTACAGATATACAAAGTTAGTCACAGAAAGACTAAATAACTTAATTAGGGTAACATAGCTAGTAAATACCTAAGGCAAGATTTGTACTCTGGTCTTCCTGACTTGAGTGTCTGATACTCTTTATACTCTTTTTATTTTAACTTATCTCCTGCATTTATTAATGTGAGTACAGACTATTTCTTACTTTGAACTTATACTCTTTACATGCCTGGTACATATCATGTCTGATTCTTTATGACCCCATCTGGGTTATCTTAGCAAATTATCATGGAATAGTTTTCAATTTCTGTCTGCAGCTCATTTTACAAATGAGGAAATTGAGAGAAAGAGGATTAAATGGCTTGTCCAGGGTTATATTCCTAGCAAGTATCTGAAGCCATATTTGAATTCATGAAGATGAATCTTCCTAATTCCAGGTCTGTGCTGTATCTACTTCACCACCTAGCAGACAGTAAGCACTTAATAAATATTGATTGATTGATTGTACAAATCACACAAAATGGATTATTTTTTTTTAATAAGGAATTGTTAACCAATTAAGAGAAGTATTTCTGGATGTTCAATGTAAGGATAATTTCATTTCCCTATATTATGTCCCATAATATTACCATGACATGTTTACCAAATAAGTCCTAAACAACCATAAAATTGTTTATATCATTTTCATAAGTTAATTTTATTTAGAGTCCATTTATGTCCATCTGAATATATCACTATTCTAGGAACAACAATAATAACAATAAAAAATATTGACAAAGGACTTTAAAGTTTGCAAAGTAATTTCTTTACACTATGTCACATTAGCCTCCCCGAAACTCTGTGAGGTGAATACTCATTATCCATCTTTTTCATACGAGGCAACAGAGATTTAGATTGAGTGACTTATTTAGAATCCCACAACTGATGTCAGAGGCAAAATGTAAGTCCAAATCTTTCCTACTCCAAGTCAATCCAGCATTCTAACATTTACTCATCTCTGCATCATAACCACCTATTCAAGACTTTATTTTGCCTACTGAAACTAAAACTCTCTTTAGATGGATATTGTTCTTTTCATTTTTACAAGATATAAAGTTCTCTTAACCTCCTCATTCTCTGACTATATGTGAATGCGTGCATGTGGGTGTGTGTATTGTATATAATTTTAAACTATCCAGATGACAGGAAAAGTCTAGAAAACACGAGTGATAAAATATAAATTCATGGATCTTAAGGATTTAAATGGTGCAGAAAACTCTGAAATGGGCCAGATGTTCTTCTAGAAAAAGCAGCAATCCTGATAATGAGCTATGAAATACTCTAGTAGTAAATGGGAGAATGCCAGTATCTTAAGGGACAATTTTTTTCCACCCAGTTTAAAAAATGGACAAATTCAAACTTTAAAATGCCCTCGTGTGTGTGTGTGTGTGTGTGTGTGTGTGTGTGTGTGTGTGTGTGAAATGTAGGCTTCTGTTAGCAGAATTCTCTCCAAAGAATTAATGAAGAAAATCATTTTGTTTTTTTGAAGCTTGAAGCCAAAGAGAAATAGAAGACAATTATGAATTACTAGCATAATAAATAAATAAATAGCTCCTTCTCAAAATTCAGAAGGTTGAAATAAGTTGAAAGAAAGTCAGGCTTTGGGTCTCATTTAAAGAAAGATAATAGGAAACTATTTAGTTCAGCAATCCAGCCTTATTAACAGCTGTTTATGGAAAAGAGCTAAAAAAAGAAGTTTTGACATAGCTAAAAATATTTTAATGAAATTAATTCAAAGGGAAATATCCAAATTTATTTTATAATTTGTCACTGAATTTTTGAATTTGTTTTTTCTCTTAAAAAAAAAAAAAACTGACCTTTCAGTCAGGCATGGCAGCATAGACCTGTAATCACTCCTAGCAGGGGAGCTGAGGTTAGCAGATCACTTAAGTTCAACACATCTGATCAGCAATTGCTTGACCTGTTCAAGTTTCCCAGTAAGTCTGGCACCAATATGGTGAGGTTCTGGGAGTGGGGGAGTTGGGAGGCAGATTAGGAAGGAGGAATCCTACCAGATTGACTAAGGGGGGGATGAACTAGCTCAACTTGGAAATAGATATTTTATTTAATTTATTTTTTGCTGAGGCATTTGGGGTTAAGTGACTTGCCCAGAATCACACAGCTAGAAAGTGTTAAGTGTCTGAGACCAGATTTGAACTCAGGTCCTCCTGACTTCAGGGCTGGTGCTCTATCCACTGGACCACCTAGCTGCCCTACAAGTTGGAAATATTAAAGGTCAGTGCTCCAATATTGCTCAGTAAGTGGATCAGGATGCATGATTAACTGATATACTTCCAGTCTGGGTGAGGTAGAAAGACCTCATGTCTAATAACAACAACTATACCACCAAGAATAATAATGATGCTGATGTTGATGATGGTGGTGGTGGTGAAATAATAACTCTTCCCTAAAGAAATAGCCTATCCCCTTCAAGAAAAAAAAAGAAATGAAAAGCCCTAAAAGTGAAAAATTTCATATTGAAGCATGACCAGATCATAAAAAAGGAAGAAAATTCAAATATCCTATATCTTCTGAAGAGTCATGAAACATTAACTTCATAGCCAGCTCCAAGAATAATATGCAACAAAATTTCCCTGGCCACTACGTCATTATGAAGGAAATTGATGATAACAATATCTTAGTATTTATCATAGATGCCAAGGTCAACAAGCATCATATCAAGTAGGTTATAAAATAAGTTTCATGACTTCAGTATGTCCAAGGTCAATATGTAAATCTGGCCGAATAGAGAGAAGGCCTATGGCCAACTTGCCTGGATACATCCCTTTGGACATTGCCAATAAAAATGGACCAACTAAATTATGTCACATTAACCTATTTCACCTATAGTTCAGTTTCTTTTTTCTGTACACACATTAAAAATAAAAATGACAAAAATGAATTTCTTTTTATTCCCCTTCCAAAAAGCAAGGAGTCTAAAAGTAAAATCATTCATCCCTCATAATAAGGTATTATTTTGACCATCTTCTAGTAGGTTCTGGGAATTTATCTTGATCATGTTACAAGAGCAAAAGAAAAGAAATTAAAATATAGAGGGAAAATATTTTGAAAGTTATACTTAGGACAGCATAATAAAAAAAACTATACTTCATACAACAAAACATTCAAAAACAGTTTTACTTTACACACACAGAGGTGTGACAATAATTTTGTTTAACAGTTTGGAAAGAGAACCATGTTAACAGGTCATTGGATCATAATAAAGAATCTATCATAATTCCTAACACAACATAATTACTATTCCTAAAGCAAGTAGGACCAAATTCTTTTCACAAAGTAACATCCTAATGTTGAAGAGAGACTGACCTCAATGGTGTGATATCAGTTCCATAATTATTTGATTTGCAAAGGCTCTGCAAGTGTAGTATCACTTCTGGTTCAGTCAACCAATTTCCACTGACACTAGCATGTTGGATCCCCAGATAATAGATTTCTACTTCTTTCCTTAGGGTTTTAGGAGAAACTAGCATTTGAGGGGTATTCTATTTTTTTTTTCCTGAGGCAATTGGGATTAATGACTTGCCCACACAGCTAGGAAGCATTAAGTGTCTGAGACCAGATTGAGAGGTATTCTAATAGTTTTGGGTAATGCTCTTATATGGTGATATCAATTATAAATTACTTTTAAAAAGGGGTATTTGCTGATGAAAGATAGTAAGAACAATTGGTCCAAAAATATCCTCACACATTCTCCCTCAAGTATATTCAAAGGTCTCCAGGAAAGTACCTCTTAAGCTTTGAGAGTATATGTGACAAAGGAAGAACTCACAGCTCCTAACAGAAGGGAATTCTTTTTTTTTTTCTTCATCAAATATTCGTGAAGTTCCCTAGAGGTTTGTGTAATTTTCTACTGGGCCCTGGGGTCTGACCCTTTGTAAAAGCTTGAAGCTGCATTCCTCTCCAGTCACACTCACTGAAGCTGACTTCCTCATTCGGTCTAGTCTGTCCCTTATTCAGCTCCCATCTGGAAACACAGTGCTACTACTCCCGCCTCTCTGATGACATGGTCAAAGGGGAAGAGAGGAAGAAAGCTGACAATTCTTTTGGGACTTACTCACTTCCCCCCATCTTAAAGGCATAAGGATTTATCTAAGATGATCAAAGGTGGTTGCAAGGAGTGTGATCTCTTCTGCAGCTTCTGGACTCTACCAGGGCCCAGACCCTCAGGGCTCAGGGCCATTCACTATGATTTCCTTCCATATTAACTACCTCAAAGTCTCTCTTTGTCTTTCCTTAGCTCTTTCCTCTGATTCAGTCTCTAAAAAAGAGTCAGTTCTTCTTACCAAGACCATTTCTCTTGACTCCTTCCCTTCCTATTTCCTTCATCAGCTTTGCTCCATCAATCATTCCCTGTCTCTAAACTTCAGCCTCTTCCTAAGTACTGGCTCTTTTCATGCTACTTAAACAAACTTAAATTTATCTCATCCTAAAAACTATGTTCTTTGCATCCTATTGAAGCCTCAAGCTATCACTTTACTCCAATATTCTAGAAAGAATTATCTATGCTCACTTCCTTTACTTCTCAATTCCCATTCACTTCTCAGTTGTTGGTCATGTTTTCTGGCTCCACTGCGTGTTTTACCAAAAGTTACCAATGATCAGAGTACAATCTAAGCAGGCATAATCTCACTTTTTATGGGTATGCTCAGAAAATCAGAGTGTCTGGAACATAGTAGTTATTTAATAATACTTATTGATACACTGATTTTTTTTCAGACTTTGTCCTTCCTATTTGCTCTTTTCTGCAGCTTGATGCTATTTACTCCATTTCTACTTTTATCCCTTCTCACGGACACCTTGCTATTTCATTGTTTTCTCCTGGTTGCCCTTCTGAATGCTTCTTTATCTCTTTTATTTTTCTTCTTTTATTTCTTTTGATTCATCTTCCACTCATTTATTATATGTAATCCTAGGACACTTTCCATAATTCCCTTTTTGCTAGCACACAATCTTTTGGAAAATGTACAAGCTTCCATGGGGTCAAATATCCTATCTAAAAATAACTTCTAAATCTTCATTTATACTTCCAATCTCTCTTTTTGAGCTCATGAAAAATATACTATTTGCTGAATTTCTTCTCTAGAATATCTTCTAGGCATCTGTAACCCCAGTCTATCAGTCCATGAGAGTAGTCAGAGAAATGAAGAAAATTTCCAGAGCTAGTAAGCAGACTGGTTTTTTTTTTGTTTGTTTTGTTTGTTTGTTTTGGTTTTTTGGGGTTTTTTTGAAACTCAGATGACATAAGGATCAGGATGATTGGACTTAGTTTTGGAATAAGATTCTGGGAGAGAGATGAAGGGGTTGAAAGAATCAACTATGACTTCCAAAGAAAAAGTGTCTGAGCAATGCCTTTAATGCAGGTTGATTTCCTGCGATACTTGAGAATTATAATTCTAAAATTGTGGTTTTTAATAATGATTGAAACTATCTGAAAGATTGAGAAACAAAAGTTTGACTGGTGAGCATATACACAATGAACCTCTTGACCTCTATAGAAGTAATCCTTCTCTTCCTCTAAATTTTTATTTAGCTTGTGAAGGTAATGTACTGTACCAAATAAAGTTCATAAACTTGAAATTTACCCTATCTCTGATTCTTCCCTCATTCCCATTCAATATAAAATTAGATATAAAGTAAGATAATTTTTAGCTCCACTACATCTTTTGACTCCTGTCTTCTACAGAGTTAGGTCTAGCCCCCATTATTTCTCTCCTCTGGAATATTGCAATAGAATTGTGGCTGTCTTGTTGATTCCACTCTTTCCCCTTGCCAGTCAAATATCTGTAAGCTACCAATAAACATAAGCTTCTAAGAGGATTTTCTGGCTTATATCACATCAAAACCTTGAATGTCTTTCCGTTGCCTAATAGACAAAATACAAATCTTTTGGTCAGAGATTCCAGGGCCTCTGCAATATAGCTGTTCACTATCTTTCCTGATCTCATAACCAGAAGAAGACCTTAAAAGAACCCAGGAGTGGGACTGCTAAATGGCACAGTGGATACAGCACTGACCTTGGAGGGAGGAGAACTGGAGTTTTAAATCCTGCCTCAGACACTAACACTTCCTACTCGTGTGACTGGGCAAGTCAACAATTGCAATTGCTTGCCAATAAAAATAAATAAAAAAGCCCATGTGCCCTCCAACCTTAAATATGGACAGTTTCATACAATGGCAGGTTCCCTAGGGTGGTCCAACTTCCCATACTTTTGTATTTCAAAGATTCCATGTCCTTTCGGCACATACACAAAATCCTCTCACTTGGGTAATCTGGTATCCAAAGCTTCCTAGACTAAAGAAATTACTTTCACTCCATTCCTCCAACATAACCGATAACTATCCACACTTGCAATCTAGGATCACATTGGATTTTGGTATTTTTAGATTCAGGTATACTCCCAAAGCACATATAAAGAATCACATGCACTTCTTCTGTCTTTTGCAACCTCTCTAGTCTATGTTTGGCAAAAATTCCTCCAGTCATTGTAATGGAATATACATTTTCTTTCCTTAAAGCTGCAAAAACAATAATCAAATATTTTTTATTATAAATGACCATTAAAAGTTATAGAAGCATTTTGGATAATACCGTTATGAAAGTGAAAGAGATAGAGAAATTGAAATCTCCCCTTCTCCATCAACTGCTTAGGATTGCATAGATGGGGAGGGTGAAAAGATAGTTTGACTAGCAGTGGAAAAAATCATTTCTAGCTTGGTGGACTAAAAAGAAGCAGGAAGTAGTTGTTCACTAAACTAATATCCTTCAACAAAATAAGGGCTGCAGGTCATCATCTCACTCCTTCCAATATGTAGTTGTTTCAGCCTTGTCCTAAGCTCATGATTTATTCCCTCCATTCTCTCTTGCTAAAGTAACATACCAGTACAACCCTTTGTTATACCCATATGTATTTCTTCTCCAACCCCCAACCATCTTTCCCAGAAGTCTGACCAAGTTCAGGTATAATATAATAACCAGCTAATATTCCCAAGGATCAGGGGAATTTGAGAGTTGTCTGCTTAACTAACATGAATGTCCCTGATTCCCCCAAGGATTTCATGGTAATGTCTCTTTGGGTGCAGTTAGTCCCAAATCATAGAGACTTTTAAGCCCCATCCTTTTAAACTGTAGTTTAAGATCCTGCATAGGATCTCATAAATGAATATGGGTGTCACAAAGTTATGATTTATTAAGAGTGCTTTTTATTTGCATACCTATTTTACATACCTATATACATGTAGTGGTATAAAAATTTCTCAGGTGAAAAGGAGTTCCAAGTGGGAAAAGTTTAAGAAATCCTGTGTTTACGCTATTTCCTTCTTTAGTCTATATGTCATCTAAATCAGATTACTAATTTATCCATGTACTCCATTATACATGTCTCACCTTCATGCATTTACATAGCTAACTCCTAATGACAGTAATATGTTCCTCCTTTTTCTCCATCCTCATATTTGTCATATCCCTTTGAGAAAAGTAGTATCCCTTTCATTAAGACTTCCTAGATTTGTCCTTTAAGTTTCTTCATGATGCAATTATTCATGTACATGTTTTATCTCCCAAAGAGCACATAATCTCCTTGAGGGCAAATATTTTTCTGTTTGCACATAATAGGGGACAGAGATAGGGATAAGGAATATATCTATGAATTGTCTTGATATAGGAAAATCCTGGATAAGGGGAATTTCTCTACAAATGCTACTCATCATTTTCTCTGGAATTATTGAAAATTGCCTAGAATTCAGAGAGGTTGTGACCTTTTACCTAAGCTCTCAAAAGTGGTATGTATCAGAAACAGAACTTGAAGGCAGAGTTTCTTGCCTTCAATGGAAATTTATCCACTAATTCTCCATAACAAGCAGAGTAGGCCTTTAATGAATATCTATTGAATCAAATTAAATTAATTGCTGTGATTTTTTTATCAATAATAAAAAGACTGTATTATTAAAATTGGAGAATAAAAATTCTGTGCATACAATTTCTTAGTGACATTAAGATCCAAGATAGAGCAGTCATTTACTATTATGAAGCTTTCAAATAAAGAACAAAAGTATCACACACCAATTATTTAATTACTGAATTTTCTAGGTGTGTCTCATTGTTGTTTTCCTTTCCCTGATTAAATCACTTTTTTAGAATTCTAATAATTCGCTCTTATATTTTCTCTCCTGCAGATCAAATTGTTTCACCTCAATTAAACAAGAATTTATTGTGCAACTTTTATATGTATACTAGGGGCTAGAAATAAAAGAAAATTATCACATACACCCTACTGGATTAGCCAATAAACACTACTTTTCCTTCAATAATATACTGAGCTTCCCTCTTCCAAAATCCCTTTCCTGACTAGCTCTATTCCACATGGACCTTTCCATTTCTTTGAATTTATTTATCACTTAAATACACTGTTTATAACACACTATCTCACACTTGCTGATATGTGTTATTTACTCTGTTTTCTAGTTATATTGTCTCTCCTTCTTGATTTTAAATTCTGGGGCAATTAAATTTTCTCCACAGCAATTAGCACTGTAATGGGCAAATATTATAAAATCATATTTAGAACAGAGTTGGACTGGGTTTTAGTAGCCACCATTTTATAACTGAAGAAAATAAGTTTGAAAGAGGGACAGGGACTTACCTACCTCATGGAGTTGTAGTAAGGATCAAATTTTGATCCTTAAGAATAAAAAGATATGCAAAGCATTTTGTAACCCTTAAATTGTTATAAATGCATATATTAGCTATTTTCAGGAATACAGATCAAACATGTATTTATTAAGTGCTTACTATATGGTCCCTGCTTGCAAGCAACTCATTCTAATTGGAAGAAGTAGCATGCACATTACATATACATAAAATATCTAAAGTGGAGAATTATATCATGAGAAGGGTTTGGGGAAGCCACAGAAAATCAGGGAAGGTCTACTGGAGAAAGACAGATGTGATCTGTTTCTTGAACAAGCAAGAAAAACTAGAAATTGGAAGTGAGGAGGGAAAACATTCCAAATGTGAGGGAAATACAATGTAAAGGTGTAGACAGAATTGGGAGATGGAATTTCATGCGTGAAGACTTTGTAGCTGAATTGCAGATTTTGTGGAACGTTGTAGTTTGAAATGGTATAAAAAAGCAGGGGTAAGGGTTGGTTGTGAAGGGGTTTAAATACCAAATAGAAGGCTTTTAAGTTTGATCCTGGAGGCAATAGGAATTTCTAGACTTTATTGAGATAATAAGAAGCCAATGAAGTTTATTGATGACAAGAGTCGTCAATGACAAGGTCAGATACTCTGTTTTAGGACAACTGAGTGGATGAATTAAATTGGGAAGAGACTAGAATCAGAGAAAACATACTTCTTGAGATCCCTATCTGTAGTTGTAAGAATGGAGAAAAAGGAAACATATACAAGAGATGTTGTGAAGAAAAAAGCGATAAGATTTGGTAACAGATTGGATATATGGAATGAATAGAGTGATACTGTGTGGAGAGACAATGGTGCTCTCAACAATAATATGAAAATTAGGAAGAGAAGAGAGGGGAGGAAGGATGATACTGCGTTTTTTTCTTTAATATATTGAATTTGAGATACTTAAGGGACATCCTTGATAGATTAAAAGAAAATCGTTAATATGGCATTGTAGTCTGGGAAAAAGAGTAGCACTAGCTAAAGATCTAAAAATTATTTACATGGAGGTGATAGGTGAACCAGTGGGAACTGGTATTACTACACAACATGGTTTAGAGAGAAAAGAGAAGCAGGACGAAAAGATAGCCTTTAAGAGGTTAGTAATTATGATATGGATGAAGATTCAGTAAAGAAGATTTTAAAAGGTCACTGAGACACATAGGAGAATCAAGAAAGAGATGTGCAACAAAAAAATAGACAAGGAAAAGTCATTTACATTGTCAAAGTGTTTAAGAAGGGTGAGGATTGAGAGAAAGGCCATTTCTCCTCTGAAAATTAGAGATTTGGATAAGACAACCATTAATGTCTCTTGAACTACAAATAATGTGATCTTATATAGGGTTTTTTAGAAAATATAGACTCATCTTTTTAAGCATCAAGATTTAAATAAAAAAACAAATTGTGCTATTTGTGATAGTGGGTGGTAACATTAAAATTTCCAATCAGGTGTGAAATTCTACAATAATGCATCCATATAAACTAAATTCACTTAAAACCAATCTGATAAAAGCTTCTTTCCCCTGCTAATTTGCCTTTCTACATTAATCCAAATCATACCTGTGCAAATCACAGAGCAGGAAATTAATGGGAATGAAGTAATTTCCTTCCTTCCATAACTCTCACCAGAAATTTTGCAGCATTGATAATTACTTTGCCAAAGGTGGGTCAGAGAGGAAAATGTTGTTACACAGTCACAGACATATTACACAAGTAACTTTGTTCAAGCATTAGTCAGAAGGGAAGCCAGGATGAAGAGTGTAGATGGCTCACAGTAATACATCAACACCATTGGGAGTTCATACCCATCACAGAATGTTATCTTCAAATAGAAAGAACAGAACATTAAATCAAAGGAGGTATAAAAAACTAATTATTTGCAAAGATGGTAAAAATAGCACATTGAACATTTTAGGAGAAAGACAGGGAATTTAGGTGAAAACAAATAAATTAAAAGAAATAAGATAGAAAAATGTGTTTTAGTTGTCTATCAAGTGTTACTCAATTCAAAAACCTTAAGAATTTAAATTATTTTAGACAAAAAGTCCCTAGTTTTTTTCCAGATATTGAAAAATGTCTTTAAGTTTTCTCAAATTTTTTGATACTTAAAAGTTGTTACTTTCTTTGCACATTTTTTGGTAGATAAGAATGCCAATTTTAAAATATTAGAAAGCAAGAATGTTCTTATTATACTTTAAAAAGAAACCCACCCCATAACATTATGAGAAAAATGTGTTTGTAATCTTTGTTGGTTTTTTTTTTGAAGATAACTTTCTATATCCTCACCATTAAATGGATTTTGAATGATAATTATTTTATATGCTCAGTGTATATTCTTTTTATCCTAATAAAGAGGTAACCACAGGTTCCGGGGTAAACAAGAAGCAAGCCACACAAACTTTATTGTTATTGCTGTCCATTTGAAAAGGGAACATACCAAATAAATCACTATCAGTTATTCAAATGGAAAACAAAATAACTATTAATCACTCCACTAATTATGCCAAAATATGAAATAACATTCCCAACTGGGAGGGAATATTTCACTTAAAATATAAATTATTTGTTCCTGGATTCATTTTCAGAGTTTAAATCCTTATCAGAAGGTCAATCAGCTACAGGTGACTCCTGACCTTTTAATTCTTTTAGGCCCCACTAGCAGGCTGATGTAATGCATATTCATAGGAAAGGAAGAAACTGGTTTCCTGACATTGTCATCTTCCTTTTAACTGCATTCCTTCCTTAGAAATGAGATAACAATGAAATCTGGACAGTGGAAGCATAACACACAGATACACACACACACACACACCACAAAATCCTGTGATTTAATGCATTACTTTCCACAGAAAGTTCCTCAGGGTTTTAAGGTGTGGGGTTTGTCTTTCCCTTCCATCCCACTCCCACTCCCCTCAAAATAGGATAATCAAAAGATTACTCATTGCATGGTCAAACAATTTGAGCAACATTAAATAAAGAAATATTTGTTTTCTATCAGAATTCCCAATAATCACCAATCTTCTCATCTCTCAGATGGAAGATTATCCATTTAGAGATAGAACATCCACCTTCCATCTGAAGAATGTTGTAACCAGTCTGGGTTTTTATTAAACATCTACAATATCCAAAACAAGTTATGAGGAAGAAGAATACAAATATTTGATAAAATATAGTTCATTCTATAAAGTAGCTTAGAGTTAGGACATAAAACACTGTAAGGGAAAATAGTCCATGGTAAATGCATCAAATAATATGGGGAGAAAAAAAGATACATAAGGGATTAAGCAGGGAATAATCATTTTGACTGGGGGGGGGAGGGGAAGAGGGTATGGACCAAGGAAAACTTAATAGACATAATTGCATTAGAGATAGGATTTAAACAAGTGACATTTTTTTAAAAGGGTGTAAAGGTGGAAGAGGATTTTTTTTAAGGTATAGGGAATTAAATAAGCAAAGATATAGAGTCAAAAAAATAGGACATAAGTGGGAATTGATAAGTAGCCTGCTTTGGCAAGGGTGTAGAATAAGTGACTGGAAGTAATAAGAAATATAGATGAAAAAAGTAATGTGGTGCTTGATTATAGAGAGAACCTTATATAGGGTATATAGAGAAACTAAATCTGTTTAACCATTGCAAACATAAAACTGATCAGTGACGCTTATATTGTTTCTCATGGAAAAGAGCTGGTTAAAGGGATACTGATGAATGTTCAACACATAACTCTTTGTAGGAAAAAAAAAATACCCCAAACAAACATTTAAGTTTAATTTTCATTATTAGCACCATTTCCTTCATTTTCTAATAATCAACAAAATAATAAATCAAGCCTTGATTTGTAGTGTTTGCAGATTTATACTATGTAAATTCTCTAAGTAAACATTTAACAATCAGCTTCCTCCACCTGGTACAATGCTCCAACATAGCACTGAAGTTAGGGAATTATGAAAACAGAATGTTATATGCATTTTCAAACACGATCAGATCTTTTCAGATGATCTTTTTTTTTTTTTTAAATAAGGGAGGGTTCAATATTGGAGGGAGGCTTTAAATTACTATTATTTAAATACATATGTAATCAATTTTTAAAGAAAGAATTCTTACAAATGCCTTATTTATGTCCAAGAACTTTAAAACTAACATGGTACAGAGGATAAAGTTTAGCTCTTCTGTAAAACAGAATCATTTGTCACCATATTCCATTCACCTTATTGTTTGCCACCTCCTCTGTGACTAAGGTTGCCAAATATGCATATTTTATCTAACTTTTGAAATGCTGCATAATGAAAGTTATTCTTTTTTCTTATTTTGGGCACCTTTTCATCACTTTTTCTTTTCTCATGTTTTTCTCCCTAACTGAATTGTCCTCCTATCCCAAGCCACTTGTCCAAATTCTATCCTTTCTTCTAAGTGGAGATTAGGTCTTACCTTTTTCATTGAGCTTTCCTTAATTACTTAGCTCATAAGTCAAATTTATAAGAGCTCATTTGTATTTTTTTTATTTTTTCAGTGTCAACTTTTACACCTCAGAAATCAATACATACACATGCCATACCTAGTAAATGTTAATTACCATATTCCTATATTATTTTATAACATTGAGCTCAACAAGAAGTCAGAAGCTAAATTCAGGGAATGAAGTCATAATCAGATGGATAACAGTAGGCTAATAATAATAACTGCATTTATAAAGTTCTTTAAGTTTTGCAAGTTACTTTACATCAGTTATTTCATTTGAACCTCACAACACCCCTGTCCATAAGTGATTTCTGCCTCAACTAAGTCTATTTATTGTTCATAATGGAAACAATTTCTTAATGGCAAAAACCAATAATATTACAAATATTAGAATAAAACATATACTATATTCTCTTCAGAAAGTCCCTCTGGGTTCATGAATTTCTACTCCATTAATGACCATATCATTTTTTCTTAACCATGGGTCCAAAAGGTCCAGTCTTCTATAGCATGTAGTAGTAGTTTATTGGGTGAATATAAAATGAGTTAAAAATAAAATAATTATCATGTAGTCGAGAAATTTGAGACAAATCAAAAAGAAAAAGGTCCATTCACATTATGATTTTCTAGTCTCTAGACCTTTTCCTGAAAGCTCATCTAGGAAATGTCAAGCTGTGATTGACCACTAGATATTTTTTTAAATGGATTCAAACTGGACTTTTTTGAATATATATGAATGTATATACATATAATCCATATGACAAGTCATATTATGTGGGAATAGAGATAGGGACTGAACCTTTGATTACATTGGTATAAGGAATCACCTCATGAAGAAACTCCTTCTACCAATTCAGGCCTTTCTTTACATCTTAACGTCTTAGGGAACTGGCTGGTATCCTGAGAGTTTAAGTGACTTGCCAAGGTTCACACAGCCAATAATGGTCAGAGACAATACATTTCTCCTGGTTTCAATGACTGCCTTCTATTCACTATAAAACTACAGTTTGTTCAATATAAATGAAAAGCATAATTGAATATCTTTACCTAAATGGTACTTTAAAAAAAATTCCCAGATAAGAGAGACAGAGAGACAGAGACAGAGAGAGAAGGGAAAGGAGGGATGGAAAGAGGGAGAAAGGAAGGGACAGAGAGAAGGGAAGGGAGAAAGAGAAAGAGAAAGGGAGGGAGGGGGAAAAAGAAAGGAGAGAGGGAGGAAGCACAGAGATGTTGTTTAAAAGGAATAGAATACTATTATCATTTTTATGCAACTCCTGAGAGTGGCAAAAGTTGTAATCCTTAATCTCAATCATTTGAGCTCTCCCAGTAAACAGAAATTGGTTAATTAAACTTGCATGCACTTAATTATATGCATTAAAATATGCCCAGCAAACAAATGAATCAATGTGGAAAATTGGCCTTTCAGTCCTCTCGGGATAAATTTTCTCTTCAGGTTCATGTACTGGGGAAACCAGGTTTAGTATCCACTAGCAGAATTTAAATGTTAGTCTGTGAAGCTGATCTTATAAGGGTAAATTTTTTAAATAACCGTCTGTAATTTTCAAGTACTCTAATCTAAGATGTTGAGCCCATCTATGAAAGATTTTTATTTTTTCTTTTTAAAGTTTGCTTTTGTTCTCAAAATGTTTTCATGAGACAATGCACAGATAAATAGCAAAAACTCTGTGTAATTTTTCAGAGTTTAGTCATGATTGCTATGCGTTGTTGTTCTTTTGAAGTAAATACCTGACGTAAGTAAGCAAGTAGAATCTAATAATCCCAATTATTTTTGAAAGAATGATTTTTTCCCCCTGTGGCTAGACCAATTGTACACCCAATTCAGTAAATCCATATATAATCTTTTGAATCAAATGTACTGACACAGCATTTCTTTGAGATTGATTTGAAAGATAGGGAGAAATGAAGCTTTTTCCACCCAAGAGTTTTACTTTCTAGCTTCACCGTAAAATCAAATACCTGGACATGTTTCATAATGGGTAACATAAATATTCTTCAATGTTTGGCTTTCCAAATCATTTTTTTCTGTATTATATGTTTGTTGAGAAGCATGGAGGGAAAGTTATTATAAAGTATGATTTTCCTAAATTCCATTTATCATTTTTAAAGGGGGGTTTGTTTTATTTTGGTTTAGTTAGAGGAACAAAAGAGCTAAGAAATTATTTTATTACTGATATTTTCTTGTTTTACTTCAGCTTTACTCACTCCTTCATTCATTCTTGTATAAAGATTTAGAACATACAGCAACACCTGCTGAGATGGGAGCAGCATTTTTAATTTTCCTGTAATGGTGCCCCATGTGTGCTTACAGTGCTACAGATCACTGTTTCTATCACTCTTCCTGATCATTGGCCAGTTATGTTTGGCCTCTGAAGTGTAGCCACATTGAAGAACTGTCTTTGTGCCTACTGTGGCAAGACCTGGAAACTTGGTGTTCTGTGCAATGGTGAGTCTTCATCACTTTCATGGGATTGAGAATAGAATCATTGTCCTCCCACTACAGACGGTCAACAGATACAGTGAAGTAGAGTTGAAAAAAGACCAGAACTGCTTTAATTGATAAATACCCATCATTCTGGGTTTGTTAACTCTCAGGATATATATATTGCACATAAAATATTGAGGTAAAACTCAGCCAACTTAGGGCACATTATTTAAGAAGCCATTAAGTCTTTTGTTTTGTTTTGTTTTTGTTTTTCCCCCTTTATCCCTTTCAACCTTTCAAGGCAAAACCTAATACATTTGGGTGATAGGAATGGGAGTGGTAGGGATTTATGTGAGAATGTAAACCAAAGTTTTAGCCCTGGAAAATGTGGACAGTTGTGACTTAAAAACAACCTGATCAGTTCATGGAAACAATAAAGACAGGAGGATTAAAGCAGTCAGTGAAGATGAAAGTTTAGAAAAATCTAATGGGGGGGGGGAACAGCTTTAGAGGCGTTTCTAAACAAGTCAAACAGAAATTATTCAACATTTTCCCCTTTACTCTTGTTTTGTTGTTGTTTATTTAGCAACAGATTTAGGAGATTCTGTAATATTTTATCAAGTCAGATCTTTCATCCTAAACAGGGAATTAAAGGGAAAAGCAGGTTCATGACCTTTCTGTGGCTTTCCCAAAATCATTTAGCATTGTTGTCACAAGAAAAACACTTAATAAGTTGAGAACATTTTCCAGCAAAAATATACTGAACAGAGAGGAAACCCATGTGGAACTACTTAGTTCCTTCCTTCACTGAACTAGTCTGTGCATTCACAGAAAACTTAGGACATATTTCCTTGTTACATTTAATTTTTTTTTTAATTTTTTTGGTTCAACAATGCCAAAAAGTGATAACTCTGAGTCTGAGAACTGTGCTGACAGTCAGCTGTCATTCATTGTCCTTTATTCTGACAACCTCAGGCATTCAGCCATAGATTCATGGGTTTTTCCCTTTCTCTTCATTTTTAAAGGGATTGGGGGATGGGTGAGTTTATCAGAGGATTCAGCCCTGAATAGACTTTTGTTTTGTTCTTTCTTTTGCCTCCTGACTGTGTCCAATGCACTGTGTCTCTCATGCAGTCTCACTCTTTAGAGAGCCTTGGCTAGGCTGGCTAGTTAGTATTCAGATACAAGCCAAAGAGGAGAAAATTCTTCTCTCTTGCTTGCTGAGACTGCAAATAAGCAATTAGACTAAAAGCAATGTATTGGGGGGGGGGGGGTAGAGAAAGGCCATCACAGACTTTGTTGTTGACTGGAACCTGCCAATATAACTTTAACATTTTAAAAACTTCATAGTCGAAATAAATGCATAGTTGCTTAGAGGAACATAAGTTGGTTAATGCACTCACATAGTATTTGTTTGAGACATTTCTGCTGTGTAATGTACTCTGTGAACTGTGGGATTTTCCATTTAATCTTGTTTACTTATTGTAATGAGAAACAAATGGGTGAAATTAGCAATGGTGATAGAAAATGCAACCTTTTATTGTCCCACATGTTATGAAAACATTTTCTAGAATGGCATCCTACTCCCGTTTCATTTGAGCTACTTTGAAAGATTATAATAGAAGGCCAAAGATTGCAAACTGTTTTATGTCTAGCCATACAAACCCACGTATCTCTGTTGCATTGTTATATGATAGGATTGGTTTAAAATAATGAAATCCAGCCATTGGGTAGGGTATCCATATGGAGACTGGGGCTAGAAATCTAAACTCCCCAATCTTTAATGCTGACCTTCTGTGTTGAGCCCGACTAGTGGATGCTGCCCTCCCAAACATTCGAATGCACACACTCCACCAGTAAAGCTGGATTGTCAGATTTCTTTCTTGCCACAGCCCAGGCTCCACTGATTCCTCAAATCTGCACAATTGAAGGGGAGGTGGCGAGTACCTCTTGGTCCTACTGCTGAGGTCTTGATTTGATAAATGAAACTATTCCCCATCCCTCCCCCACTCCTCCAAGTTCCTCAAAGTTGAGATTCAGTGGCCTGATGAATTTATTTTTACACACTCTAAAGCAGGATAGAGAAAGGAATCTGGATTATTGACATTCTTTACCGGAACTACAGTAGACTGGAGTTAGCAGAAAAAACTGCTAATCACCACAGTTTTAGTGTTGGAAGCAATTTGCCTATAATTAGTAAGTTGATAAATACCAACAAAATGGGTGCTAAAATGAACAACTCTTGTGCTGAGAGACATTTGACTCCACATTACACTCTGCATTTTTATATATGCAGCATTACATTTTGTGACAAAGAGAGACAACTTCAGTGGCAGCTGAGGCACTCTAATCTGTCTTCTGAAAGGAAGCAGACATACATCTTAATATAACAACTTTCCTTAAAAACTCTGTTTTTGCAAAGAGTTTGCAATACACAGGCAAAGAAAAGAAATCCATATTGCCATAAAAAAGTTCACTCACTGAAGATGTTATACGTAAAATTGGGGAGAGGGCCATTTTTATGTAAATAGCAATGGTATGTTTAACCAGGGCTAGTGTTATTTATGCCTTTTTGTTTCTTTGTTGATATAGCACATGCATATTTCTTTGCAAAGATTTTGCTTTTACTTCTTGTGAATTGAAATGGATATTCCACTAAATGATTCATTCCATATTATAAAAGCAAATCTGATCACTTTTGTTTACTGAAAACAAAGGACCATGCACAGATATTTTTAAAAGAATAATTTGCATTTCATTAATTCAGGATAGCTTTATTCTTGTTTAAGTGTAAAATGTTATACATCATATGAATATGTGCAGAAAAAAATACTGACTATGGAAAAGATTCTAAAGTCATTTTAGGCATATTAGAAACTATAAATAAAGGGATGGGTGGCTTTATCTGTGGGTATTCTGAAATTCTGGCTCTTTCATACTTAATCTATCAGAAAATGTGAAACCATAATAAATCCAAACGATGAGATCAGATGAACAAAAGATGTGATTCCACAGAAGAATTTCTGAGTGTGTAGGCACAGAATTTCTGGGAGCTCTCCTTGCATTTTCTATAAACTAGAAAGACTGTGGATGGGTAGATTTTACATCTTTCTAGTGGTTTTCTAATGGTAACTGGTGTTTGTAGACATAATTTCTGTGGGTATAAGCCTTCAAAACTAACAGTTCCAGTGAAAATAGCAGTGCTCTTATCTACAGCTACTATACAGGCAAATTTATTAGCTCTTGTTGTTATCAGAGCTTCCCCAGTATCTCCATACCACACTAAAAGCTATAGAGCATGCTGTAAATGGATTGGGTTTCTTCTTCTTTATCAGGTATCTCCCATGTAACTTTTATAATGTATTCTTGCATTTTAATACATTTCACCACGATGGGGGTTTTTCTTTTAACAGTATGCCCATGGTGTTCCCAAGCCCTGAATCATATGGAAAGAAATCATTGCAGTCAAATTATGAAAGTAAATGAATTTTTCTTCCCTTCATCTAGGCATTCTACAGTGGGTGGTGAAATATTTAAGCCATTTCAAAGTAATGTAAACTATCCCAAATATGCAATGGGAAGAAGACGAAGAAGAAGAAGCTGCAATTCATTATTTCGAGTAACAAATTGACAAGAAAGGGAAACTTTTAAAGCTCCAAGTGGATGACTTTGTTTTTGTTAAGTAGTAAAATCAAAGATATTCAATGCAATGAATGTTTTGCTTATTGAATATATGATGATTTCTTTGATCAACACAAGGCTGATTTTTTTTTCTTTTAAGTCAATGTCTTTTATGAAATTAGGTGTTGCAGTGAATTACTTTCTACAATAGTCATTGTTTTCTTCCTCTTTTTCCTCTTCATGCTCTTTCTGATTCAAATTTGGAGTTCCATTAATTAGAAACAGGCATTTTATTATGGATGAAGAAGATATGGCTTTAGTGGATTAATAGATGTACCTTACATATTGTCCTGGATTATCAGTGAATTACAGTGATAAAAGTAAGAGTTGGGTATATTTTTTCTGTTTACATGGAAAAATAATTTTTAGGATTCTCTCATTTTCCTGATTTACAAGACAGAGAATAATTGGGAAGAAAAAATGAAGCCAAAGAGAAAAAATGAAAACACTTTAATTATTTGTCTTTAACAATTCATGCTGCCATTTTGGGATATATTTTTCCTTGTAATTATTTTTTTCTTCCAACTCCTGACATTTATCAAAGGATAGAATAAATAATATTTGGCTATTGCTAGATCACTTATCCATGTGAAATTCTTTTATTTTCCATGTAAAGCTACTTTTTTTTTTGAAAGGTACAAGAGTTCCTTATACATGCCAGACTACCTCAACCTTTTTGTCATTCAAAAGCAATGCTGACACATGCAAGAAGTGACAGATAGCATTAGTGTAATAAAAGAGTTAACTCAAACCCAGGCACACACATATATCAGTATGTTTGGAAAATCCTGACCTAAGCACCTGCACAAGATTTTATTAGTAAAATTTGAAGAAAAAGAAATGGAGGTAAAGCCTTAGAGTGGTTTGTAAAATTGCTGACTTATCAATGTATGTTTGTGATACAATACAATTATTGAATCTTAGTTTCATTCCTATTTGCAATAGGGGAATTTTCATCTGTGTCTGGTTAGAGGTTACTGGGCACCTCGTGTCAGGGCTCAGACCAAGCTTGTCAAGGATACAAGAATGTGCCAAACATGATTAATAGCTAGGGAAGCAAAACAGTTTTTGGTATCAGACAAACTCTTTCAAGTTGTCCTTCATTCCTAGCTTACAAGGTTAACATATATACAAATCTCATTTTTCCTAAAGCAAAAATCCTATCTTCACATGAAAGATTTAAAATCATAGCTCAATAACCACTTCTCATTAAGCATTGAAGCTGAATGTTTCCCATATATGCTCATACAAAAAAACCTAACACAATTATTTTGTCTTTTTTTTTTCCTGATGAATGATGATTTCCTAGAACCTGGTAATTTATGATGTTGAGATAGAACTAGTTAGGATTCTTTAATAGAAGATTTCTTGCAAATGGGCCCTCAGTCAATCCCAAATGATTAGAAATTTGGAATTGTTGGCTTTATTATTCTGTAAAACTTCTCCTTTTTCCCCCCAGGTGTTTATTCCTGTTTTTAAAAAATGTGAAGCAGTAATAGAAAAGGTTTTCAAAATAGTTGAAAAAAGAAGAAAGGAAATAATTGTACAATATTGAATACCATGGCTTTTTTTTTTCCCTGTCCACAATCAACTACACAGAGAACAGTTCAATTAGGATCCATAGTTACTTTTAATGAAGGTTGTTATAGAATAAGTGGAAACAGATGTTACCTATGATCCACCACAAGGGACAGCAGCAGACATAGATATCTCTCCTTTCTATTGACTGCCCCTGATCTCCACTGAATATTATCAGTAGTGTTTTTAGAACAACTATGCACATTTCTATTCCAAATGATTTATTCTTGGTATTCCCAAGGGACAATCCCAGAATTGATTTCAACCAAAAGAAACAATCAAACACATTCGTTTTGGCATACATTTTATTATGGTTTGGTTGGTATTGCCTAATTGTCCTCCAGTATGTTGCCCTATTTTACCAGCTACAGCATGAATTCATTCCAGTCCTATCCTTAAAAGTTTGAAACCCCCTAGTGACAGGAATATTAATGTGCCAACACTGTCATATCTATTTCAGCTCATACATATGCAATGTCTTTGTTTTCAAAGATTTATGTCAGACTTTGCTGAAGTGAGGTATTCTACCATTTTAGATAATAGCATGCCAAAGTGATGTTATCAGCCACATCCAGTACTCACTCAAGCAAGCGGGAGGAGCATCCACTCCTTCATAGTTTAAACACATAGAAAATGTTATTTATCCTTATTTGATGAGGAAATCTTGCAGGGAGAAATGGTGTATTTTTAGGAGGAGATTATGGTCATCCTGTGGATTATCTTTTAATTAAGAATGGATGATTTGTGCCCACTCTGCTGTAGCAAACGTTCTCCTGCTAATGAAGTTTAAAAAGACTTACTTTATTTAATTACAGCTAATCACCAGATTAAAACCTGGAATTGTCTTTGATCGGATAGATACACATACATTTATACATACATACATGCATACATGCATATGAAATAAATCAATCCCTGTGGTAAATAGTATCTTCTCAAATAGGAATCATGGTTCTCCATCTCCTATTCCCAAAAATTGCAGTTTAATTCAGGTATGTTCTATCATGTTCTCTGTTCCTATAAATTGATGGCATTAATGTTAAATATTGATAGAGCACTGGTCCCGGAATTAGGAAAACAAGTTAAAAGCTGACACTTACTTGTGTGGTTTCAGGCAAGTTACTTAAACTCTGCCTCATTCACCTCCTTTATAAAATGGGAATAATAATAGCAGTTAGCAACCTGGATTGTTGTGAGGATAAAAGGAAATATTTTATTTTTTTAAAATCTTTTTAAATGTTATCGTTCTACATAAATATATGTGTATATATGCCACAATATACCTTATATTTCTATATTAATTGAAAGAGAAAAAGGAAGAAAAAAGTTCAATTTGGTTTAATAGGTAAATATAAAACCAGGAATTGTATTAAAATTTATCTAAAGAGAATGACTGAGCACTTTTATAATCCCTTGAAATCAGATCTTGGGCTTCTATTTTTTTTTTCTTTCAGTCCTAATCTGAACAGCCTTCTTGCCTTAAATTGGGTTCCTCATTCATCCAGTCCCATTAGATTCAAGTGTCTGATATCCTTTCTGGTTCTGTCCTTTACTTCAAAAAAATCTATCTTGGGAACTATTCTGAAATAGTTTTTGCCTCTTCATATCATGAGAAGTTTTCCCCCAAAAGGAATTCTCATGCAGTAGAATCTATTGTAATATGGATTTTTATGCACAATTTACCTTTTTCTAACAATACAAGTTCATACCAAGGGTTTAATTGAGATGATTGGTATAATTGAGGTTTTGTTTTGTTTTAAGCTCAAAGACACTTTTTGCTTTTCCAAGGACTACTTTCTCTCTCTTTTCTGTCTGTCTGTGCAATATCCTTTAAGCTGTGTAATGTAGTAGATGCCTGCTTATTTGACATAAGGGACCACAGGGGGGCAAGGTCCTCCTAGATCAGTAAAAAGAGTGAACAGAAATGGCTAGAGGGAGAGCAGAGGTTAGGAGAGGGCAGCAGAGACCAGTGTAAAGCAGAAGAGGGCACTAGTAAACTGACCTATTTCAACTATAACTGTTAAAACCTACTTTGAAATGGTTATCAAGACAGCTTAGAACAAAGTAGTTGATTTTATATCTGGAAAACAGTGTAAACCTAGACAAAAAATATAATAAAATAAAAGCCTAACTTTTCTAAATTAAAAAAAAAAACAATAATAACAACTCCAAACTAATTTCTCTAAATGGAAGGGGGTGGAGGAAGGGGAGGAAGGATGGTAAATCTTTCTCTGCTGAAACTTATAATTAGGTGACCTTGGGATTTTTTAAATCATAAAACACCCCTCCTCAGAAAAGAATTTTGTCAAAGAAGAAGAAGAAGAAGAAGAAAACAAATTGGAAGGTTAAAGGCTGCAGATAACCGCAGGCTTCCAAATTATTACATTCTTCTTGTCTTCATAACTCACCTGGTTACACATTTCTTTTTCTTCCAATTCATAAGAGCACAGTGTGAAATGAATGACACATAAAAGTAGGAAAGTACTGTGAGCAAAAAGACTAGTTTCAGAATCTGAAACTTTTCTGCATTGGTCCAGTCTACTTTTTTTCGTCTTGTGGTTACAAAGGGCTAAAGTTTTTCAAGCCTTGGGTCCAGTTTCAGAAAGATTATTATAAAATTGGCCTTGCACATATTTCTATCTTTTGTTTAGGCTTCCATTTTCATAGACTAAGAAAAGCACCTCTCCTCTATTTGATTTGAATTGTAAGAATCATGCCTCTGTTGCACATTTAATGCTTGACCTCTCTGACTTCAATGCACATGCCATTTTATCCAGTACTGTCAACACTCATTTTTTTTTAAACAATAGTTATTTAGTCTTAGAAAGTGATTAAGCTTGGAGGAAGTTATTCCAAAAAGTATTTCTTTTAAAATGTTTTAAAAAAAAAGAAAATAAAGAAAGAAACATTAAACCTTAAAAAGTAGAAGTGAAACTGAGTTTGTGGTTAGTTGCCTTAATATGTTAAACATCTGCAGTTTTGTCTCTCCATCGGGATGCATAGTTGTGCTGAAGTCACATCCTGATAACATCTGCACATTAGTGATAGCTTTTGCTTTATTCTTTATGGTCTGCTGATGAGAGATTCTTTAGCATCCCCTCAGTCATCAAGACCCCAGTTGGATTTCTTTGCTTCTGACAGCCTTAAAGGTGGTTTCATTTACAGTTACTAAAATGTCACAATATAGGAAGATATTTTCAGTTCGATGTTTCATCCTTTCCCTTTTTTACCCGGATGCTAGTTTTAGCTTTTCAAATGAATGTCGATCTGGAAATAGATTTCCCATGAAATATATTTTGTCTGATTTTTGAAACACCACGTCTGAGGCAAAAGACACCAAAGGAAAAAAAAAAAAGTTTTCAAGGAGGAACAGCACCTCTGTGCCCCTCACATTGCAACAACAGCTGCAATTCTATGAAAAGGCGAGCTTGTTTAACATCATGTAACACCGAGTGTAGTGAATATTTTAAAGGTCAGGTATTGACTGGCTCTGAGCTGCTTGTGTATCCCTAATGACCCCAATTACATCCAAGCTGAGTAAGAAGTCAATAAATGATGGCATTAACATATGTAGAAAAACGTGTTTATTTTACATTTCCAAGACAATTGGCAATCATCTCTTGGGTTTTAGAAGGAGTTGGGACCAGAGAAATAGTGGGGAATATTGGAAAGGCCTAGGTTTGGGTGGAGATTTTAGATTGTGTGATGCTAAAAAACAAAACACACTCACAGAACATATACATCTCCAAATTTTCACTCACGGAAATGATCTAAGGGAACTCCAAAGAACTATTTATATTTCAACATGCACAATCCTCAGTATAACCAGTGAATAGTTAAAAAGAATATATGAAAGCACTTTAAGGGACTAATCCTGCCTTAAATGTAATTATTCAATTGATATGGGTTTTAATCTTTTAATTCTTTCATTATTATAATTGGAGATTCCTTTTTTGTTTCTTTATGCACAAAAAGAAAACTGTTTCTATTTACAAAGATCTGAGTACCAGAATTATGAGCACAGAGATGGAGATGTTACTTTACCATTGTATCTCTTAAGTGATACAAGTAAGATGTCAAAGATTTACTAAGATTCCTCCTTTTTTGGGGAACCAAAGATCTACATAGTCTTTATTGACCTGTTTGACATGTTCTATCACATTAAACATTTGTTCAGCTGTTTTTTTAGTCATGTCCACCTCTTCGTGACCCAATTTTATTTGTTTTATTTGTTTTTGTTTTGTTTTGTTTTGTTTTTTGCAGAGATACTAGAGTAGTTTGCCACTTCCTTCTCCAACTAATTTTACAAATGAGGAAACTGAGGTGAACAGCATTAAGTGATTTTTTCCAGGGTTGCATAGCATAAGTGTGTGAGGCCAAATTTCAACTCAGAAAGATGAATTTTCCATGACTCTAGGCCCAACACTGTACCATTTTGCTGCCCTAGAACTACAATAGCATATTTCTTCATTTGGAATTCTGAATTATTCTGAATTCTGAAGAATCATAGAGAAAAACATTAGAAAAAGTCTTAGAACTTAGGAAACAAAAATGCAGGATATATTCTGTGTAGGTAGGACATACCTTAACTTATTTATTGAAAATTAGAGAGACTAATTCGGAATGTTATTTTAATATTGAATCAAGACAGGAAAACAGGATCATAGATTTAAAATTGAACAGAATTTTAGGTCAGATCCCTAAGAAGAAGAAATGCGGACATGAAAAGTAAAATGGGACAACAACACTCTACTTAACAGAAGCTAAGAATGCAAACCCAGACATTACTAATAAGGTTGACATTAAAAAGTAACTTCTTAAATCATATGATCATATTTGATTAATTTCATTTAGCCCAATGACTTCCAATGAAATGCTTAAAGACCTACCACATTGAAGTTGTGTTTTGCTTGGCAGATCTAGGAATAATAGATAAAAGCTGGAAACAGGCAGATGTTATTTGAAAATGAAGAAAAAGTTCCTAGCATAACTGTCCAAAAGTAAAATGGATTCTTTCAAAACATATCTTCAAAAGTTACCTTCTAACACTAATATTTAATGACTCTTCTAGGTTTTCAGATGGCTAGTTGAAAACAATTAAAAAAAAAAAAAGAAAACCTCACAGTTGTACTTAATGATAGAATATCCTCAACAAAATATTTTTAATCGTTCTTCCCCAATTTCTTTTCTTTATGTCTTTCCTCTTCAGTGACAATACTTTCACTACTACAGGTATCTCTGTTCCATCTATTCCCCAGTCTTTCTCTTATGAGCCTCTGCTTCCAGTATCTTCAGTATCAGAATATTAAAAAAAAAATCAGTCCTTATACTTATTGATTGATTGCTACTTCACTGTGATTGGGAGATGATATCTTCAATAAATGGTTTACATTAATCAGATCAGAAGAAGAGATAGGAAGATGATGATGATTGATCCTTATTATTAATTAGTGGGGAAGAAGAGTAAGGAAAGGGCTGAAATATACTGTAGGTATAATAAATTGAGTAAATTTAGGATAATTGGGAAGAAAAATTTTCAGATTTGTAGATTGTAAGATTCTCAGAGAACCCTTTAAATCCTGGAAATTAAAAAAAAAAAAGTAATAAACTGGCTTAGTTGCTAATAGTCCTGACCTTAAACAACAACAAGATGGCTCTGGAGTCAAGAAGACTTGAGTTAAAATGTGACCTCAGCCACTAGAGCCTTACTAACTGTGTGATCCTGGACTTACCCCTGACTGCTTCACAAAATAATTTAATAATAATAATAATAATTCTATCTTTGGAGCTTCTCACAGCAGAAGAAAGATCAGAGAATTCTTTGTTAGTGTTCTTTTAGGATCTTCAATCTACTCTTACCTTAATAGCACAAATGTACTTTAAAAGAAAACCTCATATCTAGTCTCCCTTCCTCTTTTGCCCAAGTACTACCTGGAACTTCCTTACTCTAACATTCATTTATTCATCCATTCATACCATATTTATTATACATCTGTGATGTGTATAAACTTTTTAAGGTATAAGACTCCATGATGCACATTTCATGAAAGTTCTCATCTTTTTTTTTCTATCTTAATTGTATTTAATGTAATTTTATACCTCAAACCACTTTTCTCAAGTGATAACTTGTAATGTTGTCCCTATACAGTTACTTACAACAAAATGTCTTTAGAAGTCATGCTATCAATGAACTATTTACATAATAATAACTTTCATTTACCTAAAATCAAGAGTCATAACTACATGTAAAAAATGACAAACTAGATATCTTTCCAATAAAATCTGGAAAAATCAAATCTATTCATTAGCAATATTCATTCATGGTACAATAGAAAAAAAATGCTAGGTAATAAAAAGAAATTGAAGGAATAAGTACAGGTAAAAGGGGGGAAATCACTTTTTGTGAACTATGTGATTATTTACTTAAAGAATTGCAGAGAATCAATTACAAATAATTGGAATATTTAATAATTATATCAAAGTAATTTAATATAAAAAATTACTATTAATATAAAAGAAATCCACATAAGTTGTCAGCATTTTGTATATATTGTCCAAAAAGCAGGAAGAAATAGAAAGAGAAGTTTCATCTAAGATAATCACAGAATGTACAAAATATTTGTGAATCTACCTACCAACATACACAAAGAAAATATAAAAATACAACTGTACAGTACACTTTATGGGAATAGAGATAGACCTAAATGCTTAGAAGAATATTCATCTTCAACAATACTATCCAAATTAATTTATTTATACATCTACAAAAAATCCATCCAAAGGAACAAAAAGTCCTTTTTTTTGAGACATCAATTAGTTGAACAGATTTGGTAATCAACATATACAAGGAAACGAATGCGTAGTATTCAATAAATTCAAAGACCTATCTATGTGAGTAAGGAACTTGCTATTTGATAAAAACTGCTAGGAAATCTAGAAGTCCGGAAAAAGGAGAGTATAAACAAACATAATCCAGCATATCAAAGTAAGACCAAGTGGGTACATGAATTAGAAGTAGATATGACATCACAAATAAATTAGAGGAACAATCTGGATAGGAGAAAAATATACGACAAAACAAGAAGTAAAGAAGATCCAAAAAGATTCAATGGACAATTTGGATTGTATAATTTTTTAAGGTTTTACAAAATATAACTAATGGTTTTAAAACTAATAGGAAAACAGTTAATTAAGGAAAATATCTTTATAGAAAATGTTCTTTTCTAAAGTTTTATTTTCTATACTCTTTACAAGTTACTTTATAAATAACTGAATCAAATTTATAAGAATGAGAACGATTCCTCAATAATAGATGGTCAAAGAATATGACAAGTAGTTTACAAAGAAACAGATCCAAACAACAAATAAGCTCCTGGAAATATACACAGAATGACAGTCCCTTTCTTCAATGAACTAATATTTTAATGGGGAAAGACAATACACAAAAGGAAGCTGGAAAGGAAAAATGAGAAGGTGGAATATGTAAAGATAATTGTCATGGGATCATGTTACATAAAGTCCTGGAGGGTAATCTGTAATATAGACTGAAGAATGAAGACAGTAGTGATGTCAATATTCATTAAAATAAATGTTTTTTTGAGGAGCTAGTCAGTAAGAACTAGAGGTCACCAAAGCAGAGTATGCTTCCAGTGTTTGAAATCTAAACTAACAACAACATAAAAAAGAAATTCAAAACATTAATAATTTTAAATATAAATTAAAGAAATCTAAAATCCCCTGTTGTAGTTAGATTTACAAAGTTGAAAAAATATATTAATAAATGCTCAAGAAATTGGATAAAATCATATTAATGTCCTTTTGGTGGAACTAAGAATTAGCACTGCCAATCTGGAAAGTGTGTTAAAATGTTATCCAAAAAGTTATTATCTTTTGACTTAGTGATAGCACTTCTAGGTCTATACTTACAAAGAGATTTTTAAAAAGTGGCAAAGGACCGTATATGTCAAACTACATATAGAAGATTTTTGTAGTGATAAAGGTTGTAAATTAAGGTAGCACTCATCAATTGAGGAAATGAACAAATTATGAAATATTGATACATATGCACACATGTATATATATATGCAATAAATTATGAGAGTTATGATTTCAAAGAAATTTGGAAAAACTTATATGAATTCAAGGAGAATGAAATGGGTACCAGGAGAATAATCTGGACAATAACAATACTGTGAAAACTAACAGCATTAAAAACTCAAGAATTCTGATCAATGTAATGACCAACTACTACTGACTAATGGTAAAACATACCAAAGACCTTTTGATGGAGAAATACTGAATTAAGTGTGTAGGAGGAGACATACTTTTAGACTTAGCCATGCACAAAATTATTTTACTTTATTCTATTTTTATTTTTTCCTGTGGCAATTGGGGTTAAGTGATTTGCCCAGGGTCACACAGGAGGTATTAAGTGTCTGAGTCAGGATTTGAAGTCAGATCCTCCTGGCATCAGGCCATTGCTCTATCCACTGTACCATTTAGCTGCTCCCTCAGTTCTATTTGTTGCAAGAGTTTTGTTTTGTTTTGTTTTCCTGAGGGGAGAGGCAGACAGGAGAAAGAAAAAATAAATCTCTATAACTGAAAAAAATTTAATTTATTTGGAAATATCTATTTTAATACTTTGAATAAGCTTGTGTATTTTAAATTCCTATTGTTTAAATTATAGATTTAACAGGATGCATATGTGTAATAGATAGCTGGTTAGCCTTGGAGGAGGAAGATCTACCTGGCGCTTCCTTTCATAAGGACATTGGCTATGTGGCCACAGGCAACTTATTTAACATTTCATTGCCTGCAGGCAATTCTATAAGATTATAAATTCTATTGGAGTAGCATATGCACATATATATAGGTAAAATGAGATAATCTGATGGCTAGACCAAACATTATTCAACCTACCTTATTCACACAGAATATCCTCCAGGCCACCAGCAAAGTAGAAATAGAAGACATACTACTGAATTCAATTCAACAAATTTGTTATACATAAGAGCTTGGAATATAGTCATAGATGTGGAATCCAAGACAAGAGGTATACAGAATGTGACAACATTTTGGACATAGTTCCAAACCACTTTCCAGAATGCCTGCACCAATTATGGACAATGCTAGATATTTGATTGTTCAAAAAAAAAAATAAAATAGTCCCCATACTCATGGAACTTATATTTTTTTCTACAAAGACAAATATATACAAAAGTAAGTAAATCCAAAAATTATTTAAAGTTAGAGAAAGTGCTAGTAACTGGGGGGAATCACATTCTTTAAAAATTTCCTTTAAAAGATGAGGCTGCCATAATTACATTGTGCTCCAGCATACTACAAAGTCTCTTTAATGGACACCATTAAAATTAGAAATTAGTTTAACCATACACACTTGAAAAATAAATGGGATGAAATATATATGTTGCCTACATTGTATTAAGATACAATAGCTAGACAAATAGCATTTTGAGTTAATCAAATTACAAGTCATCCAAAGGGAAAGAGAGAGGTACATACTATGGTTTAAGGCTGCATCATGTTGTCAATAATGAGTTCTGCAGTAGAAAGTTTTAAGAGACATTACCAAAGAAATATACTACCAGAATATAATACAGGAAAGTCTCATAGGGAGAGAGACAGACAACTGAAAGATAGTCTAAATGCTAATCCATTAAGCTCAGAAAAGTCAAAGTCTAGAAATATGTTAAGTGGATCCCTTAGAGTATTGTGGACAAAATATATAAACAAAGATCCCATAGGATGGGAAAGTGTGAAGAGATATCTGTGTACATTACTCTAAAGACACTCTAGATCACTGAGATGATAAATCCTTCCAAGCATCTAAATATTTCTTTAATTTCATTTTTTTAAAAATTGGCTTCTAAAGATTTCATAATCCTTCCTAGTAATTTTGTGGGAAGCATGAAAAAACTGAACCTCTATAACATTTAGTAAGGCAAAATGGCAATATCCAAAACTACTCTTTTCCAAGGGTAACATAGTTTATAGAAGTCTGAGATCAAATTTTAATTCAGAACTTTCCAACTTTAAGTCAATTGCCATCTTGCTGCTATCAAAGGTAAACATGATTTGAAACATGATTCAGATAGAGTAAACCAACAGATATCTGAGTATTATGTCTGAACCCATGTGATATTAAAAGAAGCAGAGAAAAACTTCCAAATCAACCTTCTTTTGGACTTGCTTTATAGAGTAAATGCATATCCTGCAATGGGGTTGGCTCACTTGTAGTTTTAGTGAAAAAGCTTTAACAAGTTTGGTTGATCTCATGAACCAGCAACACTTGCGTTTTTGACTATCTTCAGAGTTTCTCAGCTTGATACCACCTTGAATCACAAGGTATTTTCCTAAATGTGGTAGTAGTATTTTTCTCCACTAGTAACTCCTAGAACTTTACATGTTTTTTTTTTTTTTGTTTGGTCTGGATTTTAATAGTATGTAATAGAGTTGGGCTGCAGTTTCACATTTTATCAGTGGTAATTTATTTGATTCATAATATACTCAAGAATGAAACTTCTCTAGTGCTAAGTCATTTAAAATGAAGCAATTGCTTATACCATCAATTTTGATCATTAGATAATGAAGTAAAGTTTGCTATTACTAGGAGTTTGATGAAAAAGATATTGCTGAGTAATAATGGTAATGAATGGCTTTTATCAGGGTGCTTCAATAAGTAGAAAAAGACTACTATAGGATGCAGAATAGTTAGCATAGGACTCTTCTTGGGAATGGGAAGACAGTGGGGTTATATATAAAGATCCTCAAGAGGAGAAATTGCTTCAAATTTAAGATGATGTCAGGGACAATTTTTCTAACAATTAAAATGCTTAAAATAGAACAATCTATAAAAACATGGTTTCCCAGGAGGAGTTGGACTAGTTAATCTTTCAGCTAAGAGGCAGTTGGAAAGTGTAGTAGATAGAATGCTAGGCTGGAAGACCTGAATTCAAATCCTATCTAAGTGTGTGAATCTGGGTAAGTCATTTTACCTTACCTAACTCAGTTTCTTCATCTATAACAGAGCTTCTTAAACTTTTTCTATTCATAATCCCTTTTAGACAGAGAAATGTTTACATGACCCTGGGTATACAAATACATAAAATAGGTATACAAATTAGACATTTGCTGATAATGAATCATAATTTTGCAATTCCTACATTCAGTTATATGATCCCATATGTGGTTGCAATCCGTAATTTAAAATGTTTTAATCTAAACAATGGAGATAAAAATGACATCTGTCTCTCAGTTTGTGAGGATAAAATGAGAAAATATTTGTAAAGTGTTATTAGATGATGATGATGATGATTACCTTTGTGATCTAAAACATGTTCTCATTCCAAAAATCTCTCCAATATGACTTCTTGTCCTCAAACCTTTGCCTAGAAATCTATGCAATTTGATTTGGTTTGCTAATTATTTTCTGTTTATAATGTTCAAATATTGTCTATCATGACTTTTCTGTTAGGAAATTAAGTAGGAAATCAAAGGCTCCATGAAATTAAGAACTTTTAGTCTCTGATTTTGGGAAATTTTGTTGATTATTCTCTATAAAATCATCCTAATTTCTCTGATCAGTCACATGCATACAATAGAAGATGAATAAATATTACTGTCAAAAAGGCTAAATTTATGTATCATTTAAGGTTTTATAAAACATTTTCTCACAAGAAACTTTTTAGGCATATAGAATAAGTGTTATTATAGTATAATTTTACAACAAAAGGATATTTAAAGGATATAAAATAAAAATAAATAAAGTGACTTTTCTCAGGATGAAGCATACTATGCACCTCCTGATAGATTTTATAGATGAAGGATTCACACAATTTTTAAAAATTACTTTAGATGATGAACAGAGGATAGATTACAATAAAGGGAGGGTTGAGATTAGTTATTAAATATATTTGTTACAGTGGTTTTTGTTTTGTTTTTTCTTTCTTTTTTTTCCAATTGGAAGTGAGTAAGAGGTAGGGAGAGAAGTTTCATTCACTGAAAAAAGAATAATTTTGTTTTTAAAAATTTAGTGAAATTCCTCAGGTCACAAAGTTATCAGTAGTTTTTCTATAGCAGCAAACTGCTTCTCAGTTCTGGCTTCAATTGTGCTCTCTTGTATATGATCCCAGAAACTGCCAGGCAAAGAGACTCTTTCCTAGCAGTATTAAGAAATTCTCTAGATACATAAATTCTTCAGAAGTTGCCTAGCTGGCACTTGAACACATGGAAACAAATTTTACAGGGCTAAGTAGCTACAGAAATACAAG
This sequence comes from Antechinus flavipes, assembly GCF_016432865.1. Taxonomy (NCBI): domain Eukaryota; kingdom Metazoa; phylum Chordata; class Mammalia; order Dasyuromorphia; family Dasyuridae; genus Antechinus; species Antechinus flavipes. Next base: position 182,063,888 of record NC_067398.1, read on the forward strand.
GTAGGATATAAAAGGATATATGTGTGTGTGTATGTATATATATATATATATATATATATATATATATATATATATATATTAGCTTATTGATTCCAAAGAATCATATTTTTGGAAAGAATCAACCTAGCAGGCTATCTCCAACCTATTCCAATCATGCTACTCCAGGAGAAGTATCTTAGACCACAGGTTCTTAAATCTTTTTTGTGTCATAGTATCTTTTAGCACTCTTGGCAATGTCTATGGATCCCTTCTCAGAATAATGTTTTTAAATGTATAAAATAAAATACCTAGAATTATAAAGGAAATCAATTATACAAAAATAAAATTGCATTTTTTTTCTCTTGCAAATTCATGGACTTATTGAAATCTACACACAGATCTCCTGGGATTCAAGGGACCTGAGGTTAAACACCCTTTCTATAGCTTCAGCACCTTCACTGGAAGCAAATTTTCATTTTGTTAGTGAAGACAGCCAAATTTCATTTTGAGTCATGTCTGCTGAATACTGTGAGTAATAACTTTGGAATTTCTCATTCAAGGAAAAGGTGCAGCAATAAAGAAATGAGATCAATTTTCTTCTGGGGCTTGTAAAATATCTCAAGGCAATTCCAAAAGAAGACTGCACTGATGCAATGTGTGTATAACTATTTAGGTTGGTTGCTTTGGATGAGACATTAACTTATTTGAGTATATATTTTGATCATATGTTTTCTATTGAAAAAATATCATTTTCCTTTACAGACAAAATTTCAAGAAGTCAAAATCAAAAAAATAACTAACCTATCAATCAATAATTTACTCAGTATTTTTGATGTGCCAGTTGATGAAAGGAAAAAATAATGATACATGTTGGAGGGGATGCAGGAAAACTGGGACACTGAATGCATTTTGTTGGTGGAGTTGTGAACGAATCCAACCATTCTGGAGAGCAATCTGGAATTATGCACAAAAAGTTATCAAACTGTGCATACCCTTTGATCCAGCAGTGTTACTTCTGGGCTTATATCCCAAAGAAATACTAAAGAAGGGAAAGGGACCTATATGTGCCAAAATGTTTGTGGCAGCCCTATTTGTAGTGGCTAGAAACTGGAAATTGAATGGATGCCCATCAATTGGAGAGTGGTTGGGTAAATTGTGGTATATGAATATTATGGAATATTATTATTCTGTAAGAAATGACCAGCAGGATGAATACAGAGAGGCTTGGAGAGACTTACATGAACTGATGTTAAGTGAAATGAGCAGAACCAGGAGATCGTTATATACTTCAACAACGATACTGTATGAAGATGTATTCTGATGGAAGTGGATTTCTTTGACAAAGAGACCTAACTCAGTTTCAATTGATCAGTGATGGACAGAAGCAGCTATTCCTAAAGAAAGAACACTGGGAAATGAATGTAAACTATTTGCATTTTTGTTTTTCTTCCCGGGTTATTTTTACCTTCTGAATCCAATTCTCCCTGTGCAACAAGAGAACTGTTCAGTTCTACATACATATATTATATCTAGTATATACTGCAACATATTTAGCATATATAGGACTGCTTGCCATCTAGGGGAGAGGGTGGAGGAAGGAAGGAGAAAAATTGGAACAGAAGTGAGTGCAAGGGATAATGTTGTAAAAAAAATTACCCTAGCATGGGTTCTGTCAATAAAAAGTTATCACAAAATAAATAAATAATAAATTTTAATAAAAAGATATAACTATTATAAGCACTGAAGTAACTTGTCAGTGAAAAGTGGACTATTTGCAAAATGGATATCTTCAACCAAAATTTTCATTTTCAGAAAACCATTTTGTTGAGTTTGTAATGATCTTTTATCATCAAAGTCCTTTACTAATTCATGTAGGTTTTCTCACAAAATGTCCCATGAAAGATAGGATGAGTTGAGCTTATCACACAGAGGGTTTTTTTTTTTTTTGGTTGGTTGGTTGGTTTGGTTTTTTTGCTGTTTAAAATTTCTATTCTATTTTGGTGGCCCCTTCCAGTTTCACACCTCCTCTTCCTGTGAAGTTCCTACTTTTTGAAGTTTCCCAATAAGGTGTGTTAGGAATTATGATTATCACCTTGAAATCAAATCTATATCTGATGGCTTCTCAAATTATGACAATCTGCACAGCACTACATACAAATACCATTCCTGCCCCAATTGACCTCTTAAGGACTTTACTGACCTTTGCAACTATTCACATTTGCTTTCTTTGAAGTAAAACTAAGAGTGGTTTTGATTATTCATTTATTTTTAGTTGTCTAATGCTGGGATTCCTTTATTTCATTTTCAGGTTACATAAATAGCTGAGAGGAAAAATACATTCAATAAAATGAGCTATCCTCTATCATTTCACATAATATAGGATATTTTAGTAGTAATTGTGCAGAAAAATATAGAAACCATGACATTCTTAAGGTGTCATTATATCCTTATACAGATAAAACTATTCTCAGACAGTCATAAATGGTATCACTAACAGTGGGGTTGTATCTGTAAATGTGAATGGAGTTCATATAAAATTTGTAAGCTCAAAAGAGTTTTAGCAAAGGATAATGATTTTTCAAGTTATGGATGAGATAGTTTAAAGATAAAGTATCTTTAAAGTAAAGATAAAGATAAAGTATGACTAAAATGAATAGGTGCCATTTGGGGTTTCTTTTTTAAGTTGCTAAATTTCTTTAAAATAAAAATAAAAATGTGTAAGACATTTGAAATTTTTTTTAATGTTATAAATCTTAGCATTCTTATATAAAGTTTCCTGTTAAGTAAAATACATTTTGAATTATAATCTTCAGTATAATTCAGTTATTTTGCAAACTTCTTATTATTCCATTCCCCCTTCATATGACATGCCTACTATTCCTGAACATCTCCATTTATATGTTGTCATGAGATCATCAACTCAATATATTTAAAGTCAGAGTCATCATCTGCTTCCATCATCAAATTAATTCATACCTTCAACTTCTTTCTCTTTCTTATGACAATTTCAAGTCACCTAAATGCAAAATCCTAGAGTCATCCTTATCCTTAATTTCCTGATCTACTGAGTCACTGAGTTCATTTGACATCTTCTTTAAAATGTTGGATATCCTTTCATACCTATCCCAATACCTCTTCCATGATCTTATTACTTACACTGAGATTATTATAACTACCATCTGCCTTGTTTTTTGACATTGGGTCTTTTTCTGATTCAATTTACTGCCACCAGTCTAATTCAGAAATGTTGCATATGATAAAATGGAAAGCACTCTGGACTTTTAATCAGGAGGGTTAAAATCTAGATTTTGACACTAGATTGTCACATTGAAGAAGTTATTTCCTCTCTGAACTTTACTTGATACTTTGAAAAATGAAAATAATGAGGTTTTACTTAATTCATAGAGTTGTTGAAAAAATAAATTTTAACTTTATGGAAAGAGAAACTTTCTGTATTAAGTTGACTTTTTATCAAAAGACAATATCAGTCTATATTTTTAAAGAGATTTTCAATAATTTTCTTAATAAAACCTTCTTAATCAATTATATGGGCAGCTTTGTTGCTCAGTGGATGGAATGCTGGAGCTGAGTTAGTAAGCCTCATGTTCCTGAGTTCAAAACCACCCCCAGATATTAGCTGTATGACCATTTGGCAAGTCACTAATTTGCCTTCTTTATTTATTTATAAAGTGAGCTGGAGAAAGATAGGATAAACTATTTCAGTATCTTCACCAAGAATGCCCCAAATGGCAACATGAAGAGCTGGCCTCTGAAATGATCAAATAACAACATTCAATCATATTGCTCACTACTGCTCAAATGTGCATTTACTAGTTGAACTTAGATCATCACTATTTTCTCATAATGCCATAATCCCCTATCCCTTTCCAGTTATTACTCCACTTGCCTGAAATGTCCTTCACTGAAAACAACAACAATATTTATATAACAATTAATGTTTAGAAATAACTTTGCATATATTATCTCATTTGAATCTTGCAAAAATTATATTAGATAGATGCAATTATTATATTTATTTTAACAGATGAAAGAAATAGAGAATGAGAGAGTTTAAATGAAATGCCCAAGATTAAAATCTAGTCATTTGAACTCGGTTCTAGACTCTAGACAGTATTATCTAGAAGCCACTAGGTGCTACAGCACAAAGTTTGATTTTAGGGTCAGGAAAGCCTGGATTTTACTTCTGCTCCAGAAACTTACTAGTTTTTCTAACCTGGATAAGTCATTTAGGGAGGGAGCTAAATGGTATAAAGATTAAAATGCTGGTCCTGGAGTCAGGAAGACTTGATTTCACATCTGGTCTCAGATACTTGCTAGCTGATGATACTTACTAACCTTGTGCCTCAGTTTCCCATCTGTAAAATTAGTTAGAGTTGTTTTGTCTTTTTGTTTTTGTTTTTGTTTTGGAGGGGGGAGAAGGGTGTGGAATGTGTGTGTTTGTTTCCCAAGCTAGAGCCATTTAAAAAGAAATGAATTTGGTTTCCACAGAACAAGTGAGTGGTTTCAATTTTTATTTATCTCACTCTCACTAGCCTCATCCATATTTGATTTAAGTTCCATTTTGACTTACTATATCATAATTTGACTTACTATATCAGGATGGACTGTGGCAGAATGTAATATACAGTAATATACTGTAGAAAAATTCTATTGAAGTTTATTTCCCCTTTTATTTTAATTGGTGAGTTTTGTTTTCACACCACATTCATATTTGTATACATGCTTTAATCTGTAATAAATATTTTCATATACATTTATGCCTGACTCTACTATAGAGAGACAACTTGGAGTTACATGAGGAGACGGAAATGTTTCCTGTCCCTGACCCCATGACCAAGGATGGGACAATTTTGCACATGTGTTTCCTGCTGCCAGTGTTTCTTTAGGGCCTGACAATGCTTCATGCATTAAGATCAGGATGGACTGTGGCAGAATGTAATATACAGTAATATACTGTAGAAAAATTCTATTGAAGTTTATTTCCCCTTTTATTTTAATTGGTGACTTTTGTTTTTACACCACATTCATGTTTGTATACATGCTTTAATCTGTAATAAAATATACTGAGTAAACTGCTCTTTGTGACTATAACTGGGTTTTTACTCAAGTCTGTGGTGTTTGTAAAATTCTGCCTTCACATGAACTAGACTGGGGGAGATAATGCTGACTCAAGATTGTGGACCTGCATGAGAGGCAGTTTGGTCTAGACACTCTTTTGAGTCAGATACATTTCTTAAAAGACATAGAGATTGTACCAGACATTATATGGAGAAGAAAGAAAAAGATTTTGGAAACCAGAAATGAAGAAGCATGCACTTCTGACATGTCTCTGGTTTCTAACTTCTCCTGCTAGAAATTTGTAATATTTACTTTGGAATGAGGTTAGGTTATCATTTTTCTCTCTGTCCCCCTGTCTCTCTCTCTGACTCTCTTTCTCTCTGTCTCTATCTGTGTCTGTCTCTGTGCCTCTGTGTCTGTCTGTCTGTCTGTCTGTCTGTCTGTCTCTCTCTCTCTCTCTCTCTCTCTCTCTCTCTCTCTCTCTCATTCCCCTCTCTCTCACTGTTTCCCAATTTGAGCTATCAGAATAGCTCATGCACTCTTGAGTGTTGTGGTTTAATTTATTTCATATAAGTTCTCAAATTTCTATTTCATATAATACTTGGATAAATTTACTCACCATTATATTTGCACCAGTCTTTTCTGCAAATAGCATTAAGTGGGAAGAGGATTAGTTGGCCCATTAATTTGGAGGCTACTCTGTCCCATTAAGGGTTTATGACCAGGATAGTAGAATTTGTTTCAAAGCTACAGGTAGGTAAAGAAATAACCTAATACTAGTAATAGCCCTTCTCATGTTCACATAAAGACAGAAAATATAGTCTCCAACAGAGTGGGGATGGTCAGATTATAGATATCTATTTACATCTTCCACAAGACACATTTAAACACCTCATATGAAAACACATTTTATGTTTTCACACAATCTTATATAACAAAAATTAAAGAAGGGAGCTTAAAAGCAATTTGGAAAAAGAAACAAACACACTAATTATGTCTGACAGAGTAGGTGATTTTTCACACATGTAGAACTCCAATTCTTCAGTGAAGAGAGAGAAGTACATTTGTTCAACTCTTCCAGAGCAAAGTAAAGCCTCAATTTCTAGACCCTAAAAGAAGCAAATCATCATGGGTAGGAGCTCCAGTTCTTTTTACTGGTTTTTATGGCTTAGTTAATTAGATATTTTTAAGAGCCAAAAAGCAAAACATTAAACACAAGGAGAAATGTGCAGTCAGAGTTCCATTACCTAACTATAGTTAGATACACAGAAATCAAATCTGGGCTGAAGAAGGTAAAATTGTTCTTAGCTTGTGAGATATAAAAATAGGAAGCATGTTCAAAAACATAGGCAGTCTGAACCAAATTGCCTATTAAACCAAAAACCAGAGGTCAGAGTTAGGAAGGGAAAATGAAGCATCATAAATCAGGCTCACACACAGGAACTGGATGGAACTGGAGAAGAGATAAAGTTCCCAAAAAAGGGGGAAAATATTGTAATATAATATTATGTTATAATATCTAATATCTTCTACTAAGTGTCTGTTTATGGATTAAACCTGCATTCATAACTAGTATTCTTCCCCCAAAGAGTTCTTAAACATATTAAATGGGTTCTTCTTAAACACACTATAAGAACACTTAAAGAGACAGATGACCATGTGCAGTCCAAACATATATTTGTTCACCTTGAAAAATGTTTGATTAAAATAAAAGTATACCTGTCTCATTTCTCTACTGAAGGAAATCATTTTGCCTTTATATGAAGAGAAATCTAGATTCACCATCTCTAGGAATTTGTTTTCTTCAAAATTTTCCTAAAAGGATTCTTAGTTGATTTAGTTTGGGAAGAACCGTGGAATCTCCTAAAAGTTACCATACTCCTCCCTTCTTCCTCAGATAGAATATGGCTTTTTGTTGTTCTTCAGTTACAATTTCTACCTTTTTTTTTTTTTTTTTTTTTTTGCCTTGAGTTCCAGAAAAAATTTATCCCATTGGGAAGGAAAATAATATGCTTTTCATAGTTTCCCTTCAGATCTTTCTTACTATGCTCAATTCTTAGGTATGAACTGAAGCGAGATACCCTGGATGTGTGTTTGTAATTTATTTAAAAAAATAGTAGGCAGTGGTCAAAGCAAGTATATTGTCTGTATACAACTCTAAAAGCATCTAGTTAAGAATATCAGGAACAAAGTCACACTCTGGTGAGCCTTTGTTTATAAGCCCTCTCAGCTTATACAGTACATGGCCATGCATCTACTAAAGGTGCTATACAGCTGAGGGTGTCTGAAAAATACCAGATTCATTAAGGCCCCTGAACCCTATCATGTTACACTTCAGAAGGAGTGACCAGCTTACTTAAAACAAAGAAGATTTGACCTTTCTCCCTTTCTGAAACCAAAACCAGATGAAGCTAAAGTGACTCATTTCCGGCTTTAAACAAGTTCTAAGAAACATTTTTTCCAAGTACAGTTTGCGGGTTTCATCTCTTCCAATCTCCTTGTCCCCCCTTTTTTTGCATAAATATCTCATTCTCTTTTGGTCAAGGTCAACAAATTTATTACTTATATTCATGATGTGGTTCTTTTTTTTCTTTCTAGCTTTCTTTTCTTTTCTTTCTTTCTTTCTTTTTTTCATCTGTGTTGCTTATAACCATGACCCTTGATCCTCCAAGTCTTAAAACAGCTTGGCTTTCAGCAGCCAAATCTGACAAGGTCAGCATTTTTCTGTTTATTCTGAGAATACTATTTACCCTCTGGGGTTTTTAAAGCAATTCTGTAAAACATCACTTGGAAAAAAGTTTGTAACATTCATAGAGACTTCCATAAAGCTGGGCCACAATAAATGGTGACTTTTAACTTTGACTGTTGAACTTTAGGACAAGTAAAGACTGGCCAAGCATTGACGACTGAACAACTTTGTAGGGAAAAAAAAACATAAAAAGGGAAAACCTTAATTCTTTAAAATCTTACAAGTGGAATGGCCAGAGCACCACTTATTTCAATTGTAAAACACACTCTTAGAAGATGTAATTAAAAAGGACAAAATGTTGCTCTTTAGAGGATATTTTAATTGTTTTAAATATATACTGTTACAGTCATGATTTTTAATTAAAATGAAGAAAGAATATCAATATAAAAAGAATAATATCTCTGTCTCATATATGTTATACATCTGTCTCTTATCTTTGTCTGTCTTTCTCTTTATGTCTTTGTCTCTGTTTCTGTCTTTATCTTTCTGTCTGTCTTTTTTCTTTTTCTTTGTCTCTGTCTCTCTCATACACACACACCCCCCACCCATCCTCCCACACACACACACTCCAGGGGATTTCTAGTTCTCCTTCATTGAAAATATAGTGGACACTCAAGTTCTGACTCCACTGTTGCTCTGCATTGAAACTGCACTTTTGCTCAGTTTCCAACCTGGTTCTCTTTACCTTAGGTAAGCATCTAGGGGCTCTCTCTCTTCATCCCCACTATTCATCATTTTGATGCCAGATTTAGTGTGAGTACCTGATGAGCTTTAGCCCTGAAGCCCCAAACTGGTTGACTAAAGGTCTCCATTCACCTGTCTTTCCTAAGGTTGGGATTACTGACTGGGTCATCACACTTGGTTTATAACTAAACTATCTTTAAAAGGTGAAGGTGATTTTGTGATGAGGACTATGCCTTCTTCAACCTACATAAAGTGACACAAGCTGTTTCTTTCCTGGGAAAGTTTGTTTATATTTTTATTTGGAATAATTTGGAAGTATGAAGCTCAGTGGATAATCCATTAGATCTGCACAGACAACAAGTTTATAAAACAATATATTTGAAAATTCCATTGATATCTTAAAATTATAAAGCTTCCTTACATCCCATATAGAATCTATGAAAGAATATAGAAATTGCCAAATTGCCAAACTCTCTTCCAACCTCGTTTATAAAGAAACTTAATATTGCTATGGTGTTGTAAGGCACAGTTGCAACACCAATAGCCTCCTGGTTCAAATTTAACATTGTTATGCAATGAAGTATTCACTAGTCACTGAATATTTAACAGAGAAGAAGGATTACTCTGCCTTAACACAGCAACACTATGCAATTTAGCTTCTCTGGATGGGCCCCATGCCCTTCTTCTTCATCTGGAAACATGCTGATCAGCCATCAAGATTTGGGAACTTCTGTGATCTCAATCACCTGAAAATTTAAGAGGTACCATACCATTCCATAAAACATACCTTTCTATCCTATCCTATTGTATCCTATTGTATCCTATTGTAAACTATTGTATCCTATCCTATCCTATCCTATTGTATCCTATTGTATCCTATCCTATCCTATCCTATCCTATCCTATCCTATCCTATCCTACTGTATCCTATCCTATCCTATCCTATTGTATCCTATCCTATCCTATCCTATTGTATCCTATGCTATCCTATTGTAGCCTAGCCTACCCTACCCTTTTGTAGTCTATCCTATCCTATCCTATTATAGCCTATCCTATTCTATTATATCTTAACCTATCCTATCTTATCCTATCCTATCCTATCCTATCTTATCATATCCTCTTAGGCCACCAGGCCAAGAAGTTATTTCTATGAACTTGGGACCAGTCAGATTACATGTAGAAAAGATGATGCTTCGAGGTCAGGGAAGCTGAATCAGAAAATGCAAGAATCCTATTATGTTGGTCTTATTTTATATGTTTATATGTAGATGTATATGAATATATATACATAACTATAAGTGTATATGTGTATATATATAATATATATGTATGTACACACAAACACATTATGTAGATAGAGATGGATAGATATAGATAGCAAGGGAAGATATATATGTATGTGTATATAAATATATGACATATATATCTATATCAAGGGAAGTATTTTTTATTTAAAATTATTTTAATTGAACAAAAATTGTGTTCATTATATTTGGAAGCATCAGCATTTTCCCTAGGAATAATCAGAATTTTGTGCCATTTGAAATCTTCCAACTCTCTGGGATGAAGGGTGAGAGTCTCTGAGTCATGAGATTCAAAGAGCAGGTGTTGCTTAGGAAAACAAATCTTTCAAGATCTTTATTTAGCCCTTTCCCAATGATTAAAATAAGTGCAGTAGAAGATTTTCTAAATAAACCAATATGACTTTAAAACTCCTGCTTTCCAGTCCTATGCCAGTGCTTCATCATTGTGTGGGAGTGACCCTGGGGGTTGTATGGGCAGATCCCAGACTCTATCAGATCCTAAACCAAGAGTTTTTAACTGAGGGTACATGGAGAAATTGGGAAATTAGGAGTTTTTGAACTTGAAATTGGCAGGGGTGGGGAGGGGAAGTACATCTTTATTTCTACTAGTGCTAATTTAACATTTCCTTCAATTATAAATGTAGGTCACTTAGTCAATTATTAACACCTATTATGTGCAAGGCATCATAATAAGAGCTAGAGATACAAAATTATAAGATATTCTCTATACCATAAGATTATTCAGACTGATAGAATAGTCTATGACATGCAGAAAAGACTAAAATCCCCTGCCCTCCACCAATCTGGGAAGGATTTCCAAGATTTGAATATCAGCTATTTGCACAAACACAAGAGAAGCTACATTTAAGAAAGTTTTAACATCAGGACTTTGGGCTCCAGATAATATGCATTTTTAGGCCACAGTAATTTAGGAAAGTTACTTCCAAAATTCAAAGTCTGGCCAATATAGCGGAGAGTAAACAGGACTTTGCCTGCACTCTTTCTGACTTCCCTCAGAATCAGCACTAAATCAAGTCTCTGAAGAGGTTTTAGAAAATGTAAAATACCTCATTGAAAAAAAAAACTGATCTGGCAAAAAGGGGAGGTAAAATGGGATAAATTATATGACATGAAGAGGCAAAAAAAAAAAAAAAAGACCTATTATAGTTGATGGAAGGAAGAGAGGGGGATGAGCATTGTATGAACTTTAATCTCATCAGATTTGACTCAAAGAGGGAATAGCATACATATTTAGTTTGATATAAAAACTTGTCTTATCCATGAGAGAAGGAGGAGGGGAAAGAGGAAAAGAAAGAAGGAGGCTAACACAAGGGAGGTTAGAAGTAGAAGGGGAAAGAGATAAGAGAGGAGGGAGGTCCTGAAAAAAGGGAAGTCAGATTGAGGAAGGTGATGGTCAGAAACACTGAGGAGGAAGGAAAGGGGGAAAGGAGAGAGAAAAGTATAACTCCGAAAAAAATAGGATAGTGGGAAAAAACAGAGCTGGTAATTTTAACTGTGAATGTGAATAAGAATTGGATAGCAGACTGATTTAAAAGCCAGAATCCTACAATATGTTGTTTACAAGAAACACATTTAAAGCAGAGAGATACATACAGAGTAAAGGTAAAAAAAAAATTGGAGCAGAATTTGTTATGCTTCAGTGAAAGTAAAAAAAGCAGAGGTAGCAATCCTGATCTCAGATTAAGCAAAAGCAAAAATAGATCTAATTAAAAGAGATAAGGAAGGGAATTACATCTTGCTAAAGAGTACCATAGATAATGAAGTAATATCAAAACTAAACATTTAGGCACCAAGTGTAGCATCCAAATCTCTTAGAGAAGTTAAGAGAATTTCAAGATGAGACAGGAAAACTATACTAGTAGGAGATTTCAGCTTTCCACTATCAGAACTAGATAAATGGAGCCACAAAATAAACAAGAAAAAAGTTAAGTTAAATAGAATTTTAGAAACATTAGTTATGATTGACCTTTGGAGAAGATTAAGTGGGGACAGAAATAAACATACTTTTTTTCCACAGCAAGGCATGGAATCAACACAAAAATTGACACTGTATTAGGGCATAAAAACCTCACAATCAAATGCAAAAAGGCAGAAATAATATATCCTTTTCAGATCATAATGCAATAAAAATTATATGTAATAAAGGACCAGGAGAAAAATAGACAAAAATTGATTCAAAACTAAAGAATCTAACACTAAAGAATGAGCGAGTGAAACAACAAATCACAGAAATAATCAATAATTTCATCCAAGAAAATGATAACAATTAGAAAACATATCAAAATTTATGGCATAGAGTCAAAGCAGTTTTTAGGGAAATTTTTATGTCTCTACAAGCTTACATGAAGAGAAAGAAAAGATCAATGAATTGAGCATACAACAAAAAAAGCTAGGAAAAGAACTAATTAAAAACCCCCAATTAAATAACAAATTTGAAATTCTGAAAATAAAAGGAGAGATTAATAAAATTAAAAATAAGAAAATTATTGAACTAATTAAAAAAATTAAAAGTTTTATGAAAAAATCAGCAAAATAGATAGTTTAATTTGATTAGAAAAAAAGAAAGAAAAAAATCAAATTACCAGTATCAAAAATGAAAAGTGGAAACTTACCAACAGTGAAAAGGAAATTATAATAATTAGGAGCTATTTTGCTTAACTGTAGCTAATAAATCTGATAATCTAAGTGAAATGGATGAACACTTACAAAAATGTAGATTGCCCAGATTAACAGAAAGGAATTGAAAAGCCATCAATGAGTTTCCTAAGAAAAAAATCTCCAGGGACAGATGGATTAACATTTTGAGAACAATTAATTCAAATACAAAATATACAAATACAAATACAAATATAAACTATCTGGAAAAATAGGGGAAGAACAAAACCTATCAAATTCATTTTATGATGCAGATAGGATGCTGACAACTAAACCAGGAAGGGTCAAAACAGAGAAAGAAAATTATCGATTAATTTCCCTAATGAATACTGATGAAAAAATCTTAAATGAAATGTTTACAAAGAGATTACAGTGACTTATCGTCAGAATAATATACTGTCACCAAGTAGGATTTATAACAAGAATGCAGGGCTAGTTTAAAATCAGGAAAACTATTAATATAATTATTTATATCAATTACCAAACTGGCAGAAATCATATGATTATATCAATAGATGCAGAAAATCCATTTGACAAAATACAACATCTGTTTATTAAAAACATTAGAGAGCTTGGGGCAGCCAGGTGGTGGTGCAGTGGATAAAGCACCAGCCCTGAAATCAGGAGGATCTGAGTTAAAATCTGGTTTCAGACACTTAACACTTCCATGTTATCCTGGAAATTTCACTTAACCCCAAATACCTCAGCAAAACAAACAAGCAAACAAACAATCAAACAAGAAAACATTAGAGAGCATAGGAATAAATTGATTTTTCCTTAAAATGATAACTAGTATCTATCTAAAACCATCAGTAACCATCATAAGTAATGGGGATAAAATAGAAAGAAGCATCATCAATAAGATCAGGAATGAAACAAGGTTGCTCATAATCACCATTTTTATTCAATATTGTATTAGATGTGTTAGCTGTAGCAATAAGAGAAGAAAAATAAATTGAAGGAATTAAAGTAAGTAATGAGGAAACAAAATCATCAGTCTTTGCAGATGATGTGATGGTATACTTAGAGAATCCTAGAAAATCAACTAAAAAACTACTAGAAACAATTAACAACTTTAGCAAAGTTGCATGACATAAATAAATCCATATAAATCACTGACATTTCTATATGTTATCATCATAGCCCAGCAGCAAGAGATAGAAAGAGCAATTCCACTGAAAATAAGAAGATAATAAAAAAAATATTTGGGAGTCTACCTGCCAAGACAAAGCCAGTAACTACATGAGCACTATAACAAAAGACTTTTCATACAAATAAAGTTAGATCTAAACGACTGAAAAAATATCCATTGCTCATGGGAAACAGAAATATAATAAAAATGATAATTCTACCTAAATTAATCTACTTATACAGTGTCATACCAAACAAACTGCCAAGAAAAATATATCAAATTTCATTTGGAAGAACAAAGGTCAATAACTTCAAGGAAATTAATGAAAAAAATTGCAAACAAATTATCAGGTCTAAAACTATATTATAAAGAAGTGGTTATCAAAACTATTTGGTACTGGCTAAGAAATAGAGAAATAGATTAATAGAATAGGTTAGACTCACAAGATACATTAGTCTATGAGGATAGTAATCTAGTGTTTGGTAAACCCAAAGACTCCAGCTTTTAGAATATGTACCATTATTTGACAAAAATTACTGGGGAAATTGGAAAATAGTGTGGCAGAAACTAGGTATTGACTCACATCTAACATCCTATATCAAGAGAAGTTCTAAATGTGTTCATGATTTAGACAAAAACTGGTAATACTGTAAGCAAATTAGGAAAACAAGAGAAAATCTACCTCTCAGATATGTGGAGAAGGAAGGAATTTATGCCCAAAGAAGAATTAGAAAACATTGTGAAATGCAAAATGGATAATTTTGATTATATAAAATTTAAAAGATTTTGTATTAACAAAGCAAATGAAGCCAAAATTAGAAAGGAAGCAGAAAACTGGAGGAAAATACTTGCGTTCCAGGGTTCTGTTAAAGGCCTCATTTCTAAACTACATAGAGAATTGACTCCAATTTATAAGAATATAAGCCATTTTCCAGTTAATAAATGGTCAAAGAATATGAACAATTTTCAGATGAATACTGTTAAAACCATTCTTAGTAATATGAAAATAATCTCTAAATCATTATTGATCAGATAAATGCAAATTAAGACAACTCTGAGGAACCACTACATACCTCTCAGATTGGCTAAGATGATAGGAAAAGATATTGATGAATGTTGGACGGAATGTGGGAAAACTGGGACACTAATACATTGTTAATGGAGTTGTGAACTGATCCAACCACCTTGAAAAACAATTTGGAACTATGCCCAAAGAGCATACTCTTTGATTCAGCAATACCATTACTGGATCTGTATTCCAAAGAGTTGATACAAAAGGGAAAAGAAACTACATGTGCAGCCCTTTCTATAATAGCAAAGAACTGAAAATTGAGTGAATGCCCAGCAGTTGGAGAATGGCTGAATAAGACATGGTATATGAATATAAATGTAATGGAATATTATTATTCCATAAGAAATGATCAGCAGGATGATTTCAGAAAGGCCTGGAGAGATTTACATGAACTGATGTTAAGTGAAGTGAGTAGAACCAAGGGAACATTGTACAAAGCAACAAGATTTTGTTTTGATCAACTGTGATGTTCTAGACTCTTTTCAATAGTGAGATGATTCAGACAAATTTCAATAAATCCATAATGGAGAGAGGCATCTGCATCCAGCGAGAGAAATATAAGGACTGAATAGTTTTACATTTTTTTTTTTGGCTTGTTGTTGTTTGCTTGCTTGTATTTTTTTTTTCTTTTTCATTCTTTCTTCTTTTTCATCTGATTTTTCTTGTGCAGCATGAAAAATGGGGAAATACATTTAGAAGAATTGCACATGTTTAAGCTATATTGGATTTCTTGCTGTCTGGGGGAGGAAGGAGGTAGGAAGGGAAGGAGAAATATTTGGAACATAAGATTTTGCAAGGGTGAATGTTGAAAACTATCTTTGCATGTATTTGAAAAATAAAAAGCTAATTTTAAAAAGAATGTTTACTTTAAAAATTAAGTTTTATATTAAGAGGGGAGAAAAGAGAGAGAGAGAGAGAGAGAGAGAGAGAGAGAGAGAGAGAGAGAGAGAGAGAATAATGTATGGGGATTACCTTTTTAACAAGGTTATGATTGGGAGAGAGCTGTCACAGAATTGTCTTTACTTCAAAAGTGTCCACACGCGTATTTCCTCATTCACTGCATCCTCATCAAAAATAATTTTCTCATTTGTACAATGGGAAAGTTGGGATAGATGACAACAAAGATATCATCTAGCTCAAAAGCAATGATCCTGTGGCAACCCATGAGATATTGGAGAAGAAAATGAGATGAAATCAAGATCATCAATAATCTTGGACTGACTCAAATCTTTCATCTTAAGATGTAGTTAGTGATGGAAGACTAGCTGATAAAGAACACTTGGGGGGTATTTTTGTAGAAGAAAAAGAAAACAAAAAACAAGGGAAACATTTAAATATGAAAAATAACAAGTATATGGGGGAGGCAAAGTATACTGGTGGAAAAAAAGATTCGGTTTTCTGTGGTTAAAAGAGAGAAATTTGTTCCTTAGTCTTCAATCATCCAACCAATAAATATTTAAACAACTAAGTTAAATGAGGAGTATAACAACAACAAAAAAAAAAAAAAAAAGTCCCTGCCCTAGAGGAGCTGATAATTTAATGAAAGAGACAACATGTAAACAAATATGTATGAAGAAATTCATGATTATATACATGTATGCAAATATACAAGGATATATACAACTTTCACATAAGTTTGCTAAGTGAAGGAAAAGTTGGGGTAAGGGAAAAGCTGAAGCAATTCCGGAGAAAGGATTAAAAAACTAAAAATTAGAGGGGCAAAGAAAAAAATGTAATTTATTAAGGAAATGGAATCTCATAAATAGAAGGATTAAAAATGACTATAAAATTTCAGAATCCATAAGATGAGAGAAAAGACTAAAGAAAATAGGTCAATATATTCTGACATATTTTTTTTTCCTTTTTTTAACCATTCCATATTATTGCCAGTTTTGTACTTGGTCCTTATCTTAATGCCAACATCTTTATCAACATTTCCTCATTTGCCGTATGGGAAAGAGAAGAAAAAGTAGAAGCCCAATGTGGTTGATGATGATGACTAAGATCAGAGGATCAGACATAATATTTTTTTAATATCTTTTTATTGATAGAACGCATGCCAGGGTAACTTTTTACAGCATTATCCCTTGCATTCACTTCTGTTCCGATTTTTCCCCTCCCTCCCTCCACCCCTTCCCCCAGATGGTAAGCAGTCCTTTACATGTTGAATGGGTTGCAGTATATCCTAGATACAATATATGTGTGCAGAACCGAACAGTTTTCTTGTTGCACAGGGAGAATTGAATTCAGAAGGTATAAATAACCCGGGAAGAAAAACAAAAATGCAAACAGTTTATATTCATTTCCCAGTGTTCTTTCTCTGTCCATCTTTGATCAATTAAGGCTCTCTTTATCAAAGAGATCCACTTCTATCAGAATACATCCTCAAACAGTATCGTTGTTGAGGTATATAATGATCTCCTGGTTCTGCTCATTTCACTTAGCATCAGTTCATGTAACAGACATAATATGTTGATATTTGGGCCTCAAGCATAAATAAATTAACTATACAATGAATTGTAAGAACATAAAGAAAACTTCATTCTTTTATTCTATATAAGTATATAAACCAACAAACATATTTGATTCAATAAATTCAATGCAATTACAAACCTTTGTTTTCTATAAATATAATGCCAGTAAATTTGGGAAATGAAGAATGAAACTGAAATGAAATAATACTAACATATCTTGTTTTATTGGTACATGTGCATGTGAAGTCAAATGGAGAAGTGAGTCAACAAGTCACTTTGCCACCAAT
The DNA here is from genome assembly GCF_016432865.1 of Antechinus flavipes. Taxonomy (NCBI): domain Eukaryota; kingdom Metazoa; phylum Chordata; class Mammalia; order Dasyuromorphia; family Dasyuridae; genus Antechinus; species Antechinus flavipes. The sequence goes on from NC_067398.1 coordinate 182,081,323, forward strand.
TCACTTGGACCTTAATTATCTAAGTAGTTTATGTTAAAATGAGGTGGAACTACTTCACTGATGTTCTATTTCTCTTTACTAGTGTCTCTCTATCAGAGGAAAATAATCACCATCTATAGTTATAAGAATTTTATGTACTAACTAGGACATGTTATGATTTAAGTGAGAACCAAAACTTTAACATTCCCAGCCATACTAATCCATTAACATGTTTTGCATAATAAAGTAAACTTTAAATCATTTTTCCATGCTTGCTTTTTGGCATTAACATTTTATATAAAAAGCATGGTCTAGACATGTACATGTACCAGTGGAATTAAATCATCAATAATCACTATCTAAAATGAATTACATTCCAAAAGCACTAGCTAATGATTTATCTTTTCTTCATGGAACAGATCTCTATCAGATTGATTTATGTAGCAGCCAATCATGTTTCAGTAAACTGCAGCATGCACATGCATCTTTAAGTGATGATAAGCTGTGACTGTCCATTTATTTGTACCACACCAGCCAAAAAAAAAAAATACCTTAACTTATACCAAAAGCAATGTACTATTCCTAAGTACTTTAAGAAAAGATAATGGTCATAGCCATCACAAAATTTCAGGCTAAGTGATTTGGTATCAGGCAAATACAAGTCTTCTCCTTAACCCCCAAAAATCCAGAGTGGATTTTAAAATATAGTGACATTTGATACAGAGCATTCTTGCCTTTCCATGTTTACATTATTTGCTTTGATAGTCGATGCTTTTGTTAGTTGTTGAAGTGATTGACAGCCTCATGCTGTTCTATTTAATTGCCTTTTCAGCAATGCATGGTTCTGTGTTTAGAAGACACTGTTTCAAAAATAAATCCAAACTCTGTGTATGTATGTGTGTATGTGTGTGTGTGTATGTGTGTGTGAACTATAGAAGTTTCATTTCTCAAGCCAGTTCTGTAACCATTCAACTACAGCTGTCGCCATATTTATCCATATTTATTCAATGGTTCAGTCTCATTCTTCATGGTCTTTGTTTTTTCTCTCTCTATTAAGGAGATGAATGTTTCTCTTTAAGCAAATGAAAATCCTTTCATGCAATCATCATATTAGAGGAAGTATCACCTATCTATGCAAATTTTTCTCTCTTAGTAAAATATGATAAAGGTTCCATTTTTTTCTGCCTGTATAACTTAACTATTCTCCCTTGGATTTATGTAAACCAAATACTGAAATGATTCACATTCTTTTTGAATTTACAATTAAATTATTTGTATTTCCACAATTGATTAATATTTTTTTCTTCAGCTAAAATTATGGGATATAAAAAGCTACCTCTTGAAAAGATTTTGCCATGATAGACAGACTCTTTCTACATTGTGAGTTTGTGGTACACTCAACTTTGTGTGACTCAGCCATTGTAAAGAAAACAGTTTAAGAACATGGTCATAAATATTTATTTTTCCACTTAGTATGAAAAGGAAATTCACAGAATCTCTTTAAATATGGTATCATTTCAACTTTTTTTACTTTGTTCTTTCTTGGACTTTTCTCTCTTAGATTTTAGTAAATACTTCATATAGTTTCTTTCTCAATGGTAAATTGTATCAACTCTTGATAATTCATGAAATGTCAAAGAACTTTTACTTTGATTTTAATGCCTGCTTGCCCTTTTTCAGCCCATCTGATGATTTACTCTACCCTGGGTCTGAATCACTAAAGCAGCTAAAAGTGAAGAAGACCTAAAGTTTCCATATCACTGCAATATTTTTCTACTTTCTCATTCAAACTATTCAATCTAACAAGAAGTACCAAGAAAAAGAAAAAATCAATCAGTTTTTTTTTCAAGGATGATATAGAAGCTTTAGATTTTTAAGAAATATCTTCAAACTAAAATTGCATTAACTATTCTGAAAAAGAAAAAAAAAATATCTCTGTTACTTCCAGTGCTTTTCAGCCAATAAAAATGCATTTTTTCTATTACCAATAAAATTAAATTGCCTAGTTTAAATAAAACATAAAGACCTAAATAATGTGTACCCAATTCTCAATTATCTGAACCAATAAAAGGAAATAATGATACACTTATTCAAAAACAGATCATAATATAAATATTACTTGCATTGAAGTAAAGTAAATACTATTTGGAGGAATATCTATCCTGACTGTTTATATTCATCAAGCTGATGATCATCTATGTATAGTCACTTGAGAAGTGAATCATTATTATTATTATTATTTTATGTTATGGAGAAGCTTATTTTATTTCACAAATTAAAAATAAAATAAAATTTAAAAAATTAATGATGAAGTTGAATTAAATTAATTTCCTGAAATTTTTCAATCATAGATCAGTGATTCTATAATCTGATGATTTAAATCCTTAAAGGCCTGGCTTTACCCAATATATTTCACTATAGTTTGTCACTTTAAATTTTAAATTTTCCCCTATTAGGTTTATTCCTTTGGGTTAAGACATTGCTCAACAAATAAATTGTTCTTAGAAAATGCTTTATAAATTGAGCAGGAGTAACTTTAGCCCACTGACATGGATGCCTTTCCCAGTCTGACATTTTCTAACTTATCTTCCATTTTTCTTCCTCATGAATATCCTGCTCTAATAGAATAGGTTTATTCCCAGTTAAAAATCCATTGCGGTGAACCACCTCTGTCCTCTTCATGCTTTTCTACTCCTTTAAATTGTGTTCAACTCTCACGTCTGTCTTCCTAAACTCTCCCTATGTGATGGGCTATGATCAAGACTAGACTTCATAACACAGCACAGTAGAATAGAAGAAATACTGGCTCTGAAATCAAAGAACTAGAATTTTCATTCTCCCTCTGTAAGGATTCTTACAAGGTACTAAGTCAGTTATCTAATCCAGCATGGTACTTAACCAGTTCTCTAGTTCACTAATGTACTTAGTTTTTTTTTTTTTTTTTTTTTGAGTTCTACAAGATTCATACCTTTAAGAGAGCATATATAAGCTAGGAACCTCAACCAGGATTGAGTCTGGGACATTCAGAAGTCAGAAAGGACAAGCCCACTCTTGGAGGAGAGACAGATACATTCCATTTTCCACCCCTGTGCTGGCTGGAGACATTCAGAGGGAGCTAGAGGCAGAAGCTGGAAGAGACAAAGGACTTACAGCAAGAGCTCTCAGAACCAAGAAGAGAGATAGGCCTCTAAGAAAGCTAACTGGGAGCCATTCTCCAATTGATAAATGGTCAAAGGATATGAACAGACAATTTTCAGAGGATGAAATTGAAACTATTACCACTCATATGAAAGAGTGTTCCAAATCATTATTGATCAGAGAAATGCAAATTAAGACAACTCTGAGATACCACTACACACCTGTCAGATTGGCTAAGATGACAGGAAAAAATAATGATGAATGTTGGAGGGGATGCGGGAAAACTGGGACACTAATGCATTGTTGGTGGAGTTGTGAATGAATCCAACCATTCTGGAGAACAATCTGGAGTTATGTCCAAAAAGTTAGCAAATTGTGCATACCCTTTGACCCAGCAGTGTTTCTATTGGGCTTATATCCCAAAGAAATACTAAAGAAGGGAAAGGGACCTGTATGTGCCAAAATGTTTGTAGCAGCCCTATTTGTAGTGGCTAGAAACTGGAAATTGAATGGATGCCCATCAATTGGAGAATGGCTGGGTAAATTGTGGTATATGAATGTTATGGAATATTATTGTTCTGTAAGAAATGACCAGCAGGATGAATACAGAGAGGCTTGGAGAGACCTACATAGACTGATGCTAAGTGAAATGAGCAGAACTAGGAGATCATTATACACTTCAACAACGATATTGTATGAGGACATATTTTGATGGAAGTGGATTTCTTTGACAAAGAGACCTGAGTTTCAATTGATAAATGATGGACAAAAGCAGCTACACCCAAAGAAAGAACACTGGGAAACGAATGTGAACTATCTGCATTTTTGTTTTTCTTCCCGGGTTATTTATACCTTCTGAATCCAATTCTCCTTGTGCAACAAGAGAACTGTTCGGTTCTGCAAACATATATTGTATCTAGGATATACTGCAACATATCCAACATATATAGGACTGCTTGCCATCTAGGGGGGGGGGGTAGAGGGAGGGAGGGGAAAAATCGGAACAGAAATGAGTGCAAGGGACAATGTTGTAAAAAAATTACCCTGGCATGGATTCTGTCAATATAAAGTAATTATTAAATAAAAATTTAAAATAGAAAAAATAAAATAAAATAAACTGTCCCATGGGAAAAAAAAAAAAGAAAGCTAACTGGGCCCAAAGAAGGAGACAATACTGGAAAGAGAAAATAAAGGATTTGGACTTTAACTCCTGGCTGCATTTGGGGTGATCACTGAACTGAAACAAAGACTGCCTCCAGAAGCCCCCCAAGAAACCTGCTATATATCTGGGTTTGGTCTCTTTTCTGAGCTCTAGTCCCTTATCACCATCTATCCTCTGAATATTTTAAAATGGATATCATATAGATCTTATATGTCATGGCATGAAAATAATTTATATTCCTCCAAACCTCACCCACCTTCTTAGTGACTTTCCTATATGCAAGAAAGGATAAGGATTTATCACTGGAAAAATATATGATCAGAAAAAGAAATGGGCCTATCATCTCTTATACATATAAACAACCTGAGAGGTACAAAAAAAAAATAAAAGAAGTCCTTGAAGAATATTTTCTCAGCTTTGGACAAATCTTATGTAGAAAAGCAATGATTACATGCAATAAAAATTACACAGGATGAGAAGATAAGACTATGTCTTATATTGAAAATTCCATATAAATTGGATAATTGATACAATGTATGACTGAACTATATAAATACCTTAACTGAACAATGGAAGAATCCATGATTTCATTTGAGGAATTCTTGATGTGACACCCTTGACACCAATGAAATCAATCTTTGGAAGCTAAAGTTACACAGAAGTTCAAACACTTACCTAGATTATTCTGCTAATAGGTGTCAAAGGTCTTTCTGACTCCAAATCCAGCACTCTAGTCCCATGATAAAATGTCTCTCTGTGAATGCAAAATAATATAAAGTCCAGTAATTATTATTAAAGTCTGTTGTTGTTCACTTGTTTCAGTTGTATCCAACTCATTGTGATCCAATTTTATGATTTTCTTGTCAAAGACACTAAAGTAGTTTGCAACTTTCTTCTTCGACTCATTTTACAGAGGAGAAACTGAAGCAAACAAGATTTTATCATGATTATATAATGCTGTCCAAAATGTTAAAGGAGACAAAAAAATACAGGACACTGTTCCTTTGGACCAGAAATCTTTAGTGTTATTAAGAGAACATCACAAGAATCACTTAAATAACAAGAGAAGCAAACATTTACATACTAAAATGAGTGATTTGGACAATAAATTACCTTAGAGGAGGAACAATATAGTTGAAATTGTCATGGGAATTTTCACAGAAGTGCAAATTGGATAAGCATATCATATATGTGTATGTGTAGGTGTGTACACATATGTATACACATATGTGCGCATGGGGTGTATGTATGTGTGTCTACACATATAAACTCACACACACACATATAAACTCACACACACACACACACACACACACATATATTTATATGTAGAGAGACAGAGTGAATACAACATTGAACTATAGTCAGGAAGACTTGGAGCCAAATTCCTTCTTGATCACTTTTTATTTGTGGGACCCCAGATAAGGTCCTGAACTGCTCTATGCCTCAGTTTCCTTACTTGAAAAATGATGAGGTTGGACTTTATGATAACTGAAGTCTCTTCCAAATCCAGATCTATTATCCTATGTTTCTATTTAATTCAACAAATATTTACTAAGCAAGGCACAATGCAATGCATTAGATATAAAGATAAAATAAAATAAACATCATCACCCATAAGAAGCTTACATTCTACTTTCCTTCATCATTATAATAAGTAGAAATGTTTTGAGCATTGCACTCGAGATATTTCTCTAGTATGTCCTTCATTAATTATCACTCTTAAGATCTGCATATTTTGCTAGTTCCATAGAATGACCCAATTACTCCTCTAGTTGATATTCTCACTTCTATCGCTAAGATATTACAAGAGACTTTAAAATAAATTTATATTGTGTCTCCAACATTCCCTTAATCTCCAACTTTAATAACCCTCTCAAAAATTAAATTAGTCTGGCATGTCCAGTTTTTGAGGTAACCTTGCAGTCTATCTTCATAAGCATTGATACCCTTTCTAAAAGCTTATATACTTTGCCTTGAATAAGTTTAATGTTTTGCCAGGAATAATCACCATATAGTTGAAGAATTTAGCCTCTTCCCTCTTTTGGAAAGGGGATCTATCATGGAGTGTTCACCATCTGTGAGGATGCCAGGCTGGTTGGAACAGAGAGTTTGTGTTGGGTGTCCTAGGAGATAAGATTGAATAGGTAATATGAGGTCAGATTAATGAAAGCTTTGTTTGCTGGGCAGAAAGTTTAGACTTGCTGCAATAAGCAATAAGGAGCCATTGGAGGTTTTTGAATGGGAAAGTGACATAATAAAATTGTTGTTTTGGGAAGATCGTCTAACAATGGTGTGTTAGATGGATTAGAGGGGGTAATTACTGTAGTCAAGGAGACCAGTTAGGAGGCTGATTTGGTGGCATGGGAATGGAGAGGGAAGGATAGATTCAAGATATACTTCAAAGGGAGGATTAATAGGTTCTTGGTGATTGGTTCGATATAAAGTTTGAAGAGAGAAGAGTCTGAGGATTTTACCCTGGGTGACTGGGAGAGTAATGGTGCCATTAGTAGAAATAAGGCCTTTCTGAAGGGTAACATTTCAAAGGAGAGAATAGTAAGTTCAATCTAGGACACATGGAATATGACTGATAGTTAGACAATATAATGTAGGCGTCTTCTAGGAAACTGGAGCCTAAAAGAAAGATAGGTACTAGAAATATATTTACTTTAAAAAAATAAAAGGATAAAGAATCAGAATTAGAATGGTTTCCAGAACCAATTAGTCCAACCCTGATTGAAAATATGAAATCTCTCCAAAAAAATTTCTCTGTTAATCCAAACTCTGTTGGGATATTCCCTACTATATGTAGCAGCTTTGGATCTTGGACAAATTTAATTGTTAGAAAGGTTTGTTTTCTTTATATTGAGTAAAAAAAATCTACCTTCTCATAATTTTCAGCTATTTCATTCCAGAACCCCAAAGAGCATACTTTATCACTTTCCTATATAAAAGCAGTTGAAATAACTCTTTTCAAAACTTAACTTCCATTGAGCTTTAAATTCACCAAAGGAAATAGTACAGAGAGAAAAGAATGGGAGTCAAAGACTATGTTTTGTAAACTCGTGTTTATAGGGAGAAGAGAATTAAGGAACCAGCAAAAATTTCTGAGAAGCAAAAGTATTCACGGTCCAAAAAAACAAAGAGGGATTTTATATTTTATATTAAATGTTTTTTTAGTATATACATGTGCAAATATGTGAATAAATGTATATACATATACACATATGTGTATATACAAACACACACATATATATACACATGTTATATATTATATAGGAGTATATATATACATGTATATCCACATACGTAATTTTTATTCATGAGTTACATTATATATAAATTGAATGAAGAGAAAAATTTCCTACTTCTGATTTCTGATTCTCCCATTGCATCACACTATTAACACATGTGGGAATTGCTTAATTAAGATCTGTCAAATTGGGATAAATTTATTTTCTTTAATTCTGTGGTTTAAAAAAAAAGCAAAAAAAATTCATATATACAGTAGAATACTAACGGAAGTTTTCATATAAAACTATCAATAATTATTTCATTAAACTATATTTTTAAAAATAGGTAAAGTTATTAATTTCAAAACTGTTCTGCTGGTGGCATTGCCTTCTGTGAGTTGTTTGTTTTTAAGAGCTCAATGGCCTTTTTTTATACAATATTGCTAATCCCTTACAAAACACATGTTCCAACTCAAAACAGACAAAAACCAAAATAGCTTTAACAAATAAAGATAACCAAGCAAAATAAATCCAAACTGTAGCAGTGTCCAAAATTGTTTGTTGCTTTTTGGCATCTTGTGTCCATCAGCTACCCATCAGAAAACTGGGAATATATTCCATCATAAATACATTGGAAACATGATTGGTCATTGCAGAGATGAGAAGTCTTTCAAAGTTTTTTGTTGTTGTTGTTGTTGTTGTTGTTGTTTTGTTGGTGTTGGTGTTGGTATTGTTGGTGGTATTGTTGTTTTAACAATGTTGTTGTCTTTGAATAAATTGTTCTCTTATTTCTGCTCACTTCACTCTGAATAACTAACTTCACACTACTAGGGCTCTGACATCATCTTTCCATATTGCTCAATTAAGATTTTATGCTATTGCATTATATTTATGTGACACAACTTGGTCCTCAATTCTCTAATTGTCTAAGGATCAATCTAGGGCACTCCCTTAGATTCTGGTCCCTCCCTCCTGCCCTCATTGCCCCCAGCCTTTAATTTACTTTCGTATCACCAACTTTGTTTTGCTTGTGACCATAATCTTCTCAATGTTATCCTTCCTCTTAATATCCCCATCCCCATTCCGATCTCTACTTCTTTCCCTATGGGGAATTGGAAATTGAATAGAGACTTTTCAAGCATACCTGAATAAAAGATCAGAGCAATGTATGAACTTTGAAACATAGACAAGATGATCAAGGGAAAATTAATAAAGCTAAATCGAAGACTGAAGGGGCCTTGATATAAAGGTAAATTTTGGGAACTTATACAAATGAACCTCACCCTACTCCCTCTTCCTTTAACCCAGAAAGGTCCCCAGTAATGAACAAGAAAAAACAATTACAGAGAATAGTACCACAGTTTTATAGAAAATGTGTCAACTTTGGCTTATTAAAGCTTTACTAATTAAAATATGGTTGGAAAGCTTTAGGAGAGATGTTTCCACCCTTAGCTTAATTATATGTTATTTTAATCATTTTGATGTTTATTTTCTATCAAGGAAGCTTGTGATATACAAATAACCAGGTAAGAAAGACTTTCATTAAATTAGACTGCAGCAACGCAATCTGAAAGTATCTAAGTTTTCTCTCTTTTCATTAATCATCATGTCCTTTTCTATGATATGAAGCCTCATTCATGCTTTGATGGTAAATTTTATTTTTAGTTTTTTTTGGGAGTAGTTGTGTTTGTTTTTCCCTAAACATTGGGCAGTTTTGTTCTCATAGTTTTCATATCATTATGAAAGTCTTTTATAAGAGCAACAGAAGAAAGACAAATGTGGAATTATTAAGTGAAACAAGTTAAATTATAAAATGTGGTCCTTTAGCCAAAATTTTATAATATTTTATATAACTTTGGAAAATATGTCTCATCATATTCATGGTATACTTGTCATAGACACAAATAGATGTTGATAGCTTTTTTAAAAAATTCAAATAAATGTTAAGTGATTCACTTGGAACCATTTAGAATATTACAGTTTAAAATGCATAAAAAATAAATCATGTTGCCAATACATTCCAGAATTTAAGAAAATTAAGGTATGATGCTAAAGGGAAAGGGGTAGGATCTATCCAAATGTCAAGGTAAGAACAAGGAACCAATAAGCCTGCCACATGAACAAATTATTGCCTATGTTTCTAAAGCATTCCAAGAGTAGTTAGCATCTCAATTTATTCCAGGAAGATATTAAACATTTAGGTGCAAGAATGATGCCTTATTTCCTCACAGGAATGTTGATGGTCCCCTCCTTTCTCTTGGCCTTTCTAATATTCATGTTTTTGTTGCAGCTTCTGCAGATTGATGCTCCTACCTGCATTTGACACTCCTAGTACATATGAAAGTGCATGACTCTTGCTTTGAATCATTTGAAAGAGATATGTTATAAAAATAATATAAAGGTTTATAAGATCCATATATCATAGCAATTAAAGTGACTTTCTTTAAATGGAAGCATATATAATATATATGTTGTATAAAGTATATATTTTGCACTTCATCTATACATGCATGTATATATGCAAACACGCATGTGTTTATACCTGGATTATACACACACACACACACAAGTGCACACATATATGTTCATATACAAATATATAGTATATTTATATATAGATATACACACACACACACACATATCTTCCCTCTGTCAAAATTCTAGAATTTTATCCTAGAATTTTGCTGTTGTCTCATCAATTGAATCAGAGATGCTTACAGAGATCTTAAAAGATGACTATTCACAATAATGCTTAAAGTACTAGGATTTTCTAAATAAACAACATAATATTCTCTCACTAATGCCCATGTGTGTAGTTGTATATGATGAAAGTTAAGAAGTATCCCATCAGGAAGGAATGGAAGGTTGGCTAAACTCAAAAAGCTATCAGCTAAGTAGAAGTGACAATTATCATCACATTTCACTTCAAAAATCATGAACTATTTCCTGGTTTGTCCCCTTTCTCAGTTGAAATGTTTTCTCAAAGAGGGAGTAAGAATAGATTAAATAACTTCTTTTTCTTCTTGAGACAATATACAAATAATAACTTTGAATTTATTTTAAGTAATTTAGTAAACAACCAGTACTATTTTAAACTTACATATATTCCATAAAAATTTTTCCATGAATTAAAAAAAATGCCTTTTATGTCAATGCAGGGGTTTCTTCTATAGAGAGAATTATCCTACAATGAATGGGGAAGAGCTAAGATGCACAATTCATTATTTCTGTATAAAAACACAAATCACAGTTATGATCCCTTGTTTTTATTTCTATGTAAATGTATTTCTACATTAAAAAAATTTTCTAGGACTTATCATAGATAATAAGGATTTGTTAAAATTTATATTCTCACATCAGTTCTACCAAAGAGTGAGAGAATGATTTTCCAAAACAATGTATAAGCTAAAAAATTGAGGACTACATATATATGTATTTATATTTGTGTGTATATATGTGTATGCACAAGTATATGCATGTGTGTATGTAGTAGAAGCATAAGTTCATGTCTTTATAGAAACTCATGTCTGCATATCCTGAAATGATTCTTTATTTGTTGAAATTAATTGAAGTAAAATTATCAGTCTTGAGAAATATTAAAAGGTATCTCTAGTAAATTACATATATATAAAGAAAAAAAAAGAAACATACATATACATGTATATGTACATATCTTTGACAGGGCATGTAATTAAATATAGCAACTTTGACCCTAATTACTATTATTTTGTGGCTGTGACTGAAGAGATCATTGAACATGATAAACATAAGAAAACATAGGTTAATATGCAAAGCAAGGCATAAATGCATAAAAATACATGCAAATACATATGCATGTAAATATACCTACACACAAACACATATGTGTACATTTGTGTGTGTGAAAAATGCAAACGCCACATTACTAAGTGCATGAGGTGATACATATATGCATATGTGCATGTGCAGAGGTGATAGTAATATGAATATTCTTCAACACCCACCCACACATGTGTGTATCCATTTTTGTGAATATACATGCATATTAGTTATAGTTACCATGTATACTATACACATAAGGAAATACATATACACCTTCTTGCATAAATAAAACAGTAGCTATAATTATGATGCATGTGAAGGAATATATACATATATTCACACATAAATATGATACAGTTATCATGAGTGCTCTAATAACCAAGTGTATTAGTACTTGTGAAATTACATATGTAAACGTGTGATACATGCATGTGTGTAGAATATTTACATGTATGGCATATATACCCATTTAAGGTGACTGAAGCTATTGTTTGCAGAGCCTCTTGTTGTTATTGTTCAGCCTCATAAATTATTTACATTAAAACAGCATCAAAAAGCTGTTTTTTCAGCAAAAATGCCAAAAGGTATGATGAAGAACATGAAAACAATCATTAGGATACATTTCCAAATCTTTTTTGAAACTCCTCTAGCATCATAGACTATAAATTTCTATTAAAGTTCTGAGACAAACATTCAGAAATAACTGAAACTAATGGTTGATCTTCAGGAAAGACATCAGAGATTTTGAATTATAGAGAGCATAGATTACTCTGAAAAGTCTACACAGTGCTCTTTATGGGTAATAGACCCAAAGAAAATTTACATTATCTACACTGAAAAACAGCAGGGAACAAAATTTCCCATTGGCGATAATAATAAAAGTGCTTTATATACATTACCTCAGTTGATATAGAGTTTAAAGTTATTACTTGATCAGATACTAACAAAGAATGCATTAAAATAGAAAAAATAAAATGTTCACATTCTGCTAGGAGGCAACTTGTTAGAGTGAAAGATTGCCTGATGTAGTCAAGGGGTGTGGCTTTGATTACTTGCTATGCAGTTTACTAGCTGTATAAGCTTGAACAAGTCATGTAACTTGCCCTCAATTTACTTACATTTAAATGGAGAATTTGTATTATATGATCTCCCTTCCTCTTAAACTCCGATACTGTACTATAACCTCTGAGTGCAAAAAAAAAAAAAAAAAAAAATCAAGTTTGGATTGAACACTTACAAGTAATATAAATTAATGATAATTTCAGATTCAAATCCTCCTTAAGGACCATATCCAAGGATCCTGATCTATATCGGGCCCCTGAACCCAGAAAGTGAGGAAGGTGACCTTGCACACCCTCCCTCACTGAAATCCAAATCACCTATATGTTATAGCATTACTTCCCTCATGGACCTTTCCAGGAGAAGGACAAATAACAACAACTCTGTACTTAAACTCAAATTGCAAGAGAGTAATTATTAATTAGGCCCTCTGGTCAAGTTCAATTGGAATGAAAATCTGGTCCATTACTATTCAACTTTACTCTAGTCAAAAGATAATGAAGGTGGTCAGTCACTAATCTAAAATAAACACCTGGAAGGTGGTTCAAACTTTACTGACTTCAAAGAAGAGCCCTGTGAAATACCATGAGTGGCAACGATGCAGTTTTTCTGGTAAAACCACAGTAGTACATGCCCGGCATGTAGCAATCCAAAGTAGGGTGGATCCCATTGGAGAAAGCATGGCATACAGCCCACAAGAAAAATCAGCAGGATTGCCGTCTGCAAACAACAGCCACTTTGTTAACCAAGGGATAGACTATTCATGTACTGCCTGTGGAAAGCACAGCAGGTTGCTATTGATCTCTCCCATGGTTCACAACACCTTCAACAGTGCCATCTCAAATACAAGGCCTTTTCCCTCTTCCTGTTTTCGTAAAAGATACTTTAAAAATGATTATAGAACTCTTTGTAGACAAGTAACAGTTATTTATATAATTGCCGTCCAAAGGCAGGATTTCAAATCATCACTAAACATACTATCACTCCAAGTCTCTAGGTACATTTTATAGGTGAAGGAACCTTCCTGTTTGAGGGTATTTTCTTGCGCTTCTCAGAACCTGGTTGTCTTTGGAAAACAATATTAATTTTAACATTTGGTGACAGTTTTCTTAGCATATTTTTAATATTTCTTGCCTTAGCCAAGATTTATCAGGAAAAATATTAACACTCTATCCACCTGTCAAAATGATATTCCTAAAGCACAAATCGGAGTGTGACACTCCCCAGCTCAGGGGTATCAAGAATCACTCTCTATTGCCTCTAGAATAAAATAAGTTATCTGATTGGCATTTGGAGATCCTTTCAATTTGACTCCTCCCTCCTTTTATAGACATATTGCACATTACTCACTTTTGCAATCAAACTGGTCCAATCGTCCCTTTTACATTTCATTTTATCCTCTATCTTCCAAGCCTTTACTTAAAATGTCTCCATATCTCTGTTTCTTACAATCCATACCTTCCTCAAAGTTCTGTTTGGGAACAACTACTTACATGAGGAAATATTGATCTCCACAGAGTGGACTTTGCAGAAGCCCTTCTTCCCAACAAAATTACCTTATATTGTTTTGTAGGTATTTTATACTTAAGAAATATACAATATCTGTGCTCACTTTTCTCTTGATAAGATGTAAACTTAAGACAGATATTATTTTCATCATTTTTATCTCCAGCACCAAGAATTTAATCCTCTTAATAAATATTTGCTGATCAGTTGACTGAACAACAACAAAAAAGTCTTGCCACTTTAAGAAACTTAAAATTTACAATTCTCTTTTAAATTATTATAGAAACTTGAAAATAACACACATGAATAGTCCTTTATGAAAAAGGGGAAAGAGAGGATGGAATATTGAGAAAGAGACAATATTTTTAAAGTGCTTAACATAGCACTTCACGTGTGTTGTTTAGTCATTTTCAATCCTGTCTCACTCTTTGTAAATCTATTTGGGGTTTTCTTCGCAGAGACACTGGAGTGACTTGTCATTTCCTTCTCCAGTTTATTTTACGGGAAAGAAAAACAAAGTTAAGTGACTTGCCCAGGATCACACAGCTAATACATGTCTGAGGTCATATTTGAAATGTACTCTTCCTGACTCCAATCTCAATGTTCTATCACTACACCACATGGCTGCCTCACCTCACACATATTAGGTCCTTAATAAATGGTTCCTTCTTTCCTTTCTAATCTATTTTCCTGGTATGGATCACTTCATTCTGCACCTGTTTGTATGTTCTCCCAGGTTTCCCAAAATCTTTTTGTCATTTCTTACTTAACAATACAATATTCATTCACATTCCAAAAGCATAATTTTCCAGCCACTCTCCTATTGAAGGTGGGGGCACTTCATTAGTTTGAAAATTATAAGTAGAGGAATAGAAGATATGGAACCTGAAAGAATTAGAATATCACAATGTATAGAGCTGAGTACCTTGTAATAGATCACAAAGTTTATATCCCTATAAAAGTCTGTCATAATCAAAGCTAGGACAATCTGACTTTTTATTTCAGTGATAAAGGGTTGTATACTTCTATTCCCAATCCAAAAGGACAACCTCCCCCAAAAAGGTTGTCTTGAATTTTTAAAAATAATTTCCTATCATTACTTGAAATAAATTGAATCACTCTAAGGACTTAGAACATAAAAGTAGGTATCACTTTTTCCCTTATAAAGAAAGCCCCAAAGTTTTAATGCAGGTTTTAGGCTTTAATAATTAACTAAACCTGCACTAAGACTTTTGGGACACTTTGTATATTAAAAGCCATGAAATAAATACATTATGGATGTCAATTACTGCTATCATTGGGGAAAACATTATAGACAGTTGGGACATCATAGAATAAGCTGAATGTTGGAATTAGTTCTAAAATAGACTGTAATGTTTTCAAAGTTTCTTTTTCTTTTTTTTTTCTACACATGACATTCATAGTACAATTAATCATAGGGCTCACATATTATTTACCAACAATTTTTTTTTATGCAACCATTAGAAAAAATAATTTCTTTTGTAATTATATTCCCTTTACATCCCCTATGCCAAACTTTCTCAAGATCAACACAAGGTTTAAATAAATCATGAAAATAATATCGTGAGCTTCTAACCTGGGCAACAAGAAAGAGTGATATACTGTAGAACAATTATCATGTGCCAGTATTAGGCTAAGTCCTTTTTACAAATATTTTGTTTAATCCTCACAATAACATTGTGAGACTAGTGCTACTATAATTCTCATTTTAGGGAGTCAAGATGGCAGAGAAGGCACACATGACTTTCTAAGCTCCTCTCATTCCCCTAATAACCAACTATTTAATTCAGCCTCAAAAATAGCTCTTCACTGTTTAAATTCATGAAGATTAGAAGCACCACAACTTACCAACCGAAGTCAATCTGGAAACTCGCCAGGAAAGGTTTGTCCTGAGGGGCCAGAAAAGGACTAGCTCAGCCAGGGAGAGACTAGCATCCTGAGCACACCAGGGGTGGGAGTGATCTCTGTGGCTAGAGAAGGTGTAGAGATGACTCTGCTATAGGCTAACTGCTCTGCCTTGACTACAAAGCAGTAAATTGGCAGAGAGATTAAAGCCTAAAACAGAGGGTCCTCTAAAAATGCTAGAACCTAACAAGATCTGGCTGTAACCACTTAAACCCGGAAGTGACTCAGGCAGACTGTAACACAGCCCTGCAGCCACATCCTGCAGTGCGGGGCTTTTGCGGGGGCAGTTACTAATCTGCACGGCAGGGGGGCACAGCCTGGACAGCCTCTAATCAGCACAGTGGGGAGCTTGGCCTGAGGGCAATAGAACTTCCCCAACAGACTGTGCTTCCCGGGCAGACAATTCCCATCCCTGCAAATCCATTTACTGCTCAACTGCTAATACCCACAGCCCCAGGGCAGGCTTTGGCTTGGGGTAGTGAAACTCTCACTGCTCAGCTTTGAGCCACAGGGCAGTCATTATCTCACACAGAGGGATTCTTTGCAGGGCACTTTCCCAGCTCAACCCTGCAGGCCTGAGTTACTCCCGGGTGGGGAACTCTTTCCCAGAGCACTCCAGTACCTCGCTGCTTTTTGTAGCCAGCTGGCAGGACAGCTACCGTCCATACACCTATCACTGCTCCGCAGAGGAAGCTGGTAACCTCCTGGCCCTAAAGGCAGACCTTACAGGCTTTAACAAAATGAGTAAAAAAATCAAAAGAATGATTGATAGTTTCTATACAGAAAGAGAACAGCTTTTCAACTAGAAGAGACTAATAGCAGACAGTCTCCAGACAATTGTTGGTCTCCAATACAAAAGGCTCTCCTAGAGGAGACTATTAAAACCTTAAAAGAGAACTAGAAGAGAAATGGGGAAAGGAAAGAGAAGCTATGCAAAAGAGCAACAACTTCCTAAAATGTGAATTAGAAAAGATAAAAAACTTCCAAGAAGTGCAGGGAAACAGAATTTGCGAATTAGAAAAAGAAAATAACTCACAAAAAAAAAAAAAAAAGTGGAATGGAAAAAAATTCCATAGAGCAAAACAACTCAATTGGACATATACAAAATGAAGTAAAAAAGCTAATGAAGAAAATAACTCACTAAAAATCAGAAATGAACAAATAGAAATGACTGATTCATTGAGACATCAAGAATCAGTCAAGCAAAACCAAAAAAAATGAAAGACTGGGAAAAAAATGTCAACTATTTACTTGGAAAACAACAGACCTGGAAAATAAATCTAAGAGATATATCCTGAGGATCATTGGACTACCCGAAAATTATAATGAAAAAAAGAGCCTAGATACGATTTTACAGGAAATCATCAAAGAGAACTGCCCAGAAGTAATAGAACTGGAAGGGAAAATAGGCATTGAAAGAATTCATTGACCACCTGCTGAAAAAGACCCTAAAATAAAGACTTCAAGGAATACCATGGCCAAATTTCATAATTTTCAAACTAAAGAAAAAATATTACAAGCAGCCAGGAAAAAACAATTAAATACCAAGGTGCCACAATAAGGGTCACGCAAGATCTGGCTGCCTCAACATTAAAGGATCGAAGGGCCTGGAATCAGATATTCCGAAAGGCAAAAGAGCTTGGAATGCAGCCAAGAATAAACTACCCAGCTAAGCTGAGCATTTTTTTCCCATGGAAGAAGATGGACATTTAATGAAATAGAGGAATTCCATTTTTTTCCTAAGGAAAAAAAACAGACTTAAACAAAAAATTTGATCTCCAACAGGACTCAAGAGAAGTAGAAAAAGGTAAAAGGAACTCTTGAGAACTGTATTTCTGTTGTGGATATACATAAAACCCATATGTATAATTTGATTTTACCAATATAACATAAAAAAGGGAAGTAGAAATGGAAAGGGGATAGTGTCAAAAAAAGGGAAGAGGAGAGATAAAAAGAGGGAAACTACATGTGATGATGAGGCAAAGGAAACCTATCATATTTGAGGGAACTTAGAGAGGGGGAGGAACATTGTGTGAATCTTACTCTCATCAGAGTTGGCTCAAAGAGGAAATAATTGACATATTTGTTTTACAGAAAATCTTCTCTCACTACATTAAAAAGTGGGAGAGGAAAAGGGAGAAGGAAAAAGAGTAATAAGGGAAGGGTACAAAAAAGGAGAAGGGATTCAAAGGGAGGAGGGAGGGAAACTAAAGAGGGAGAGCTGTGTGACACAAGTGGGGCCCATAAGTTTAATACTAGGGAAGGGAGTAAGGATGGGCAAGAAAAAGAAAAGCACGATCCAAGGATATTATGATGGTAGGAAATACAGAATTAGTCATTTTAACCATAAATGTGAATGGAATGAACTCTCCCATAAAGAGGAGGCAGATAGCAGACTGGATCAAAAGTCAGAACCCTACAATATGTTGTTTACAGGAAACACATTTAAAACAGGGAGATACATACAGAGTAAAGGTAAAAGGCTTGAGCAGAATCTATTATGCTTCAAGTGAAGTCAAAAAAGCAGGGGTAGCCATCCTTATCTTAGATCAAGCAAAAGCAAAGATTGATCTAATTAAAAGAGATGAGGAAGGAAACTATATCATGCTAAAGGGTACTATAGACAATGAAGCAATATCAGTATTAAACATATATGCACCAAGTGGTATAACATCTAACTTCCTAAAGGAGAAGTTAAGAGAGTTGCAAGAAGAAATAGACAGCAAAAACTATAATAGTGGGAGATCTCAATCTTGAACTCTCAGATTTAGATAAATCAAATCACAAAACAAATAAGAAAGAAATTAAAGAGGTAAATAGAACATTAGAAAAATTAGGTATGATAGATCTCTGGAGAAAACTGAATGGTGACAGAAAGGAGTATACTTTCTTCTCAGCAGTTCATGGAACCTACACAAAAATTGACCATATATTAGGACCTAAAGACCTCAAAATTAAATGCAGGAAGGCAGAAATAGTAAATACTTTCTTTTCAGATCACAATGCAATAAAAACTACATTCAACAAAATGTTAGGTGTAAATAGACCAAAAAGTAATTGGAAACTAAATAATCTCATCTTAAAGAATGATTGGGTGAAACAGCAAATTCTAGACACAATTAATAATTTCACTCAAGATAATGACAGTGGTGAGATATCATACCAAAATTTATGGGATGCATCCAAAGCAGTAATAAAGAGAAATTTTATATCTTTAGAGGCTTACTTGAATAAAATAGAGAAAGAGAAGATCAATGAATTGGGCCTGCAAATTAAAAAGCTAGAAAAAGACCAAATTAAAAACCCCAAATCAATTACTAAACTTGAAATTCTAAAATTAAAAGGAGAAATTAATAATATAGAAAGAAAAAACCATTGAACTAATAAATAAAACTAAGAGTTTTATGAAAAAACCAATAAAATGGATAAACCTTTGGTAAATCTGATTAGAAAAAGGAGAGAGGAAAATCAAATTAGTAGTCTTGAAAAAGAAAAGGGAGAACTTTCCACCAATGAAGAGGAAATTAAAGAAATAATAAGGGGTTAGTTTGCCCAATGTTATGCCAATAAATTTGATAACTTAAGTGAAATGGATGAGTACCTCCAAAAATATAGACTTCCCAGATTATCAGAGGAGGAAGTAAATTGCTTAAATAGTCCCATTTCAGAAAAAGAAATAGAACAAGCTATTAATCAACTCCCTAAAAAAAAATCCCTGGGACCAAAAGGATTTACATGTGAATTCTACCAAACATTCAAAGAACAATTAGCCCCAATGCTTTATAAACTATTTGAAAAAATAGGGAATGAAGGAGTCCTACCAAATTCCTTTTATGACACAGACATGGTATTGATACCTAAACCAGGTAGGTTGAAAACAGAGAAAGAAAATTAGAGACCAATCTCCCTAATGAATATTGATGCTGAAATCTTAAATAAGATATTAGCAAAAAGACTACAGAAAATCATCCCCAGGATAATACACCACAATCAAGTAGGATTTATACCAGGAATGCAGGGCTGGTTCAGTATTAGGAAAACTATCAGTATAATTGGCCATATTAATAATCAAATTAACAAAAACCATATGATCATCTCAATAGATGCAGAAAAAACATTTGATAAACTCCAACATCCATTCCAATTAAAAACTCTTGAGAGTATAGGAATAAATGGACTTTTCCTTAAAATAATTAGTAGCATCTATTTAAAACCAGCAGTAAGCATCATATGTAATGGGGACAAACTGCAACCATTCCCAATAAGATCAGGAGTGAAATAAGGTTGCCCATTATCATCGTTACTATTTAATATTGTATTAGAAATGCTAGCTTTGGCAATAAGAGTTGAGAAAGAGATTAAAGGAATAAGAATAGGCAATGAGGAAACCAAATTATCACTCTTTGCTGATGATATGATGGTATACTTAGAGAACCCCAGAGACTCTACTAAAAAGTTATTAGAAACAATCCATACCTTTAGCAAAGTTGCAGGATACAAAATAAACCCACATAAGTCATCAGCATTCTTATATATCACTAACAAAAACCAACAGTTAGAGTTACAAAGAAAAATTCCATTTAAAGTAACTACTGATTGTATAAAATATTTAAGAATCTATTTGCCAAGGGAAAATCAGAAACTTTATGAGAAAAACTACACTTTCCACACAAATTAAGTCTGATCTAACCAACTGGAAAAATATTAAATGCCCTTGAATTGGGAAAGCAAATATAATAAAGATGACAATACTACCTAAACTAATCTATTTATTTAGCGCTATACCAATCAGACTCCCAAAAAAACTATTTTGATGACCTAGAAAAAATAACAAGAAAGTTCATATGGAAAAACAAAAGGTCAAGAATTTCAAGAGAATTAATGAAAAAAAAATCAAATAAGTTGGCCTAGCTGTACCAGATCTAAAATTATATTATAAAGCAGCAGTTACTAAAACCATCTGGTATTGGCTAAGAAATAGACTAGTTGATCAATGGAATAGGTTAGGTTCAAAGGACAAAACAGCCAATAACTTTAATAATCTAGTGTTTGACAAACCCGAAGGCCCCAGTTTTGGGGATAAGAACGCATTATTTGACAAAAATTGCTGGGAAAATTGGAAATTAGTATGGCAGAAACTAGGCATTGACCCACATTTAACACCATACACCAAGATAAAGTCAAAATGGGTTCATGACCTAGACATAAAGAATGAGATTATAAATAAATTGGAAGATCATAGGATAGTTTACCTCTCAGAGCTGTGGAAAAGGAAGGAATTTATGACCAAAGAATAACTAGAGATCACTTTTTATCACAAAATAGAAAATTTTGATTATATCAAATTGAAAAGTTTTTGTACAAAGAAAACTAATGCAGACAAGATTAGAAGGGACACAATAAACTGGGAAAACATTTTTACAGTCAAAGGTTCTAATAAAGGCCTCATTTCTAACATATATAGAGCACTGACTCTAATTTATAAGAAATCAAGCCATTCTCCAATTGATAAATGGTCAAAGGATATGAACAGACAATTCTCAGACCAAGAAATTAAAACTATTTAAAACCATATGAAAATATGCTCCAAATCATTATTAATCTGAGAAATGCAAATTAAGACAACTCTGAGATACCACTACACACCTGTCAGATGGCTGGAATGACAGGGAAAGATAATGCAGAATGTTGAAGGGGATGTGGGAAAACAGGGACACTGATACATCGTTGGTGGAATTGTGAACACATCCAGTCATTCTGGAGGGCAATTTGGAACTATGCTCAAAAAGTTATCAAACTATGCATACCCTTTGATCCAGCAATGTTTCTATTGGGCTTATACCCCAAAGAGATACTAAAGAAGGGAAAGGGACGTGTATGTGTGAAAATGTTTGTGGCAAACCTCTTTGTAGTGGCTAGAAGCTGGAAAATGAATGGATGCCTATCAATTGGAGAATGGTTGAGTAAATTGTGGTATATGAACGTTATGGAATATTATTGTTCTGTAAGGAATGACCAGCAGGATGAATACAGAGAGGACTGGCGAGACTTACATGAACTGATGCTAAGTAAAATGAGCAGAACCAGGAGATCATTATATACCTCAACAATGATACTGTTTGAGGATGTATTCTGATGGAAATGGATCTCTTCGATAAAGAGAGCTAATTCAGTTTCAATTGATCAAGGATGGACAGAAGCAGCTACACCCAAAGAAAGAACACTGGGAAATGAATATTAACTGCTTGCATTTTTTGTTTTTCTTCCCGGATTATTTATACCTTCTGAATGCAATTCTCCCTGTGCAATAAGAAAACTGTTCAGTTCTGCACACATATATTGTATCTAGGTTACACTGTAACCTATTTAACATGTAAAAGACTGCTTGCCATCTGGGGGAGGGGGTGGAGGGAGGGAGGGGGAAAATTGGAACAGAAGTGAGTGCAAGGGATAATGCTGTAAAAAAATTACCCTGGCATGGGTTCTGTCAATAAAAAGTTATTTAAAATAATAATAATAATAATAATTCTCATTTTACAGTTGGGGAAACTGAGGCAATCAAAGGGACAACAACTATAATTTCCTAAGGCCAAATTTGAATTCAGGTCTTTCTGAATCAAGGTTCAAATCACTATCCACTATGACACCAGCTTCTTCAAGAAGAATGAAAATTGATCTTGCGTGGCTGCAATAAATGTAGAAAGTGATTGCTAAGTCCTATAGATTTTACTTCTACAAACCCCCTCATATATGATATAAACTTTATTGCAGCCACTCTTATTAAGAGGATTATTCCTTTATATCTAGGGAGTGATAAGGATTTATTCTAGAATTTCAGGATACTATAAAACTTTCAGTACATATAACCTACTATCAATGGTAATTGGCAAAATCGTTGCCACTTTTAATCCTATAGGATTAGACAGTAGCCAAGAGCACTTAGAGGTTAAAAAAAAAAGTCACAAGGTCAAAGGGTTTTTGAGGCAAGACTTGAACACAAGACTTTATGGCTTTAAGGTTCTTTATCTAGTCTGTCTTTTGCATTTAAACTGTTTTAATAGCCCGTTAACTTGTCTTCCGGCTTTCAGTCAACTTCATCTCCAAAGTATCTTCCACATTACTATCAAAGTATCTACATGCTCATATTAAAAACTTTCACTGGGTTATCATTTTCTGGCCAAATTGATCATTACCCATATTTGGGTAATTCAAAGTCTTCCACATTCCAGTACTAAAGCACAATTTCCCTTTACATAGTCTATAATCCAGCCAAATAGAAATAATTTCTATATGTAGTGCCCTCATCCTATCCTGCCCTCTCCTATTTCTATGGTTTTGCTCACATTGGGATCCAATTGTACCCTCTAATCCAAGGATTAGATATGAATATATTTATTCAAATAGGAACCCCACACCACTCCCTTTTGTAAGAAATTCAACACATCTGAGCTTCTGAAAGAGAAAAATAGCAGATGTATTAGCTTTAGCTAAAAACAAAGTCTGATAAGGTTAATTATAGAGAATCCTCTAGTTTTGAAACTTTTGATTGGACAAGTTACATCAATTCAGAGAAATTGGGATTTGTTACCAGATGAGTCACTGTGATAATGGAAGTGGATGGAATATGACACATGCTGAAGAAGAAAAACTATCCATATTCAAATGCTAGGTCTTTTAATTATTACCTTTTGGTGACCACGGGAAAGTCATTAAATGATGCTTCCTATATGAAATGAAGGGGTTGGATTAAATAATCTCTAGAGTTAATTCTATGTTAAAATCCTGTCAGCTACTAAAGATTTTATGGAGACCCTTAAACAAAAGAAAAAGTTCAAAACCAATAATGGCAAGAATAAATTGAAGTTTGTATGTACAATTATCAGAAAGTATTCATTAGCTCTCTAAATCTGAGATATAAACTGATTCTTTTATTTTATTACATCATCATCATCATCATTTTCATTATCATCATCAGATGCTCCAACAACTCAAACATCAATGTTATCCAGAAAAAGGAAAGTTACTTGCTATATGTTCAGTAACCACATAAGTGATTATAATCTTTTTTTTTTCCTCTTGTGGTTTCCCTGATAGAGGGAACTCTGCCAAAACCTATTCCCTCTACCATTTCAGATTGGCTCCTGGTATAATTTAAAATCCTAAAGAGTTATATGAGGCACTGAGAGACTAGGTTCACAAAACTAAACCATGCCAAAGGTAGAATGTGAAGTTGTCTTCCCAATTTTGAGGTCATTTCTCTATCCAATTTGTTATATTGTGCTTCTCTATAAAGGAACAATTAAATATATATGTATATATGTACCTTAAAGGGAAATTCCATTCAGGAAGGGGGCATATGGTTACTTCAAGAGACCCAACTCATTTGTTTTAATAGAAAAGCAAACTATGCCTGCAGAGAACAAATAATATGCATCATGCATGTGCTCTGTCATTTTCCAAGTATATGTAAAAGCTACTCCATTTAAATAATAATATAAAAGGCACATAGAGTTATACAGAATACAGTTTCACACATTTTATCAGTACTATTTTTTTTATCAACAAGTGTTACTAGTAAACCTATGATCATTAGAGGTTTTCAAAATTTATCTTATCTTTAAAAAGAGTAGCTCACAAAAATTGTTGGGAACTGCTTATTTGGGCATACCTCCTCATAATATGAATAAGGTAACTAAAACAATGAGGTTAGGCAATTAAGTTACAATATACACACCTGGAATGGATAAAACTATTTTCATGATTGACACAGTGGTCAATTAGCCTCTTTAGAGAAGTATTTTTAAAATTCCATGTCATAACATTTTTTAATTTACACTATAAAATAATGTTAGATTTTACATTTTACAATTCCATTTTACAAATGGACTAACTGACATAAAAAGTGGCTATCCTCTACCTAATGGTGATTACAGAAATATTAAGTTACTTTGACCTAACATTTAATTCCCTGGTCCTCATGAAAACAAAAAAATTCACTGTATTCTAAATTTAAAAATAGTTCATATTCATGAGCTTTCCAGATTTCCACATAATTTTAGTTATTTTCCACAGGTGCTTTTTGTTATTATTTATTTTTAAAAGAAAATGTTAAAACTTCACCCACTCATGCTCAGTTTCAAGTCATTTTTAAAAACTGTGCCTTATTTACTTGCTAAGTTTTAAACTTTTTTTATTTATTCTCTCTCCAAAAGCCATGGTTTGTCCTATCTCCTGGACTCATGTGCCATCATTGTCTCTTGAATAAAGCTGCTAATTGAATGCACAGAACATTCAAATATCATTATGATTCTGTTAAAAGACTAAACATGTCAAGTGTCAACAAAACATCCTAAATCTGCTCTGCTTCCAACTGAGTCAAAATAGATTGCTTTAAATTTGTTCTTCTTTAGTGAATATTTGAGAGAGGATCAAGGTACACCTGCTAAATTAACACATTGACTGTGCACCAAACCTGTTCATCTGTACAGTAAATAAATTAAAAATGTGGGGCCTCTTACAATTCTCAGTTCAATCTGACTGACTGTAGCACCTCTCTAATCAAATATATCCACATGATATTGTAAGCTACATTACAGCGCATTAATAGCTTGTAAAGTGAAATTGCTGCAACATGATGTACTGTATTCCTGAAGCAGTGACAAATTTATCATTGATAGATGCACTAATGGATATGTTGGATTGCGATAAATATAAATTCAGGATAGCAATTGCAAAGCATTAAAAATGTCATATATGAGTTTCACTATTTATGAGGCTGAGTCTGCTGGTAACACAAATGACACTCTCTGCTATGAGCCACCAGCAATTTGGGGTTCAAAAAAAAGACATGGGTCTTTTTAAAAAATCCAGACATGCACACTTAGGCTGTGGTCAGAGCTGTACAGTGCTCACTTAGTTCTCCAAAGATTTTGCTCCTTATGTTTAGCTTCTGCTACCTTGAACATCCCTTTCTCATGGTTTGGGTTTTCCTTCAGTAGCTTTTCCAATATGATATTCTTCAGCTAATATCATATGTTAGGATTCATCCAGTCATTGATCTGAACCCAGAAGCATTACATCAGAGAAGGATCTAAAACCCTTCAAAGGGGATTACTGATACACTAGTCCCAATGGGCCAGAGCTGAATGTCTTATTTCTGTTATGTTTCCATCACTCAGATATGTCTTATGCCCCTACGTAGTCTTACTGACCTTAAAGACATTGTTTCATGTCAAGAAAAGTAAGGAGGACCTCAGGATCCAGAAGATGGTTTGTGGAGGGAAATAGGAGTAGCTTAGATGATCTCTCAGTACTGCCATAGAAAGGATATCAAATGGGAATGAGCATCTGGATTGAGTCAAACACACATTACACATTTTCCTGAGAAAAAGAATAGTCCTTAAGCACTTCTTTGGGGAGTTAGTGACTAGCTGTTGTGACAAAGCATATGTAACTTTGGGAAATATGTAGACATGGTCATTGAAGAACTAGTATCATAGTTACACTATATTTGCAGATCTAAACATTTTGTTTAATAATGAAATGTGTTGCAATCATATATATGAGCCCTACTCATAATATTTAGCCTACATGTGCAGCCAATGTTTCTTGCGCTCAGTACGTTTTTATTTTCAACGTCTTAGAGCAAATGATTCTGTATATTTGGGAATCAGATGTCAAAACGCATCTTTGATATCAATAGGAAGATGTCAAACTGGGGGTGTTTTATATAGTTATTCTGAGTGTAGTTTTAAAAATTCAACAAAAGATTTAGCAACCATAATTCAGTTTAATGTGAAATGAAGTTAGTTTGCTTGCTGAAGAATCAGTCTGCTAATCACAAAACCCAGATTACTCAACTCTGTGCTAAAATGCATACAATGGATGTTATTCAACAAAGGTAAATCACATTACTAGTATAATTAAGGAGACATAAAGCAGGGACATAAACAATACAAAACTTTCCTAGTCTGAGTCTCATAACATTTTTTTAAATTGGGTTTCTATTTTAGTCTGGTAAATCAAGCCATTCTTGCATACTTGAGAATTGCTTAATTATTGAATAAGAACATACAAATCACCTTTTGTACCTTTTCAAGTACAAATTTCACCTAAATTTTTGTAGAATAAGATAAATCAATTCCTTAACATAGATTCCACCTAGAATTTTCTACAGGTAAGACAAATCAAAGAATGTACATGCAAAAGAAAATAAAAATTGATGAAAAAAAAAAACTAAGAATGGTTCGAGTATTTAAAATAGATCAGCATTTTGGAATTCGTTCATGTATAAATGTTTCTCCTTCTACAACCTATAGCCAAGTAGTTCATAATTTTTCCCCTTTTCATAGACAGATAAATAATTGTACATGTTTGTATTTTGAGTGTGAAAATTAAAAAATACATGTTTTATTCAGATCTTTTAATACCCTTAAAATTACTTTTATTAAGTCAAACTCATGAATAAATTCCCAATTTTATTAGGATATTGAGAGGCTTCTCATTGTTACTTGTTTTTTCCAGTAGTTGTTAATATAAGAATCATAAAATACTAAAAAATATTTCAGTCATGAAACTTTTTATGATGATGTCTCCTTCTCAAGTGCACAATAATGTGGATTAAATGAGATAATATATGTATCTGTGTATTGGTATGCACTATACAAAAAAATCACATCATACTATATTATCATCATCTTTTTAAAAAAAATCTTGTACTCTATGATTTGTTGTCATGCAACATAACTAGGAATAATTTTGGTGTTCAAAAACATGGGTTTTTGTGTCAAGGAGAATCTTGGGATAAATGTTTTAGCTATAAGTCATACCATTCTTTTCCTCCTTTTCAATTTGGAACTTGTCTTGTTGTTCATCCATAACTCGGGATTCATAACCTTCATTCTGTCACAAACCTCTTTGACAGTCTGCTGAAGACTAAAGACCCTTTCTTAGAATAATGCATTCAAAACCAGTAAAATAAAATACAAAAAATAAAGGCATCAGGTAATAAAAGAAACTACTTATGTTGAAATAATTATACTTTTTTTTTTAAGTTCATATACAACAGGCTAAGAACTCCTGATCTACAATATCTGTCTTATGGCCTCACAGTGGAATATGACTTCAACAATACATTATAGTCTTGACTAGAGATATTTTTCTTACATTTGAATTTTTATGGGTGAATTGTTAGACCTATTTCTTTTTCATTGCCAGAAATCTTATTGAGAAAAGGAGATTATTCTATATTGGAGCTTTATGTAATCGGAGCAACAAACCCTACACATAGAGATATCTAAAATACCTGACACCATATATAATTCTATTCTTTTATTTGGACTCTATGAGGAAATTCCTCTTTTACCTCATGGAACATTAAGAAGATGACTCAGTAGGCATTACATCAGAGAAGGATCTAATTAGGCACAAACAGGTTTTAAAATATCATCAACAATAATTTGGTTTTAGAAGTGTCATAAGGACATCTATGTTGGAAGTTTCCTTTCTAGATCTTTCCACACATTAAAAACTCAGTGCTGTAATTGTGTTGTCCTAATGTTCTCTCATACTCTTGCTTCATGGTTGGATAAGCACACAAGTTTTGTCACATAATAAAAAGATAGGAGGACATGTGAATCATGCTATACTGTTTCTCATGAAGGACTTGGAGGAAGATATGGAAAAGAATCACACAGAATAAGAAGACAAGAATAAGTTAAAATATGGACCACTGGAAGAAATAATCACATTGATGAGATCACAGATTCATTAAAATAGTAAAGTATTACTATTTTCAATATCTTTTATCCAATGTTTTATGCAATGCAGCCACTCGATTCTATTTTTTGTTGATGATTCTAAAGTTTCATATAACTATTTGGCCTAGCTTTAGTATTCAAATACTCAAACTAGATTTTAGGTCTAAAATATGATAACAATAGTTCTTAATCATGTAGTATTTTACAATGTACCAAGTACTTTCCCCACAACAGCCCAGAGAGTAAGTAATTCAAGTATTATCTCCACTTTACAGATAAGGAAACAGAGAAGTCATTAAGATTACATAGTTAGTAAAGGGTAGAATTAATACATAGACAATTGGTATTCTGACTAACATTAGGGCTTGTTTTATTATATTAATCTGGCTCTCTTTAAGAATTATTGGTTATGATTTTTACAGTCAAAGTTTCTGATAAAGGCCTCATTTCCAAAATATATAGAGAATTAGACTCTAATTTATAAGAAATCAAGCCATTCTCCAATTGATAAATGGTCAAAGGATATGAACAGACAATTCTCAGACCAAGAAATTAAAACTATTCCTAGTCATATGAAAATATGCTCCAATCATTATTAATCAGAGAAATGCAAATTAAGACAGCTCTGAGATACCATTACACACCTGTCAGATTGGCTAGAATGACAGGGAAAGATAAAGTGGAATATTGGAGGGGATGTGGGAAAACTGGGACACTGATACATTGTTGGTGGAATTGTGAACACATCCAGCCATTCTGGAGAGCAATTTGGAACTATGCTCAAAAAGTTATCAAACTGTGCATACCCTTTGATCCAGTAGTTTTTCTACTGGGCTTATACCCCAAAGAGATTTTAAAGAAAGGAAAGGGACCTGTATGTGCAAGAATGTTTGTGGCAGCCTTCTTTGTAGTGGCCAGAAACTGGAAACTAAGTGGATGCTCATCAATTGTAGTATATGAATATTATGGAATATTATTGTTCTCTAAGTAATGACCAGCAGGATGAATACAGAAAGGACTGGAGAGACTTACATGAACTGATGCTGAGTGAAATGAGCAGGACCAGGAGATCATTATATACTTCAACAACAATACTATATGATGATCAATTCTGATGGACGTGGCCCTTTTCAACAATGAGATGAACCAAATAAATTCCAATAGAGCAGTAATGAACTGAACCAGCTACGCCCAGCAAAAGAACTCTGGGAGATGACTATGAACCACTACATAGAATTCCCAATCCCCATATTTTTGTCTGCCTGCACTTTTGATTTCCTTCATAGGCTAATTGTACACTATTTCAAAGTCCTATTCTTTTTGTACAGCAAAATAACTGTATGGACATGTATACATATACTGTAATTAACTTATACTTTAACATATTTAACATATATTGGTCAACCTGCCATCTGGGGGAAGGGGTGGGGGAAAGGAGGGGAAAAGTTGGAACAAAAGGTTTTGCAGTTGTTAATGCTGAAAAATTACCCATGCATATATCTTGTAAATAAAAAGCTATAATAATAATAAAAAAGAATTATTGGTTATGTTTTTAGCTTATATAGTGTTACCCACCAGCATATTCAGCCAAGTTATATTTTCCAACTCAGTGAAATTGTGACAGGAGGGTTGGGGTAGGAGGGATTTAGAACAATATTGCCCCTCACTCATTTATTTCCTTCAAAGACACTAGGGCTCAGGAAAAAGTGGTTACCAGTGAGTCAAAGATTGAGATGACATTTTGCTTTTATGAATAGAACATGATCTCTTTGATTCAAAACAGACTTTCTTGTTCAAAAGGGACATAACAGATATGAGCTAGAAAACTACAAATTTCTGAAGAAAAGATACCATTGTATTCATAGGGAGCAAATACAGTATGTTATGTGATCTGACTTGACCAGAATTAGTAGGTAAAAACTCAGAATATTTAGTTTTTCTCTTGATCATGTTCTTTTGTCTCAGATAAAGCAGGAAAGTAAAGGGTTATCTCAACTTTTCCCTCTTCTTTCCTTGTCAACCACTAGAGATAGAAATCACTTCAATGTTCTGTATTACCTATAGTCTAGGAAAGCAGATACTCTCCATTTCTATGGCTCTCTCAATCTTTCTGTCTCTATCTCTCTGTCTCTGCCTGTGTCTCTCTGTGTCTATCTCTGTGAATCTTTCTGTCTCTGTCTCTGTCTCTGACTGTCTCTGTCTTTCTTTGTCTCTCTCTTGCTATATGTCTTTGTCTCTCTGTATCTGTCTCTCTTTGTCTCTGTTTCTGTCTCTGTCACTGTGTCTCTGTCTCTGTTTCTGTCTCTGCCTCTCTTTAGATCTCTGTCTTTGGGTCTCAGTCTCTGTCTTTGTGTATCTCTCTATCTCTGTCTCTCTTTGTTTCTGTCTCTGTCTGTCTCTGTATCTCTGTCTTTGGGTCTCTGTCTCTATCTCTGTGTATCTCTCTATTTCTGTCTCTCTGTCTCTGTCTCTTTCTGTATGTCTCTGTCTCTGTCTCTCTCTCTCTCTCTCTCCTCTCTCTCTCTCTCTCTCTCTCTCTCTCTCTCTCTGTCTGTCTGTCTCTCTCTCTGTGTCTCTCTCTTTCTCTCTCTCTCTCTCTCCCTCCCCTTCTTGTCTCTGCCCTTGTCTCTCCCTCCTTAATCCTTCTTCCCTCTCTTTCAATTTCTCTCTTTCTCTATCTCTCTCTAACTTTCTCCCTTTATCCCATGTTCTCTTTTTTTATCTCTTTCTCCCTCTGTCCAGTATCTCTTCTATTCTCAATCTTGGAACATCAGGAAACACAATGGTCTGTCTGCTTCTCTCTCAATAATATTAGATAGAAGGTTTTAATTCTGATGAGCAGAGAAATAACCAGTTGTTTTTGTTGTTTATGATGCTGGTGTTCTATCTTCCGTTTCTGGCTTTTCTTTTCTCTCTTCTGGAGTTGGCAAGTTGCCATGGCCTTATGTAAAGATAAGACTAACCAACCTCTAGAGAGAAAGTCAATTGTCATCCTCCTTTCAAAAATAATAGAGTACTTTATATTTTTAGAATTATTGTAACAAATTCTAATTT
Source organism: Antechinus flavipes (assembly GCF_016432865.1). Classification (NCBI taxonomy): domain Eukaryota; kingdom Metazoa; phylum Chordata; class Mammalia; order Dasyuromorphia; family Dasyuridae; genus Antechinus; species Antechinus flavipes. Next base: position 182,112,939 of record NC_067398.1, read on the forward strand.
AATTATGTAGGAATCATTTTTAGATGTGTGCATTTGTTCTGAGCTAAGAATTTCTTCTGACAGTTCATTTGCTTTATAGGTCTCTAACTTAGACTGTATATTCATTATTGAGTTAAGAATTTCCCCTACAGTCCATGTGTTTAATAATTCTCTCACACTATTTTGAATGAAATTGTATCTTTAAAAAAAAAAGATTCTGCTTTAGGCTGTCCATCGGTCAGTGCCTAGAAGGTCCCAAGAATACTAGTCTTGGTACTGTTAAGATGTGATAGGTGCAATGAATGATAATAGCAAATATAAGTATATTTATTAAATATACCCTTCCCCCTCCTTTTTGATAACAAGGCACCCATGATTTGAATGAAGGGTTGGATGGTAAGCATCAAATTTGTAGGTGACATAAATCTCTGAAGGATATTGTAACTAATATATCTGAAGACAGAATATGAATGCAAAAAAAAGAAAGAAATGATCTTGATGGATTGAAGTTCATAAGATGAAATTTAAATAGAGATGAATGTAAAATTCTACACTTGAGCTCAACTGCATAATAATACAATGGGGCAAGCAATTCATGTGAAAAAGGTCTAGGAATTTTATTATACTAGAAATTCAATGTTCATCATTGATATGTGTATAACAAGTGATCTAATGTAATATTAGACTGCATCACTAGAATATAGCGTCTAGAACAACAAAGGTGAGAGCTCTGTTGTGTTCTATACAAGTCAGATCTCATTGGGTATATCATGTCCCAGGAGTGTTGAAATATTTTAGAATGAATATTGGCAAACTGCACCAAATCCAGTTTGTTCAATAAAGGAACAAAATTTTATGAAACATTTTATATGAAGATTTTTTTTACTAAAGTAGAGAGAAATTAGGAGAAATATGAGAGATGTCTTCAAATTTGAATATGGTTGTTTTATCAACAATGAATTAGACTTATTGTAGCCTACAGAAGACAAAAGTAGGCCCACTAGCAAGAAGTTAAAATCAGAGAGATTTTTGTCAAATATTAAGATGGACATCTAAGAAATCTGGGTTGTCAAAAAAAAAAAAAAACTTGAATGGCCTATGCCAAAAGGTATGATACAACCTTAGTTAATATCTTAAGGTAGAGGCTTAATGACCAGTTGTCATGAATTTTATAGATGTGTTCTTTTTCTGGCAAAATTGTGATTAGGTGTCCTCTATAATCTCTTCCAAATTTGATGACTCTATAAATTAAAAATTAACCTTGTTATAAGAGGTTCAAGATACTCACAGATAATTATATCATATGAAACCAATAATATCCCCCTTACATTCAAGTTGAATCAACATTATGCAAATATTTCCAAACTTGTTTTGAAAAAGAGAGAGAGAGAGAGAGAGAAGGAGAGAGAGAGAGGGAGGGGGAGAAAGAGCAAGGGAGGGAGAGAGAGAGACTACTCTCTTTTGGTATTAAAATAATAACTTCCCCAAAATAACATGCATACTCAGAAGCAAACTTAGCCAAATCTTTAAACCAGCTCTCAAGCTGGTATATCTGATCTATTGTGCTTGGGTGACATGAAAATAACATTATAGTATTGGGTTAATGGAATTCGACCCCTTCCCAGTTATACAACCCCGATTTCATTGGAACCTATACACTCTCAGTAGTTTTTCTTCTATAGGTTTAGATCAGACTAATCTGCTCCTTGTAGTCAGGCTTTTCTTGAATGCACAATATGTTCCCCGGGTTCTAGGAGTTTGAACTAGATGATTTTAAGGATCCTTCCAGATTTGACATTTTATGCTTCTGGCATGGGAATAAATCAGTGGTTGGGAAGGGAATAAAGAACTGAGGGGAAAGAGCATATTACAAAAATACCTAATATTCATGCAGTGGTTTAGTCTTTATAGTTTTTTTAAATTAAATAGTACTCTGGTAGTTTCCCTAAGCACCTGAACAGGGAAGTGACATTGACACTGCAGAAAACAGAGCAAAAATAGATATGAATATATAGTATTAGGAATTATTCCATAGTTTGGGCCATTAGCTGGAGCTTGATATGCCCTCAAAAAATGTCAACATTGAAAATTGCTCTTTGGTCATATGCCTTGAAAACATTATTTAATGTTATATTTTTATCTCATTTTAAACAATTGCACTGTGTATGACAACTCCCTTGTTCCCATTTGACTTACTCATCCTCTACAAACAGAAACTATATTCTCATCACTTAACATATATTTCAGTTATCAAAATATTATATTAACTTAGTGTTTCTGTATTGTTTTTGAAGATGAAAGGCTAAAATGATGTTATACTATTAGAAATATATTTTATTTGGGGTGACAGTTTCCAGACCTAGCCATCTAAGCAAACCTCATGTTTTTCTTCTTTCTTCCTGGCAAGGATCCCAGAAAGGATCTCTTTATCTCAAAATCCCAAACTTTGCTTTTGTTCAGGACAACCCACTTTAATTCTTCTTGAAACTCTAGTAAGATAGATTCCTCATAAATTAAGAGTATAGGCAATTAAATGATCTAGAAGGGGGGAAAACCTGCTTCCAAGCCACAAATAGACTTAATCCAAGACATTTCCTGGTATGTCTATATAAAACAGATTCCAAACAGACATCTCTCTCTCTCTCTCTCTCTCTTCTCTCTCTCTCTCTCTCTCTCTCTCTCTCTCTCTCTCTCTCTGTGTGTGTGTGTCTCTCTCTGTCTCTGTCTCTGTCTCTCTGTCTCTCTCTGTCTCTGTCTCTCAGTCTCTCTCTCTCTCTGTCTTTCTCTCTCTCTCTCTCTCTCTCTCTTTCTCTGTCTCTCTGTCTCTCTCTCTGTCTCTCTCTCTCTCTCTGTCTCTCTGTCTCTCTCTCTGTCTCTCTCTCTCTGTCTGTCTTTTTCTCTATGTGTGCATGTGTCTCTCTCTGCCTCTCTGTCTTTCTGTGTGTGTATGTGTTTCTCTGTGTCTCTGTCTCTCTGTGTCGTTTTCTGTGTCTCTGTCTCTCTCTCTGTGTCTCTGTGTGTCTCTCTGTCTCTCTGTCTCTGTCTCTGTCTCTCTGTCTCTGTCTCTGTCTCCATCTCTCTGTCTCTCTCTCTCTTCCTCTCTTCCCCTTTGCATAAAATAATCTGGGTTTATGACATAATAAAGATATCATTCTCCTCATTTCATTCTTTGCTAATTCATTGGTATTAATAATAATAATAATAATAATAATAAAGAAACCAACTAAATAAGAACATGCCTAAAAGTTCTAATCCAAAGGCTAATTTTTATTCTAAATTTGATATTTTGAAGAATTATGTTAATTTATATGAATCCTAAGTTTCTCTAAAGAGAAAAGATAGCAAATAAGACTAATAAAAATATGGAGTATGAGTGAAAATTAATAAAAACATTTATGTCTCCATCTCCAGTGCTTAACCCAGTGCCTAATCCAGAGCAGGCACTTAGTAAATGTTTATTGAATAAAAACAAAACAAAATAAAGAGACAAAGAGAAATTTAATGAAAACATTTATTAAGCTCTTATTATGTAACAAATATGGGGCAAATAATGTTTCTTAAAGGTAGGTTTAAAAATAGAGGAAAAGGCTATATAAACATGAGCAGCATAAACTAGATCACAAGTACCCTGAGGGCAGAGATTGGATCTTGTTCAAGATTTTTTCCTCCAGCAGAATCATAGGATCTCAGAATTCATAGGGACCTCCAATGACCATTCAGTTCACCTGTACCTACATCAAAATTTCCTTTGTGATAGTCCCAACAAGTGGTGACCCAGTTGTTACCTCAGGACAATTATAAAGCCCTCGACTTTCCAGTAGCATCAATATCTCTTTAAGAAACAAAACCCTGGTAATTCAAACAAACCTGCTGTTTTTGAAGGGAAACAATGATTTAGGAACATGAATTGTTCAAATTAGTTATTCACACTTACTGAATTTTCATGTTAATTGATAATCTCCAAAAATGACTTTAATATTCTACTAGATTTTTTGCCTCAGATCATAAGATCAGATGTTGATTTACTTTTTCTTTATTTTTCTTTTTTAGATTTTATATATGTTTAAGTAGATATGTATATGCATATAGAATATATAGACAATCTAATATGTGTTTCTGCATGTATAAATACAAGAAAACATGAAATGCCCACAGTATTTCAGGGAAGTTTTTTAAAGTATCTACAATCAAAGTAGGAAAAAACAAGAATTAAACCATACTACATTATAGTATTTCAGTTTTTAGTTTTCACAGTAATTCCACATTAAAAACTATTTTGAATAATTACAAGATAAAGCTTATTAGTTCAAACACAAGATTGACATTTTATTTCAGGTTTCATTTTCTTTTGCTTTTTTTCCTTGATACTGAGGTAAATAATCCATATTTTCTATAAGCTTGGAAGTGAATATGAAAGAATACCATTTTTTCATCTATTCAATTTCTCTTGGCAATTTTGCTTCCAAAACTTCACAAAAATAATAAATAAAATATATCATTTAATACACTATCTTTATGATGATCTACACACCACTCTTTCCACCACAAAAATTATATCAAATATCCCTCTCAAAAAGAGACAGAAAATATAACTACCATTTAAGAGGGCAAAACAAGAATCATAATACATAATCAAAGGATGAATAGAACACATTTAATAGAAATTAAACAAATTATAGCACAGTTTATTGTCATGACACTGTCCTGTTTTCTTCTTGCATTTTATACATGCTAGCATTACTAAGTTCAAAATCATTTCATAGTGTACTATAAACTCAATTCCCTAGAGGTATATACTTTTGAGACCACCCTGTTTCCTCCTTACACAAATTTTGCATGGAAGAAATAAATGAAAAGATCACAGTCATGGATGATTTTAGTTTTACCACCATTTTTAGGCATTTTTCAAATCTCCAGAAATCTAAGGTTTCAAAGCACAAATTTTTCCTTTAAGTTTAAATTAATCATTTTGATGCAATCTCCAATATACCTTCTACAAACTGAACTAACTTGTCAAAAAAAATTAAATTAAAAACTATTTTTTAAAAACTTTCATATAATAAAACACTTTCTTCTCTTTTCATTCTGGAAACATGTACATATATGATAAAATGGATTTGAACTCACCTTTAAAGGGGCCTGTTTTATCAACTCCTCCCAATACTTTTCCAGGTCTCTTATCCAAAGCAATGTAGTTCCCTCTCTTCTGCCCAAAGACTCAATGGGTTGATAGTTTCCTTTCTGTCAGTGATAAACACTGCTGAGGACCCCAAGCTTTTGTCTTCAGTCCCGATGCCATAACACCTTTTCTTGGCACTCCATATGGTCCCAGGGGAAAATTCCTGCAGAAATTACCTTTTACTAATCTCCTGACAGATGGCTTTCCTGGCAAGACTTTTAGAAGAGCTATAGAGGGATTTTATGCTCTAGCATTGCCTCTTCACAGGGTTTTTTTTCCTCCTAATTGCACATTTGTCGATGCTTCATGTCCTAATAGGCCAGAGGATCATTGCCTTCTAGCAGTTCTCTTGTTTAATCTATTTTTCTGTTCTTGATTGTCATAGATCTGCTAGCCTGGATCTTTTTATTTTTCTATGTTTTAGTATTTTACTGAACATGTACCCAGAGGGCATTTGAAAAAAGAATATCAATTATAAGCTAAAAAACATAAAAATGAATAAATATTAAACTTCTGACTTCTAGAGCAAGAGTAATTTTATGTCAATAGGTCCAGAAATGCAAAATTCAAGTGCTTCTTTTTTTTTCCTTTTTTCCTGGGATTTATTATACACATGTACGTCTGTGTTTGTATACTTGATTTCACTTCCCAATTGTGGGTTCCTTATTTTAAAAGAAAGCACTTTGAGGAAAATAACCAAATAAAAATCGACTTTGAAAGTAATTTTGGCTTTCTGCTGAGTGGAGAAGATAACTAAGAAGGATCATCATGTATGATATACTCCTACATCAATTGTTTTGATCAGTTGCATCCTTGAGGAGATTAGCTTATTAATAATTTAAATTAGGAAAGGGAAGAAATTGGTAATTTTTCTTGGGCAGGGTAAATCACTTATGTATGGTGGAAAAGTGGAACATTTCATGGACAGATGGAATTGTAAATAGTTAACATGAGTCAGTTTTGTTTGTTAAAGGTCAAAGGAAAGAGAGGGGTTAAAACCAGTTTTTTCCTAAGGGGAAAACAAAATACAACAAAATCTATGACAATCAGTTGCAGTGGATGGACTGCCCTCAACTGAGCAAAGATTCTAATCAGGGTAGAGTAGCTGACAGGTTGAATAAGAAGGATACAAAGATAGAGGGATAACAGTCAGGGCTTGAGGTGAAGTGTCAGATAAAGTAAAGAAAAAAGTAATCATCACAAAATGAAAAAGCATAAAAAAGAGACTAAAAAGGGAGAATATATTAAAAAAAAAAAACAGTTAACCAAACAGGGAAAAGGCTATTATATCCAGTCAGACCCTAAAATTGAAAGGGTAAGACCAAAGATTCCTTAATGGCAGTCAGAGAAACAAAAACAGAAACTAAACTTGTCCCTTAATATGTAAAAAACATTTAGCAAAATTGGAGACTAATAATTAATTAAACCACATATATATAAGTTGTGTAATAAATAGAGCATTGGAATTGGAGGAAAGAAGACCTAACTCTTAAATCCTTGTCTCATTCACTTACTAAATATATATGACTCTGAGAATGTCACTTAATTACTTTTATTTTCAGTTCTCTTATATGCCAAATAATTAATAATAACAATATCTACATGATGGCTAGTATTATTTCCATTTTCTCTGACCATATGTTTGAAAAAGCAAGGGCCTCAGAGTCAGAAAACTTGGAATTCCGTTCTTTTACCTATATGTCAATTTTTATGATAATTCTTGAATGATTCCTTTACTGAGTACAAGGCCAAAGACTAGAGATCTACAGAGCTCTAAAGTCACTTTCAGGCACTTTGTTAAATGTGAAAAAATAGTTGACTACTTTGCTCCCTCTCATGGTAAAATGTTATCTTACTGATTTACCTAATTTCATCCATTTCTCAATTGTAGCATACATTGAAACCATTCCCAATTGGATAGAATTAATTATTATTGAAGCCTATTTCTTTTTAAAAATATATATTTTTTTATTTTTAAGACTCACTTGTTCTTAAATTTTGAGTTTCAAATTCTCTCTATCCCTCCTGACCCTTCCCCACCCATTGAGAAGGCAAGAAATGTGATATCAATTATACATATGAAATTATGTAAAACATATTTCCATATTAACTATGTTGCAAAATAGCAAGAAAAATAAAGAAAATGAAATGTTTTTCAATCTACATTTGGACAGTTGATCATTGTACAAAATTGCTGTTACTGTGTACAATGTTCTCCTGGTTCTGCTTACCTCACTTTGTATCAATTCATGTAACTCTTACCAGATTTTTCTGAAACCATTCTGCTCATTATTTTATATAGCAGATGGTCTTCTATCAATAATCATATATATCATATACATAATCACATATATAAACTTGTTTAGTCATTCCTCAATTGATGGGGATCCCCTCAACTTCCAGTTCTTTGCTACCACCAAAAAAACTATTATAAATATTTGTTTTACATATACATTCTTTTCTTTTTTTTCCTTTAATCTCTTTGGAATGCAGACCAAAGTAGTATTGTTGGGTCAAAGGGTCAAAGAGTATGCATAATTGAAGCCACTTAGATCAGTGATGGAGGGAGGTTTCAAAGAATTATTAATAGGAAAATCTGAAGTGAAAAATATTTTCATTTAATCACTAACATAGGATGGATACAAAAGGAAAAGATAGCTTTTCAATTATATGATCTGTAAAGTCAATAATGTGATTTTCAGTTCAATTTCCAGTTCTTTGACACCCCCCAAAAAAAGAGCTGTTATAAATATTTTTGTACATATACATTCTTTTTTTTTCTTTTTTTAAATCTCCTTGAAATACAGAAGTAATAGTAGCATTGTTGGTCAAAAGATATAGATATATAGATATATAGATTATCTATAAATCTCTCAATAGACACACACACACACACACACAAAATTGAAGCCCTTTCAATGAGCAACGGAGGGAGGCATCAGAGAATTACGAATGGGAAAATCTGAAGAGAAAAATATTTTCATTTAATCACTACTCAGCAGGATAGATGCCAAAGGAAAAGAAAGGGTTTCAGTTAGACAATCTTTAAAGTAAATAGCATTGTGACTAAGGTGAGGTAGACGAACAGAAAATTATGGGACAGGAAATTGTTTTCTCTGTTTGTCCCTGGATACAAAGTTAGTTCAGGATCTTTAATAAAGAAGCCTTTTAAACTGTTATACAATACTAATTGTTAAGAAAATATAATTTTCCTCCTTTTCCTCTGAAACTATACCCATAAGTACAATATGGATGTTTTAAAAGTTAACCAAAGGCTAGTGACCTGAAATGTGTCTTACATTAACTTCTGATAATCTCCTATAGGTCTTATATGACTCATTCTTACTAGGTGAAGCTTGAACTCAGCTATTAAATAATTACCAAATGATGAATGATAGGCTTTAGTTTTTGATCAGTGTCTAGAATCCAGATGTTATATATATAGCATTGAGTACCTCAGACATAAAAATCACTGGGTTGAATTGTTGTCTACAGTTTATTAGCAATCGCTAAAAGAAGAAGAATTTTGAGAATGTTGGGACCTCATGAGATTTCTCTTCCATTCCATAATCAGACTGTCATAATCTGCAAGTAAAAAGAAAATCATTTGCAATGAAAAGTTTTAAAAACAAATGAGAGGAAAACTCAACTTAGCACATATGTCCCTAATTCTTGTGGATAGAAAAAATCAAAAGCCTTGAATCAAGTGGCAAAACACATGCTTGTACATCTAAAGATGAAAAAATCACAATAAAGAAGGCAATTTTTCAGTGCACTTGCAAGAACTCCATGTTTAAACAGTTTATGCTTCTATTGAAACCTACTGTTCAAGTGGTACTCTGCAAAAGTCTGGTATAACTGCTTAAAGATTAAGAGACACTTCAAGGTAAAAATAACACTCAAGGCCAGACATCTAAAAGTCTCCTACTAGATCTCACTTTTGGGGGGCACAATTTTGTGCCCTCAAGTCCTTGTACCCACTGAGGTCATTCATGCTTCACATTGGAGCACATTTAACTAGTCATGGCTTTCAAAGGCAGGGCTTGTGGCCAACTATTCAAACAATTAACTGCCTGCTCAGAACTATCTCCTTATGCTCTGAAAATTTGCCCTTTAAAGTTTCAGGGAAAAATAGGGCAAAGCACACTTGAACTTTGTGAAAGGAAGGAAAGTATCACCAGAGCCCACAAAAAAGGAAGAGCAGACGAACAGAGTCAGCGCTTCAGATGAGCTATGAAGAGGAAATGGGGACAGCAGCAGAGCATAAGAGAAAACACTAACAAACAAAGAACAAATCAAGGAATGCATAATAGGAAGGGAATAGAACCAACATAAACAATTTTGAAACAAATCTTTGGCAGAAATTGACCCACAGTTTGAGGATAATAGAAAGATTTAATTGTTGAGTAATACTTTTAAAAGGGTGTTTTACCTCAAGAAAATCATATCAGTGAATAATTTTAAAATTCTGGTCCAGCAGCTGCTTCTACCCCTTCATCCCAAAGCCCAGCTGCAAGAAGAAAAGCTAGGAAGAGGGAAAAGACAAAGAATAATGAACAAGAGGTTGAAATCTGGAAAAGAGAGAAATTAAAATGAGACAGTGAAAAATTAAGCTGCAACACAAGAAGATAGGCAAGAAAAAAGCTTTAAACAAACTATACTAAATGTAATTTAGAATGTTTTTAAACTCGACTATTGAAAACAAATCTTTCTGAAACTAATTTGTAAGGCTGGCAGATCCATGAAACTACTGTCCCAGTGGTGGGATGTCTGAGAGATAGCACTATACATGTACCATGTGGAACTACTGGATTGCCAAGTGCTATTTATTATGTGGACATAATTGAGGAAATGGTGCTGTATTTTCAGCTATATTTTTTCCTCTGATCTCTTTGACTGAAACAATGTACAAAACACTCACAGCTTGTTCTCTGATAAAACGGAAAAGACAAATTTGTGATGTATGAGTCATAAAAATATATTAAACATTGGTATGGCAGTTGCTTTAACTGTACAAAGTCCTAAAATCTTAAGGGTGATAATAAATAGAGAAAATGCATGTCTGAGTAAGTCTTCTACCACCCAGGTAGAAATGTTCTCATTAGACCAACCGGGTTGAGCATAATATTAGTTCCCTTGTTCTACTACTCCAAACTATACTCTGTTCCAGCTATACAAAGTGAATCAACTTCCCACTATAGACTCAAGAACTGATTATGATAATTTAATCATTAAACATATTTTCAGCACCCACTATGGTTCCATCATTTCATCAGCTAGTCAGAATACAAAAGAACAGGACATTGTTTCTGACCTCAAGATGTTTATGGCCATATAAATTCTTAGAGATTAACTGATCCAGTTTCCTCATTTTGCAGCTGGGAAAACTGAGATCCAGAAATGTTGTGATTTCTTCACTGTATTAATTATAAGAGGTAGAATTTGATCTCATTACCTCTAACTCAAATCCAGCCTTCAGTCTATTCTGGCATGTTACCTTTCTCATAATTTAATTGTAGAAACAAGACAAGCACATTTGAAAATATGATAATTGATATGTAGTTAGAAGTGAAATCATGTGATACAAATTACACTTTAAAAGGATAGAAGATAAATGAGAGCTGGAATAGTCAGAAAAAATACCATGTAGAGGGCAAAACTCGAGATGGGTATGATTAAATAGATAAAGTAAAGAAGAAAAACATTTCAAATGAAGGGACTATATCTGGTAGGATAAAATCTTTTCATGTTTACAATACATTTTGAAAGCAATTTTTCATTTCCTCCTTTACAGAAACTCTGTTAATACTACAGAACTATGATCCCCATTTGATTCATGAAGAAACTGAATCTCAGAGAGTAAGCAGTAGGTGTTGAAGGCAAGATTTGAACTTCAAACATAATATTTTCTTTACTATATCACTGTCTCTAAAAGACAATTAAGTGGCTCAATGCATATAGTATTGGACCAAAAGTCAGAAAATCTCATCTTCCTCAATTCAAATCTGGCCTTGAACACATACTAGCTGTATGACCCTGAGTAAGTCACTTAATGCTAATTGCTTCAGTTTCCTCATCTACAATTTGAGCTGGAAAAGGAAATACCAAAACACTCTATTTTTTTTTTTGCCAAGAAAACTCCAACGGTGATTGAATGTGACAGAAACAATTGAACAAATCTGCTTTTCATGAAAGCACAGAGACAAGAATAACTTCTCCAAATAACAATAATAGTCTGACTAAAACTAGGTACTTGTGTTATGAAGTATTAAGAAGTATGTTTTATGTACTGAGAAGTAAAGCAGAGAGAAGAATTGGAAGAAGATTAAGAAGAACCTTGGAATATATTTTAAGGAGTTTAAACTTGATAATGTTTAAAAAAAAGTGAAAGCTATTAAGGATTTTGAGTTCAATGACATGATGAAAATAGAGTTCCAATAAAGCCCATTCTATTGATGCTATTCTAGATAGACTGGAATAGAGGGAACACTGGAGGCAGAAAGTCCAACTAAAATGTTATTGTAATAATCCTGTCAAGAGATGATGAAAAATTAGACTGAGTGGTTAAAATAGGAGTGGAGAAGATGGTTTGAAGAAGAGAAAATATTTGGAAGGAAAATGGACCTATTGATTTGGGTTTTGTTTTCCTGACCTGATACCTGATTATAGATATATAGATATAAATATACACACATGTATCCTTGTATGCAGACACATACATGTATATGTATGTCTTGCATGTATATGTATTATATATGCACACATAAATGTGTGTATGTATCTGTGTATCTATGAGAGAGAAGGCAAATAAGAATTAAAATTAGTACCCAGATTTCAAGCCCAGGTTAAATGGAAGATAACAATATTTAGCATAAAGGAAAGCTGAAGGAAAAATCCAGTTATGTTACAGATGTAGGTCAAAATATGAAGACTGAATTCAAAACCATGAAAGTGCCTGAAATATCCTAGACAGAGTATGTGGAGAGAGTAGAGCAATTTAGTGTTATGGAAAGCAACAAAAACAACTATGGCCACAAGTATAATACAGAATCTAGAAACTATCCAAAGATTATTTCATCAAGTCTATTTCAATGCTTATTCCCTAAAGGGAGATGCTCAGATAAAATGCCATGACATTTATTGGCAGCACAATTTATGTCATTGGTGTTCAAAGTAACAGTCTGAGGATCAGACTTGACTCCATCATTCCTTGATGAATCAACTATATATTCGCATGAAAATTGAATTGGCAAATTGGATAATTCAAGCATAAGCAAACAAAAAACTTGAACTGAAAAGAAAGGACAGTGACTTTGGAGTATATAATCTGGGACAAAAATCACTTAACCCTTTGAGCTACTCTTTCCTCGAATGCAAATCAAGAGGATTAGACAAGATCACCAGCGAAATCCCTTCTAGTTCTGGATTTTATAGACTTTTTATATTTAAGAAGAAAAAAAATGTTTGCCTAATATGATTTAGTAGAGATATGGATAGCTGGAGATCAGGAACATCTATATTCAGGGACTGCCCATGACATGAAATGACCATATGAGAAAGTCATTTAATCTCTTGATGCAAAAAAAAAGTATTTGCTTCTTCTTAGTTTTAGACATTTTTTTCTATGTAGAAGTTGCATCAATGAAATCATAAAGGTTGATTTAAAACAACAATAACAACCAACCTAGAAATGAGAGATAGTCATGGTGTCAGAAGCTTTGGAATCAGGACAATCTGGCCCAAGTGCCATGTCTGACATACTATTTGTATGGCAAGGTCCTCTTCAAGATCACTTTATTCTCATATAAGGAAAAGAAATTGATCATTAAATTGTGAAATTTATTTTTAAATGTATAATATGTGTTCTGGGATCAAAGCAAGGAAATAAGTCAAGCATAAGTAGTTTATTTCACTATGTTACTCTTTTCTTCCCCAGCAAAAATTTTACTACTGTGACCCATTGCCATTTGTAGTCCTTCAGAAACAAAAACAAAACAAAACAAACAAACAAACAACAACAACAACAAAAACCAGCCAATAGTTTAGTGAATAGGTCTGGCAAAACACAAAGAAAGTCACCACTGAAAAGAGGTCAAAAAGCCAACTAGAAATTTGGAGTTAGCAGAGCAGAAGTCACCTCACATATAATAATGCCAGTTGTCAGCAGGACCCCATTATTTGGAACAAAAGGAACAACTCTAGCTTTAGGTATTATGTGTTACAATTGTCCTTCACATTCAGAAATGATGAAACTGACAGAAAGTTTTTTAAGGATTTAAAAATATATAAAACATCATCTCTGATTAGGTCAGAGATCCAATCATGATGTCTCTGACATTGGCACCCAGGGGACATTTTACAAATGAATATGAGAGATGCCCTTTGTGATGTCATCTTTGACAAATTGCAGAGAAACCATGAAGAGTTCCATGTTTCTTTGATAACCCAAGGCGGGATCCATCATCCTTGGACTAATATGAATCATTCTGTAACTTAAGATATTTCATCTTATATTTATTTTTCTGAGACCTACATGTTCCATAAAAATTCTATTTGATATATGTTTTCTGCTGATACTACTTTCAAGCATATTCAGTTACTAATGAGTGCGGTGTTCTGGCATTTTGTGAATCAGTTTATTTTTCCTATGTACTTTATGATCTTATATATTTCAGTATCCTCTTAGAGGATTCCATTTTTGGTCCATTCCTACATCACACCTCTTTTGCCTCTTTATCATTTAATAGTTCTATGATTTTTAAAAAATCTCTGGTCCATCCTCTCTGACAAGCACTTCTGGTAAAATGTAAGCAGGAAGAGCCTTTATTTTTTAATCTTCAAGTATTTTTAGTTATAACAACATATTCCATTTGTGCATCTAAGGAATATCATAAAGCCATTATTATAAAATTGCTTCAACAATGGTCATTTCACAATGGTATTAGTTCCATTTAATTAAAGCCCCTCTACAGCATTGCCAAACTTCAATAGGACATTGTTGGGTTGATTGTCCAAGGTGTTGGTCAGTGCTGATCCCTATAAAGTTATTTTCTCTAACATTAAGTTTTTATGGATATCAAGTAGTTTTTTGCCTGAATAATGACAACTGAATATAATTTGGGAGTTACAACAGATGCCTTGCCAACCTTATTGTTTAAGTATATAGTGGATGATTTTCTCTTGTATATATTCACATTGAAGGTCATCTACCTTCTCCAGCCTTTCAATATCTCTCATAAAATATGATTCACAGAACTGATAAAACTCTTTAGATGTGTTCTGACCTAGGCAGAGTTTCATGGGACTAGCATCTCCTTCTTTCTGGATACTATGCCTTTCTTAAAGTAGCTTAAGATCACACTAGCTTTTGTGGCTATTATAACACACTATTGACTCATATTAAGTTTAATAAAATCTAAGACTTTTTATATAAGAAGAATTTTTAGATAAATTTTCATACCTGTAAAGTGCATTTAACCCAAGTATAAAACTTAATGTCTTATTATTATGTCTAATATATTTCAATTTATTAGATTGCATGCTAATGAGAATTTTTTGTAGCTTTATTATTATCCAACATATTAACTACTTTCTGAGCTTTAGCTCAATTTGAAACTTAATGATCATGTTTTCATCCAAATTATTAATAAAATTTATTAAGAAATATAAAGCCAGGGGGCAGCTACATGGCACAGTAGATAGAGTACTGGCTCTGAAGTCAGGAAGATCTGAGTTCAAATCTGTTCTCAGACACTTAACACTTCCTAGCTGTGTGATCCTGGGCAAGTCACTTAACCCCTATTGTCTCAACAACAACAAAAAATTAAAATTAAATAAAATTTAAGAAATATAAAGCCAGGACAATGACATATACATTTGAAGCCTTTCTTCAAGATGAGCTTCATCTCATCATTCAAATATTTCTGAATCAGCTCTCACTATAAAAGCTCTATGTCCTATCATCTCCTTAAACTATCATTCTATATCTCTGACTGCACTAACTGCTTTCTTGAGGTAGCTGCTGGCTCTGTGTATAGAGCTCTGTTCCTGGAGCCAGGAAGATCCAAGTTAAAATACAGCCTCAGATACTTCCTAGCTATATGAACTTAGACAGATCACTTAACCTGATTGGCTAACAAAAAGGATCCACTATCCCCTTTATCTAGGGGAGAAGAAAATGACAAAGCACACAGGTATCTTTACCAAGAAGACACCATAAAAAAGTTAATGACACAACTGACCATCTGAACAACAATAACAACAAAATAGTGACTTTCTTTGCTCCCTCTCTAGGCTAACATGGAGCATTTTTTACCTGAAACTGATCATTTGAAAAGTACCAATGCTTTCTCTCTGACAAAATATAATGACATTTTCTCAAGCTTCATCCTTCCTGGACTCTGCATCAGTTGACACTGTGAATAACTTTGATCTCCTGCACATTCCTCTTCTATCTGGGTTTTCATTACAATGGGTTCTTTCTTGGTTGTATTCTAATCTAATTAATTGCCTATTGTCAGACTTCTTTGATGGATCATTATCTGTGTCAATTTCAATAACTTTAGAACATTTTCTTGACACTTCCTTCTTTTTTTCTACATACATGCATATATATACCCATTTTCCTTTTTATCTATCTCTTGTCTCTCTCTGTTTCTCATTGTCCACATCTTCATACTGATAACTTCCAGATACACACACAAATATGATTTCTATAGATATGATTTCCAGATACATACACATTTATGTTTGTGTGTCTATAGATTCATCCTTAATCTCTTGAATTCTAGTCCTATATCATCAAATGACATTTGGAAATCTAGAATTAGATATCTTTTATATTATTTTTATTTATTTTATTTATTAATTACTGTTATTTAATATTTATTATATTAACACAACATGTCTAAAACAGAGTTCATTATCTATAAACATAGACACAAGCAGACAAAGACACAGACACAAGCAGACAAAGACACAGACAGACAATAGCTACACCATAGGACTCTATTGCATCCAAAAGCAATACACACACACACAAAACACACACACACACACACATGCAGAGAGACAGAGAGAGACAAAGAGAGACAGAGAGACAGAGATAATACCCATTCCTCTTTATAGAACTCCATTAAAGTCAAAAGCACCAGTATTTTCCAGTCACCCTAATTTGCATCCTTAATATTTTCATTAAATCTTCATTCTCACCCATAGATCCAATCGATTGAGAAATCTTGGTGTTTCTACTTTCAGTCAGTATTAAATACTTTCTATGTGCTAGGTACTAATTTATTAGGGATACAAAGAAAGGGAATTTTAACATCTGTAGAACATGTCCCTTTATCTCTCATACAGCCATCTTTTAGTTCAGTGTATCATCAACTCTTAGCTGGACTATTACAATTACTTCATATTTTGTCTCCCAACATTAAGTCTCTCTTCACTTTCGTTCATCTTCTACAGAATTGCCAAAGTAATTTTCTCAAAAATGAAGGTCTGACAATTGATTCATTTCTGAATAATGCATCTTTTCTTTAAAATGCTGGTTAGTAATACTGTCATTCATTGTCTACATATGTCCTGCCTCAGAATTTCCTTTCTCTAAGCATTTTGTTTTGTTTTGTTTTATTTTTTGTTTGTTTTCCAGCAGTTATATTGGTCACATTCCAGGACCTCTTGGCTCTTACTTTTAGAAATTTGCTTTTCTTCCTTTTGTTGAGTTCATAAGTGATTGAAGGAATAGCTCAGGTTGTCAAATGGGGTATCTGAGCTATACTTAGGAGACATGAAGAATCAGGAAAAAATGCTTAATGCTACTCTGAATGTTCAGTGTTCTTCTCTAAGAGATCATTTCTTAAGGATCAGAAAGTTAAGGAAAGAGTCATAATAAGTAGCCCATAGTTATTGATTATTGAAATCACTACCCTTTAACCTAATAAGAATAAAATGATAGAGATATGTTTGTTTTCTTTCCATCCAAGTTATAACGGGAAATTTGCCAAACTATTGAGAATTTATGAATATTCATGTAAGAACAAAAATACCATCACAGAAAAAACTAGAATGCAATGTCAAAAATTAAGATTTGATTTGCCCAATAATTTGTCTGCAAAAAAAAAAATTATAGCTGAGAATGAGATTTATTTCTGGACAGAATTTGGATGATAACCAATTCTTGGTCAGGAATGGAGTGTACATAGCAAGGGCAAGTTTAAAAAAATCAAACAAATATGTATATATATGTATATGTACATATGGTTATTCCTTTTGTACTAAGCAAAATTTGAAAACTAAGGTGTATACTATTACAGCAGAGATAAACAAATTGTGGTATATTATTGTAATGGAGTGATTTTGCAATAAAAATATTCATTGTATAATTTTAGAGGGACTGGGAAAATAGTGATTCAGAATTGTAAAAGAATCAGAGGAAAAATTTACACAATAATATTGTAGAGAAAATAAATGTTAAAGACTATAACTCTAATCAACACAATTATAAGTCATGAGATAGTCATGAGGACTGAAGATAAAACATATTACATATTCTATGGCTGATGAATAATTAAAATACAGAAATAACCATTTTTTTGGCCATAGGTAATGTAGAAGTTTGTTTTAAGAGTGTGGAAATTTGTTTTGGGGGATTTATTTTTACATTAAAAATAATTTCCTTATTATTGTTCTGTAAGAAATGACCAGCAGGATGAATACAGAGAGGACTGGAGAGACTTACATGAACTGATGCTGAGTGAAATGAGCAGAACCAGGAGATCATTATATACCTCAACAACGATACTGTTTGAGGATGTACTCTGATGGAAGTGGACCTCTTTGATAAAGAGAGCCTTAATTGATCAAAGATGGACAGAAGCAGCTACACCCAGAGAAAGAACACTGGAATGATTATAAACTGCTTGCATTTATGTTTTTCTTCCCGGGTTATTTATACCTTCTGAATTCAATTCTCCCTGTGCAACAAGAAAACTGTTTGGTTCTGCACACTTATATTGTATCTAGGATATACTGCAACCCATTCAACATGTAAAGGACTCTTGCCATCTGGGGGAAGGGGTGGAGGGAGGGAGGGGAAAAATCAGAACAGAAGTGAATGCAAGGGATAATACTGTAAAAAATTACCCTGGCATGCATTCTATCAATATAAAATTATTAAAAAATTAAAAAAAATTATTTCCTGAATGTGGGGGATTTTGGTGAGAATATGAGAGTTTTATATTTAAAACTACTAAAATATTTTTTTTCTAAAATATAATGTATTTGTTAATAGTGTTACAACTATAATGAAAAAGTCACAAAAGTTAAAAGGATAGGAGAGAGAAAAAAATTATACACACAGGTCAAAAATATGATGAAGAATAGTAAGAAAAACATTTAAGTAGCTCCAAACTAAAGAAATTTTATCATATAATCAAAGCATCGTAATTGAAGTTGATTTACGTCATTTTATTTCAACTCCATTTTATGTATGAGGAAACTGAGACTTAAAGATTGTAGATAAGTTTGCCAGTGGCATATATTGTGGATGGAGATGTAATATTTTAATGCAGTTCTTTTGAATTGAAATTAAGTGCTCCTTTCAGTGTTTTTTTTTTAGCTTTTTCAATGTTCAGAGAAAAGATAAATAGAATGCCATCCACGAAAACTCTACAGGGCAAGATGACCTAAGAGAAATGGAAAACTCACAAGAATTATATTTTAAAGCCACAAGGAATAATCATTCTGAGGAGGAAAAAAAAGTTATCTATAAAGACCTAGGTAGAGATCCATATAGATCTCAAGAACCAACATTTGTTTGTTTGTCTTAAAGATATGTTCAGAAAATGGTAACAAAGGTAAAGAATAGAGAATTAATAGAATAGTGTGGTATAACATTATAAGAGGTGTGAGGAATTATAAATCTCACAGTGAGTTATCCTCAATTCACTAAGAAAATGTCAAGCAGGCAAAAAGGATAGTGAGATTTATTTAGATTGTTGTTTTAAATTTCACTGAAGGAAAGAAAAATTGAAAATGGAGAAGCTATGTTCTCAAAATGAATGGAATTTATAAATTACTCAATTAATATTTTGCTTTCCTTTGTCTAGAATAATGACTTGTGGCCTGGAAAGAAGTGAACAAAAGTGAATATTAGGCCGGTGAGGAGGAATTATTAGGAAAGAAATTCTCTTTCCCAGTGCAGAACAACAAAGTTTCTACAACCTAGAGAATTACAGTTTTTGGAACTACAGAGAGGTTATCTGTCTTTCTAAGGTTATGTAGTCATTCGTGTGAAAGGATGAAATTGAATCCACTTGTGTGGGCAGGATGATTTGAATCCACATTATTGACCTCCAGGGCTGGCTGTCTATCCCACAATAATATGTTTTTTTGAAGTAGTATAATATAAATAATATAAATCAAAAAGTAGTCATAAGGAGCATGAATGAAAACATGTCATCTCGTCTAGGTGAACTATATCTAGAGCACTGAGTGTTAGTGTTAATTAGCGTTAATAATATCTGAAATATTATTCAGAGAAAAGCAATACAGGACTGGACAAGGATAAACACTTCAATTTTTTGTAAAGGAAGAGTACAGTCTGCAAAAACTATTGTGTTTCACTTGGATTATTGGAAAATTTCATAATTTTTTAATTTAAGAATTTTATTTTTAATTTCTTTAAATGCTTTTTTTCTTTTCACATTGCCTTTATTATTGAACATATCCCTATACTTCCCATTTTAGAAAGTTAGCCATTATTATACATAAAAAAATGAAAATAAGTGATCAAAACTCACTAATCTATCAACTAAATCAAATGATATATGAGAGTTCCATAGTGTTGTCTCCAAAGGGAAAAAACATATATCTAAAATGTATTAAATTCATAATCGCCTTTATAACACATATTCAGTAAATAGAATGCCACATAGTAGGTGGCAATGAAAGGGAATATATAGAAAAGGGGATCAGAAAGAGCCAACATGACTTCAGTAATCACCATGTCAGAATAACTATTTTTCTTTTAAATCTCATTTGGATTTGTGTTGCTAAATTGCTCTATCAGTGAGGAAAATGATCATTTTCCTCTTGTGTTAAATACAAATTATTAAATTCAATTTAAGGTTTTCTCTTCTTATTTCCTCATTCAGAAATCAGTCATTGTAGATTATTCAGCCAGCCTTTGCAGGACATTGCTGATCAGTGAGATTGTCTACATTTTCTGGGCACGTGATTCTAGATTCTGTGTGAGATGCCACATAACTGGAAGACTTTACAAAGAGAATCCAGTCTAGGCAAGTTCTTGCCTTTAGGAAATAAGTCCCTATTTTTGGAACCATCCATTTGAATTTAGAATAATCCACTTTATGAAGAGGAAAACCAAGGAGAATGTGGGAAGAAACAGATTTTCTTGATCCATATAGCTAGAGGTATTTGAGACTAATGATTAGGTTACATTCAGAAGAACTGAAAACTTATTGACCCATCTCCCCATTAATAACTCTTCATTGATTTCTAACTAATCAGAGCTGATTTCCATGCTCAGGGATACCTCCTTTTCCCAGAGGTTTTAAGCATTCACTGTTCATTAGGAGCCTTATTTAGTTGCTGAAAGAAACCACTGACCTCAATTTATTGATTATTGGTAGCCTTAATTAATAAATTGACTATTAATTACCCAGAAAGAATATGTCTTCAACTTTTCATTGCTTTCATCAGAAAATGTCTATATTTTATCAAAACTTGATAAAACATTATATGCTACCTTTGGGGAAAAGATGAAGAGAAGAGGATTTCAATTTGATAGATTCAAACTAGTTAAATCTCCCAACTCAAGAGTAGTTATAAATGGTTTAATGCCAGTCTAGAAGGTTGTCTCCAGTGGCGTTCTTTGGAGATCTAGCTAGGTTTTCCCTTGTATTATTCAAGATATTTATTAATGACTTGGATAAAAGCATAGATAGTATGCTCATCAAAATTGCAGATGACACAAAGCTGGAAGGAATAGCTACCACATTGGCTACTTGAAAGAACATTTTAAAAGATCTTGACAATTCTAGAATCTTAGGGGACTCCAAGTTAATATGAGTCAGCAATGGGATATAGCAGCCAAAAAAGCTAATGTGTTCTTTGGCTACATTAAAAGAGGCAAAGCTTCCAGGAATAATGAGGCAAGAGTTCCATTGTGCTCTGCTCTCATTAGATAGTATTTGGAGTTTGTGTTCATTTCAGGTCACCATAGTTTACCAAAAACAAAAATCAGGAGGGCACTTTTTGGCCTCTAACTCTCCTTTGTGTTGCAGGCTATTACGTTCGTATTAGAATTTAAATAGCACCATTGGTATTGTGCTGCCATTGAGTTGATCAGTCATGTTCAAATCTTCATGAACCCATGGACCATTCTGTCCACAGCATTTTCTTGGCAAAGATACTATAGTAGTTTTAGATTAAGGCAAATAGAGGTTAAGTGACATGGTATGGAGTCATGTAGCCTAGTAACTAGCTAAAGCTGGGTTTGAATTAATCCTTTCAGACTCCAGGCTCCACACTCTCTAGTGAGTCTGGCTCATGTAAGTGGAGAACTAGCATCTCTGGGGGGAAAGCTGCTGGGCCATTTTAAGAGCTGTTCATGTACCTTTGGTGTTTAACTGATGGCTCAGCTTTCACCTGTGATCCAAGAAGCTGTAGCATAACACAGCTTGGAAAATCATTTTGGCAGATGAATTAAATCAGGGTAATTGACAGGTTTCAAAGCCACCAGTGAGTTGGGAGCATGTCTACCTCAACCATAGGAAAATTCCCCAGAGGAATGGACAGATGATAAAATTTGTCCCAACAACCAGTAAGAGAGCTGAAACAGGAGCTGTAGAGCACTTAGATCTTGGTCCAACACCAAAGATGGCAAGTTCATCCATTGCAACCTGGGCCATAGCCAGTGGTCATGACTTTTGTCCTGCCACTGGACTTAGGTGATTGTATGAGAGAGTACAAGCTGATGACTGCATAAAACTCTGACTCATAAATCCAATTCACAGCCTAGTCAAAACCCTATAATGTCTCTTTGACCCTCTTTGAAAACAAAAGACAAAAACAACAATTAAACTCTTTAAGGACAGGAGCTAAATTGATTACTTGGATTTCTGTTTCTAGTAATTAGAAAACATTAATATTTTTTTTCTTTTTAATTCACCCAGAAGAGAACAATAAAAATAGTAAATAACTTGGCATTCCCCATCATAAGATTTGATGGAGGTAGAGATGGGTGATTTGCAGAAGGGAAGCCATGGGATTATAAGGCAGAAATATGAAAGCTGGGTTGAAATTATTGAAGGCTGTCATTTGGAAAAGGAATTTGACTTATTTTCTTTAGTATCCAAAGGTTAATATTATGATTAATGTGTGGGGATTGGAAATTGGCAAAATTAGGCTTAGTGTAAGGAAAAACTTGTTAAGAATTAGCAGTGTGTAGGCTATCTGGGTCAGGATGTAGGTTTTCTCTCAAGCTATGGATGAATAATTCATTTTTGGTGTGTTACAGTGGGGATCCTTTCTCCAGGATGGGTTGGCCCTCTAGTCTCTAAGGTTTCTTCTAACTCAGAAATTGTTTGATCTGTAATTTGTTCAAATGACAAATATGAGGATTTCAAGGAAACCTAGAAAGACACATGATATTTAACAAGTGAACAAAGAAGCACAGAACACTATACACAATGACTACAATAATATTAATTTCAACAATATTTATAGGTTTTCAAACTTTATGAATTAGAGTGAAGAACATTGTTTTAGAGAGCTAATAATGAAACACACCTCTACCACTAAGTAGAGAAGTAGAGACTTTGTGGAAGGAATTGTATTGATGTGCCTTCTTTTCTTAAATGATTTTTCCCCTTAGTAAAGGAAAAGTATAATGGGATGGAGGAAGTCATAAGTGAAAATAGTATAAAATCAAAAGTCAAAAAGAAAATTTTATTTAAAATGCTATAATAATACTGGAAGCAACTGATGATAACTCTATAAAAACAAATCAGTCAAATCATTACAGGGAAGAGAAGGATATTTAATTCTTTGGATTAGTTTAGTTTATTCCACATAAAAGATGTGATGGATGCTATAACTGAGTCCTCAGATATTCAAGTACATTGAGAATGTTGGCAAAGGGTGCATAGGCAAGAGGTCTGTCTTCAAGATACATGAAGTAGAGGGTATATTCAGTTATATTGACTTATTTTCATGATTCTGTTAGCAGACATATTGTAGAATTACATTTAAGAGAAATACCTTTTGGTGTGACTGCAGGCAAGGCACTTAATACCTCAATGCCTTAGGCAGTTTTCTAAGGATATAAATTGGTAAAGAAGTGCTGATGTTCATTGGTATATAGAGTTCCCAATGCCAATAGAATCTCATTCCAGACTCAAATAAAAATGTGTTTGGTTGCTTTTTAGCAAATGAAATTGCTGTCATTTCTCTTGAGTTACACTGAAAAATAAAGTGGAGCTGACTTTTTGGAGTTAAATAAGAGTACATGGAAATCTTTCCAGGAAAGAGAGCAGTGATCAGTAGAAGATTTAATTTCAAGGCATAAAAAAATTTTAAATATATTTTAAAATCTGAACAATATGACATAAAACTTTATGGTATAAACTGTTCAAATAAGTACATATATATCCCACCACCTTATATATACATAGACATATATCTTCTCTATCCTTGTGGCCTCCATAGAACCAAGTATATGTGTATATAGTATATACATTATAGAGTGTGTATGTGTATATAATATATGCTCACATAATATATACATACACATGTGCAAGCACACATATGTGTATATGTTTAATGGAGGCCAAAAGATAGATAAGATATATGTCTACTATGTGTAAGACAGATATACATATACATATATACAGAGAGAGAGAATATGTGCTTATTTGTGTGCATACATATATATCTACATATACACTAGGTTTGTGTTTATGTGTGTATACACACACATGCACATACATACATATACATACACCTAGGTTCTCTGGAAATCAAAGGTATAGGTGAGGTAATATTCTTGCCCCCAAGGAGTTTATAAACTAATAGGAGATAAGATAAATAAATTATTGAAATACAAGGGAATGAGAAGATAACCCATAAAAGAAATATAGACATTTAAGGAATACACTTTGTTATTTGACTCAGCATATTTTACATACCTGAAACCAATAGCGCTATTATAAAAATAATTCTAAAATTAGCTCATACTTCATAATGTGTGACTAGACTTGGCTGAAGTTAAACTGACTGAAAAAATATTTAATTTATTCAGTGTCATATAGTTTGGGCTAAAGAAATGGAATTAGTGGAAGTTGTTATTCAATCTTTGCATTTGGAAAACCCAGATGTTCCTTTTGGTCTTCAGTAAAATAAGCCAGAAAATGATCAAACTGGGATGCCTAATATTTAGTTAGAAAGAACAATTGACAGTCAACCACCATATGATAAAAGGAACAGAATATAGTTACTTCAACAGCAGGCATATGGTAAGATTTTGTCAGGAGACCAAGGAGCAGATTTTTTTTTTTCTTTTAGACAATTAATTATCAAACTGGAGAGTCTCTCTTCTTTTTTATAGTTATTTATTTAAAACTAAATTCAAAAATAAAGGGAAAACAAAAAAAGACAGAAAAAGGACATTTAAAAAAATTGTCATGTTTAGAAGAACATCACGGAAAATTTGAAATATGTAACGATAAATTTCCATTTCAAGAAAGCATATAAAATATCAGAAGACATTATATTCATGACTTTCCATCTTTACTTTCTTGTAGGTTTTCTTTTCTGTACTGTGTACTTTTTACTTTTTTTTTTCCCTTTTCATCCCCTCCACTTCTCCCAAGCAGTCTACAGTTAAGTATGGATATATTTTACACTTATTTATTTATTTATTCATTTATTTATATTCATACACACATTATTATATCTATATACATATGTATAAACCTACATGCATACATACACACATATACATGCACTATATATATCGCTAAATGCAATATGCAAAATGCAAATACATATGTAGATGTGCATTTAAAACAATATCCATATGACTGACATATAATGTAGATTTCTTTATGGATTGCTTCTTTAAGTTTGATTTTGGGATCAATGATTAGTAGTCTTACTTTTTTTTCTAATAAATCCTACTCTTGTTCCTTGCTATTATATTTGTATATATCTTTTATTCCCTATCACTCCTAACTCTTCTATTCCTAACTTCTTAACTTGCCTTGCTTTTACTTAAACTCCCCCCACTCATGAGTCCCTCCCTGTTCTTCTCCTCTCACCCTTGCCCTCTTTGTTTATCCCATTCCCATTAATCTAAACACCCTTCTATATTCCAACTTATCTGCCTGCCTACCTACCTCTTTATCTATACACACACATACACATATATTATTTTAAACTAATACAAAATAAGAAAAAATGAAATAGAAAAATACAGGAAGAGGAATATAACAAAAATTATATGCATAACAGAAAATGGATGATTCAAAATATGTAAAGATAAATATCCATTTGAAGAAAGCATGTAATAATAACAGACATTATATTCATGAATGTTCATCTTATCTTTGCTTCCCTATAGGTTTCTTTTATTCTCTGTCATCCATTTTTTTACTTTATTCTTTTTTTCCCTTTATATATTCCCCTAAGCACAGACATATTTATACATACATACATGCAAATATATGCACATATATATTCACACACATAATTATATCTATATACACACATACATAAACCTACCTACCTACATACATATAGATACACACACACACAGACACACACACATATATTTACACACATACATAGACATGCATCTAAAATAATATCAATATTGTTTGAGCTAGAATGTAGATTTCTTTATTGATTGAATCATTCAGTTTCACTTTGAGATCAATTACTACTTGTCCCACTTTTTTTCTAATAAACTCTACTCCAGATCCTTGCTATTGTGTTACTTATTTCCTATCACTCCTAACTCTTCTACTTTAGTTCTACTACTTAACTTGCCTTGCGATTACTTAACCTCCTCTCTTATCCTCTCCCTCCATCCTTTACCTCCCTCTTGTTCTTATTCCCATTAATTTACATGTTTTATCACAATCTCACTAATCAACATACTTTTCCATAGCTCACTTTATGCTATTTCCTTCCCCTAATCTCTTTATATATTTGAGAGGGACCTATACCTTTCATAATATACATATGTAATGCTCCCTATTTAAAACATTTCAGATGTGAGTAGGTTTCCATAACTATTAGCACTCCTCCCCCATCTACTATCTCTGCTTCAGTTCTTCTCTGTACTTGATTTATACCACACAATTACTCAGACAGTTTTGGAGTCAGATCATACTCAGTTCTGGCCCAATTTGGACCTGATTACTGATGTCAGTCTTAGACAATATGGTTTATATTCCACATATAAAACATAAAGAATTTGTTCTTGGTGAGTCCCTTGAATTAGTCTTTCATGTTGGCTCCTATTTATTAAATTTTCTATTGAGTTCAGGTTCGATTGAGACAAAATCCTGAAAATCTGTATTTTGTATGTTTTTTTTTAACATTTTGTTTAGGTTTTCTGGATATGATATTTTTGGCTGCAGGTCTAGTTCTTTTGATCGTCAATATATATTCCAGAAATTGGGGTCTTTTATTGTACCTGCTGGTATATGCTGTACAATTTTCTAATTGTAGCTCCAGCATATTTGAATTGTTTTTTATTTGTTTTTTTTCTTCCCTGTAAAATTTTCTCTTTGATCCGGGGTGTTTGAAATTTAGCAGTTATGTTCTTATGTGTTTTCCTTGTAGGATCTTTTTGAGGTGGTGATATTTTTTTTCTATTTCTACTTTCCCCTTTTATTCTATCATTTCAGCATAATTTTCTTTGATTATTTCTTGTTTTATGTCAAGATTTCTTTTTTGGACACGTCTTTCAGGTAGTCTTATGTTTTCTCTCCTTGACTTTTTTTTCTCCTGAATTGCTGTTTTTCTTATGTTTCATATTCTTTTCTATTTTTTCATTCTTTATATTTTGTTTTGTTATTTGTTGGTGAAACTAGAGCTACTATTAGCAATTGCAAACTATTCCAATATAAATGTTATCAGTAGATGGTGATGTCTGGCAGGGTTTGGCATTTTTCAGATGGAATTTAAAAGCAAAGAAAGAAGTACTTTCTCTCCTCTTATCCTTATCTCAGAAAATTGGGAGAGATCACTATTTCCAAACCAAACATTTTTCCTTCCATTGAAAAGACCTGTCCTCTAATTACTGTTCCCACCTCACTCTGAATGTATGAGGAGAAAATAATGAGAAAGAAAACATAGTTTTCCATTATTTCCCCTCATCAAGCTGCCATAGCAATAAGCCCAGAAGAATATAAAAAAACCTATATCTTCCTGTTTAGGTTTTTCTACTATTAGCAAGCTGATAAGGATTATTAAATCAAAAGAATCAAAACAATGAAACTTTTTTCTTATTCCTCAGGATCTTCAAAGACAAAATTCTGGTATTTTATACTGTTTCAAACTTCTGTCCTGCCTTTTTCTCAGTATACTATAAGCTGTTCATTTCATCAATCTCTTAGATCCCTTTTCCCCAGTAGTAATTGAGAAGTTGAAAGATGGGAAGATGAAGATGGTAATCAATGTATGATAAAGTAATACTAATCACCTCAGTTTGCAACTTGATATATTGAGATATGTTTAATTTTAGCTTTCTAATTTTTGTAATAAGCTGGACATGTTTGTTATTAATAAACATCAAAAATTTTTAATTAATTGTCCAATTCCCAAATAGTTTATATTTATTTGTATACATGTATTTTCTCCCTCCAAAAATGAATATGATTTCCTTGAAAGTAAGGATTGTTTCATTTTTGTCTTTGTATTTCCAGTATTTAATATACTGCCTGGAACATAGTAGGTTCTTAATAATGTTTGTTCTATTGAATTTAATTTTTAAACAATTGAGAAATTTTTTTTAAATGTACACATAGCTAGGATAGGCAGTAAAATATTGAGTTTAGTGCTAAACTTAATATTAGGTCAGAAATGTGTCCTAATTCTGTCTCTAACACTATCTATGGTATCCTGTTTGTCAATTTAGTTTCTTTATCTATAAAATGGGGTAATACTCTGTATTATTTTTGAGATTGTTGTGATGAGCAAATGTGATCATTCTTGCAACATGTGTTCAAACCTTAAATGTCATTTTTATATTAGAATTAACTAAGTATGAAAAATAATTATTGCACATACTATATAAACAGATACATACATACATATATACATACAAATATATACAGCTATAGATAGATAGATGATAGATAAATAGATAATTGCATACAACAGAGTACAAATTTCCATTCTATAACTTCCAGGTTGAAATTTTAGAAATGATCGATATGTCCTTTTTAACTGGAATCATTTTGTCAATCTGTGAGTGACTTATATAATATTTGTTACTCTTGCTTATTTATATTAAAGAGAGTTAGAAAAGGCAGCTGATGTTGGGCCTTAATACCTTTCTAACATCCCTTTTAGCTCCTCCAAGATGCTTAGTGCCTAAGCAAATAATATTAATCACCATTTAATCAAGGTATATTTGTTTTTGGTTTAAAACTGAAGAGGAATGTTAATGTCAAATGTTTTTAAAATGAATGAATAATTCTGGTGAGCCAAGCATCTCTCTGAGCAGAATTAGAATGTTTTCTGCAAGTCAGAAAAGACCTCTCACTATGATATTTTCCTAGTTGTTTGAAAATATGTGATCAATTAGAAATAAAAGTCTAATCAAGGAGACTTGGAAAAGCAGACTGCACACCAGACATTCTTCATTTCAGTGTAAAAAACCCTGAAACATGTAATTTTGAGGAATTTTTTTATTTAAATGAAGTAAATGCTGAGTTTTTACAAACTCTCTTCTCCTTCCCAGGCTAACTAGGAAATAAGATGAGAATCATGAGCATATTTATTTCTTACTCTTTCATTGATCTTCTCATTTTAAATTGTTTGCATTTTCAAAAAGTCCTGTAATGTAGTTATTGTCCTAAAAACAGCATCCAGGACCCCTGATTTCTGAAATAAATGTCCAATTAGAAAATTTGTAGATGAAATTATCTACGCATTATTGGACATCAGTGGTTTGATTAAAACCTTTTATGTTTCATGAGGGGAGGGGAAGGTACACATACACAGGTAACTCAGTAACTTGAAATTCATGAAACTGTTAATGGATATGCTCTAGAGTATTTTTTTAATGTTTTATTCTTTATCCAAAGATCTTGTGGGTAAACTGTTTCCATAATGCCCTAACTTGTTTATATATAATTCTTTATTTCTAAATCATGTGCCCATTTTGATTTTATCTTGACATACGGTATGAAATGCTCCTGAATAGCTCATTTCTGCCAAACTGCTTTCAAATTTTCTATCTATTTTTTTCAAATAGTAGGTTCTTGTCCAAAAGCTTGGATATTTGGGTATATCAACCAATAAATTACTAGTCATTTACTACAATGTATTCTGGGCATAAAATGATCCAGTTATTTATCCCTCTATTTCTTAGCCAATACCAAATTATTTTGATAATTACCATCACTTTGTAACCAATGCTTCCCCCCAATTTGCCCTCCTTTCTATGACCCCTCCCCATTTTTTATTCCCCACCAGTCCTACTATCCTGAAGGACAAAATAGATTTCTATACTCAACAGAGTGTGCCTGTTATTTTCTCAGTAGCAATGACAGTAAGGTTCAAGTGTTATTCCCCTTTCAACCTCCATCTTCCCTTCCACTGTAAAAACTCTTCCTTTCATACTTCTTTTATATGAGAACATATACCTTCCTCTTCCTTTTCCCCTCTCCCAAAGATTCTTCCCAAAGATATAGATATAGATATAGATATAGATATATGGAGATTTAGATTTAGATATAGATAGATATAGATACAGATACTTTCTAATTGCACTAGTATTGGGAAAGTTCTTAGGAGTTATAAGTATCATGTTCTCATGTAGGAATATATATCATTTAATCTTACTGAATTCCTTATGATTTTTTTTCATTTTACCTTATTATTCTTCTCTTGAGTCTTGAATTTGAAAGTCAAACTTCTATTTGATTATAATCTTTTAATAAGAAATGCTAAAAAGTCTTCTATTTCATTAAATATTCATTTTCCCCTGAAAGTATTGTATATGCTTTTGTTGGGTAGGCCATTCTTGGTTGTCATCCTAGTTCCTTTGATCTCTAGAATATTATATTCTAAGCCCTCCAAACATTTAAGGCAGAAGTTGCTAAATCTTTTGTGATCATAACCATGACTCCATCACATTTGAATTGTTTCTTTCTGACTGTTTCTATTATTTTCTCCTTACCAGGGAGTTCTAGAATTAGGCTATAATATTTCTGGGAATTTTTCTGGGAATTTCTGGGACCTCCTTTAGGAAGTGATTCGTAGATTCAATTGCTATGTTACCCTCTTGTTCTTTTTAGTATATCAGGACAGTTTTCTTTGATAATTTCTTGAAAAATGACATCTAGCCTCTTTTTTATCATCGCTTTCACATAATCCAATACTTCTTTAATTATCTCTTCTCAGTAGTTTTTTTAATGAGGTATTTCACATTTTCTTCTGTTTTCAATCTTTTGATTTTGTTTTGTTGCTTTTTAATGTTTCTTGAAATCATAAGCTTTTGTTTGCCTAATTAAACATTTTAAGGAATTATTATTTTTAAGTGAGTTTTGTGTCTTTTTTTTAATATTTGGCCAACTCTTATTTTCAAGGTTTGTGTGTTTCAAGGTTTTTAATGAATTGTTGTGTCTATTTTACTATATAACCAATTCTGCTTTTTAATAAGCAATTTTTTTCAGTGTCCTTTTGTTCTTCCTTTACCAAGTTGTTCACACTCTTTTCATGATTTGCTTACATTACTCTCACTTCAATTCCCAATTTTCCCTCTACTTCTCTGATTTTCAAAATAGTTTTTTGGACTTTTCAGGAATTCTTTTTATGCTTGCAACCCAATTCACATCTTTCTTTGACACTTTACATGTAGCTGTCTTGAGTATATACTTTTCTAAGTTTGTATCTTAGTCTTCCCAGTCATCATAGCAATTTTCTATGGTCAGGCTCTTTTTATTGTGGTTGTTTGCTCATTTTCCCATTATATTTCTTGACATAATTTTATGCTAAATTTGATGCTCTGTCCCAAGCTTTGTGTTTTTCATAGGGCTGTTTTTAGAACTAGTTCTTGAGATCTATACAGTCTTCCAAATCTGTTCATTTCTTTTGAGGTGATATGCTTTCCTAATCTGGGCTCTGGCTGTGAGCTACCACAAGCACTCTTCTCTGCCTTGTAACTGTAAGAGTTCCTACATCCCTGTGGTAATAAGTGCTCCACTTTGCCCTGGGACCATAACCTGAACTATGCATAAGTAATGCAACAAGTTCCTACAACACATTCCAACAAAGAGACCCCTTTAATCTCCTTCTCAGCAGTTGTCCAACCCTTTTATCATCTATAATTTGAATTCTCTTAAAGTTATTGTTGTGCCTGATGCAGCTGCCTCCAAGGCCTGTTGCTGACAACCAAGCTTCTACAAAGTCCTTGCTGGGCTACAAGGCCAATTACCACAGTTACGGAAAGACAGACTTCCTAAGTTGCCCTGGGCTAAAAAATTGTTTCACCTCAAACTTTTGTTGGTTCTGCCACTCCGGAATTCTATTTGAAGCATTATTTTAAAGCTGTTCTGGAAGGTAATTTGAGAAAATCAAGTTGACTTTTCTCCTCTATCTTGGTTCTAACTCTCTAGAATATTTCATTTAAATATTCACAGTCCTTGTAGTATCAGGGCCAAAAAAACTAAAACTAAAACTAAAAACAAAGCTATAAACCTTATTTGTAACATTCTTGCTACAAATATTTATCTTTTAGATCTGGCCTGAAGCATATATTTGTCATGTGGCCTATTTGAACATTTTATTATTTTTAGCATTTTCCTCCTCAGATATTTGAAAGCCCAAATAAAAAGGCTTCTCCTCATATAGCATTTGCTGGCTGGACAACATTTTGGAACTTTAAGCACAATTTGCTGCTCATTGAAAGCAGGGTTTTAATGTATTACAAGTAATCCAGTTTTTCCTTATCCCTCCTTTCTATAAAATAAAGGCAAGGCTCAATCCACAAAAATGGTAGAAGCAGGTGCTGAAGGAAATTTGTTGAGTTGTTTTAGTTGTGTTCAATTCTTTGTGACAATATCTGGAATTTTCTCAGCAAGATACAAGAGAGGTTTGCCATTTTTTTCTCTAGCTCAGGAATCTGAGGCAAATAGGGCTAAGTGACGCCAGATTTGAAGTCATGAAGGTGAGTCATCTTGATTCCAAGTTCAATGCTCCATCCCCTGTATGACCTAGGTGGGAAAAAAGTACCCTTAATTAATTACTTGAAAAGATTTTAAAATTTGATTTGTATATATCCTGAGTATCTTACTTCTCTCTAAAAGCTGGCAAAAGTCACATACTTTGTCAAATGCCGGGGTTTAAATAATAGAACACAAGCTATCAAGGTTGGGGATGGGTGGGAGAGAAAAGAAATGGAGACAGAGAGATGAAGGGAGAGAGGGAGAAGGAGAGGGAGAGAGAGAAGGGAAAAGGGAAAAAGAGAGAGAGAGGGGAGAGGAGAAAAGGAAGAAGGGAAAGGGAAAAGTAGAGGGAAAGAGAGGAGAGGAAGAGGGAAAGGGAAAGAAGGAGAAGGAGAGGGAGAGAGAGAAAAGAAGAGAGGGAGAGAGAGGAAAAGAGAGGGAGAGAGGGAGGGGAGAAAGGGAGAAGGAGAGAGAGGAGAGAGAGAGAGAGAGAGAGAGAGAGAGAGAGAGAGAGAGAGAGAGAAGAGAGAGAGAGAGAGAGAGAGAGAGAGAGAGAGAGAGAGAGAGAGAGAGAGAGAGTCTGCCTTATGTCCAAATGAGCTTAATAAATTCTTTCATGGCTTATTGCTAAATGTCTTCTATAGCTTTCTGCTTCTGTTTAAGGTGAATACAGATCAGCTGACTATAATTAAAGAAGTTTACTGAAACAGCACACTGGAATCAAAGTTCACTATTAATTTAGTCAAAATAAGGGTATTCACATAATGATAATGCACAACTTCTCAACACAGCTACGGTTTATCTCAGTTATTTCAACCTTTTGAGGGCAAATTTTCTCTTAAGAGAAAAATTATTATAAATCAATAGAATTCAGGTTGACTTAGTCATAGTCTTATCCTGACAATTTTTGGCCAACAGTGATGGATTATTTATTGAGGGCAAAGATTTCCTTTTTTTTAAACCAAAAATCATAAGAAATGAAAAAAAAAAGCTTGAAGTCAAGCATTTTCCTTGATTACAAATTATAAAATTGACAAAATAAAATATTGTTTTTGTATATATTTTTGCTTATCATTGATAATTTGATTAACTATGAAAATCATTGATTTTACATTTCTTAGAAAACTTTTAAACTGTATTTATACTCAGAGTTAGAATATGACATGTTTTAAAAGAATGTTTTAACACCTGCCACACATGCATTTCAAGTCACCTCTATTTTAAGAGATTGTTTATAGGTGTAGACAACACACTATCAATTTAATCTCTGTTTACAAACTAAGAGGTTAAAGGGGAGACTATGTTTATTCTGTTTTATGTCTCACTAAAACTGATATCTAATTGTTCTGGTAGTTGTTAAAGTCCCTTATCATTGCAAATATATTAAAAAAAAAAACTCCTTGGCAAAGAAGAACAAAAATTGCTAACAACACATGAATAACTTCAATGATGTGAAAAACTAGTATTTAAGGATACGGGTACTCACAAACAGGTTCTAATCATTGTTAATATATTCATTAGCCTTCATTATTGTTTCATCTTTTCATAGCAATAAAAAAGTAGAACATAAACTATGGAATGGAGATTTCTTTTTATATCTAATACAAAAATGCATAAGAAAATAAAGCAATATTTTATTTCAGAATGTCATATATTTTATGGGCATTTCTTATATTAAACGAATATTGATAGACTAGTGGGAATCATAGTCATTTTGGGTCTTCATGATTCTCTCAATTAACTGGTTATTTCTTCAATATGTTGGAAAAAATCTGGGATTTTTCCCCTACTCTTAAGATTATTAGAATTTAATAAATAAATAAAACAAAATATTTATCATTTTTCCTTTCTACTTTTTTTCTGAGCTTTTCTTGGATGAATCAATGATATAGAGAACTATATCTATAGCTATATTTATATAATGACAACTATATATATACTTATCTTCCTCCCCCTTACATATCTATCTGCATGTGTGTGTATATATATATATATATATATATATATATATATATATATAATATATATATGTCCTTATACACACATACAGACACACACACACATATTTTATAGTGATAGGATAACTCCTATATTAAAGAAACATTTTTCCTGTTTGTTGAAATATTATATATTTTATTCTTTTTTCCTACAATGTGGTGTTTGTTATGTCTAATATTTATGAGTTGTTGTTTTTTTCCTAAGAAAGAGTTCATTATATAGAGGGATGGAGCTTCTGTGTCATTTATGTGTTTTAGGCCTTTTTCTTTCTTTTTTCCTGAGCCATGATTTCCCATGTATCCATCCATATCTTCACCTTTTCTTTGAAATCATGAAATATCAAAAATGTATATTGACATGATTTGGAAAGTTTTAACAAGTTTATGGAATTCTCTACCACTTTATCCTCAGCAGCTGTTCTCAGTCCATAATCCTTGATTATTTTCACCAGAGTCTTTTTGTTCATATTTGTTATACATATATATATGTGTGTGTATATATATATATATATACACACACATATATATATACAGTCAGAAAAAATCCCAAGGAATTTTGTTTCATGACTCTGAGCATACAGTATAACCCCCTCTTTTAGGTCCTTTCTTCTCTTCCAAGAAGTACCTTTGATTTATCCTCCATTTCCCTGCAATGTCCTTCTTTTGAGTTGGTTTATAGCAAAAATGTCAAGATTGATATGATTCAGATTCTCCAACAATATGTTTCTTCATTGAACATCGGACAAGGATATCACATTTAGAGTATCAATAACCAGTAGAGTAGGATTTTGTGGAGTACATTTTGGTAACAGTTTAAATATATTATTTTCTAAATATATTAAATGTGGCATAATAATAATAACTCTGAGTTGTATAGTACTTTAATATATCTTTAATGAAGATAGGCTAAGTATGTAGTATCTCCATTTGGACTCAAAATATATAATATATAGTATCTAACATATAATCTCATCTATGCAGAACATAAGGAGATAGTGTGCCACAATGGATAGCGTGCTTTCATTGGAGTCAGGCCAATTGGGAAAAATATGGCAAACACTGTCACAATTAAACTCCCAGGGTACAAGGAAAGTTCCTGACAAGAAAATGGAGCTCAAAATCTAGTTGGAGAAGATAAAAAAAAAATCTATATAGACAATTAAATGTAATACAGATTAGACTATAATAAGTACATAAGAGGAATATTGATTTTTGAGCCTTGTTCTCAATAGTCAATACTCTAATGGCCCACAGTTGTTTCTGAAAACCAGCTGATCAGTCACTAGTTATTATTGTTCTGTTAAGATTTAATTAATTTGATTTCTGTGATTTACCAAACATTACTTAACATCATATATGTCAATGTGCTAGGGACTGGAGTCACAAATGCAAAATGAAAGTCTCTACTCTCGAAGCGTTTATTTTACACATCGAGATATAACATGAAAAGAAGTATAGAGATAGTGAAAAAAAAAAGTTCGACTTTGATTATAGTCTTGAATACTAGATCTGTCCCTTCCTAGCTGTGTAATCAGGAATAAAGTACTAAATTGCTCTTGACCACAGTTTTGTCAACTACAAAATGAAAGGGACTAGGCCAGATAAACTCTGAGGTCTTTTCTAAGTCTAAATGTATGATTCTATGCATCCAGATTCATAAGTATAAAGTAATTTGAGGAGTAAAAGCAAGTTGGAATAATTTGAAAGGAAGGATGCCAAGAATGGTGACATCATCTCCTAAAACAAAGATAAAAAACGGAGATAAAGTGATTCTACAAAAATTTTGGCATGAAACTCAGCCAAGTCAGATGATCCCAAGAGCATTTATTGATGAAATAGAAGACTAAAAGTAGATGTTAAATGGAACAGATCTGCCAAAGTTTCAAAAGTAATTTATTCTCAAAGTGATGACAATGGAACTATCACATTTAGACTCCACCACCTTGTGTTATTTGAGAAAGTAGAAATGTCATTTAAGAAGATGTTGTGAGAAATAAAGCATAAACCTAATGAAAAATAAATGGAAGGCATAAATTTTGGAGGGAAAAAACATTTTAAAGGCATGGGGAACATACATATATATATATATATATATATATATATATATATAGTATCATAAATTAAGGAAGATTGTAAAAGAATCAACAAGATTACAGACTGAATTATTAAATACACAAAAAAGCAATGAAGGAAACGTTTTAATGCATGTTCTCTTAGTGATGCTACATGACTATGAATCACAAAAACTATAATTTCATAGGAGTAAAGATTGCAAATGATCCAAAAGGCAATGGAATGATGCTGAATTGTAGACCACAATATATTGCCAAAGTATGAGTTACAAATAAACAATTTTCTATGAGTTGCAATGTATCATAAAATGTATCAAATACACTAGTGAATAGAAAGGAGACATAGTATTCAAATAATTGCAAGTAAGGGATAACCAATGAATAGCCTAAAGATTAATCTGTTATCTATCACCTAATAGCAACAATAATAATAATATTCATAGAAAGCTGTAAGATGGCAAATGCTTTACAAGTATAATCTTATTCTCACAACAATGCTAGGAGGTAAATAGTACAATTGTTCCTATTTTACAGATGAGAAAATTGAGGCAGAAAAGAAGTTGAGAGGTTTCCCCAGGGTGACATAGTTTGTATATCTTAAGTATCTAAGGCAAGATTTGAAGGCATTTCTTCCTGATACTAAGCCCAGCACTTTACCTCCTGTGCAACCTGGCCAAACCAAAATACAAAATATCAAACCCAAAGACTTTTAGGAAACTAGCTAAATCACTTAGGGTGTGATTTCATGAAGGGATTGAATGTGATTTACCTGAGCAGGGGGAGACTTGAATTGAACACTGCACTGATCTGTCAGCCTAAGAGTATAAAATTCTCTGAGATCTAAGGATCCCTGATGCTGGTATATAGAAGGACAGAACTTCAGCCATATTTCCTGAGTGGATGATCTCTTTTTACTGGCTAGCACTGTGTGGCTTTTTCCAACAATACAAAAGTTTAAATGCTCTCTGATGATGCCTTAATCCTAGATTATCACAGTCCCTATCTTTCCTTATCTACAAAAATCACAAGCTGTGAATACCCTGGGTACAGGATCATGAGTTTTCTGATTATCAGGATCCTAGGATCATTATGGAATCCAGTGGAGAAGTCACTTTTCATTATGAAATTCTGTGATTCTATTTCAGATTTAAGAAAGCTTTTTAAACTTTCTGCACATTTCCTAATAAAGAATTTTCATTAGGGGTGATGTATGTATAAATATATGTTTGAATAATTAAAAAAATAACTATCTATTTGATCTGATGATGCATATAGGGACAGCACAAGACCCTGCCAGAAAAGAGAGATGATAGATAGGAAGACAGATGATAGATAAATATACAGAAAATATATGATATATACATGAAATATGTGTATTATATAAATATAATTATGTTTTCTTTATATGTATTGATAAATATATATTATATATGTGTACATTACATATAGTATATACATTTAATTATATATTAATATACGATAATTATATTATTATGTTATATTACATATACACTTAACATTTGTGGGGAATGATATCTACATACAATATATATGTATGTATGTATGTATTTTGTCATGTGAATCTATGGTCTTCAGTTTCTTGCCCAAAATTTAATAGTTGTGGAAATTTTTTGTTCAGGTTTTTCAATTATAATACTCTGTGACCCCATTTGAGGTTTTCTTAGTAAAAATCCTGTTTTGGTTTGCCTTTTTTTTCTTCATTTTACTTTACAGCTATGGAAACAAAGGCAAACAAGATAAATGACTTACCTAGCATCACACAACTAACAAGTGTCCAAGATCAGATTTCAACTCAGGTCTTTCTAACTTAAATTTTATCATTCTATTTGCTGTACCATCTAACTGCCCCCAGAAGTTTTATATGCATGCATATTTTTATATACATAAACACACAATACATGCATATATAACATACACATTCCACACAATCATACATTCCTTTATGAAACCCAAACCACATGATTTTTTCTTACTTTTGTCCATTGAAGGCACAGAAAGCAGAAGAGTACATTAATTTGTTAAGTATATGTCTAGCTGAGAAGAAGATGTCTGAGGGGGAAATTTTGATTTCTGGCCATTACTTAAAATATAATGATGATAGATTCCTAACCAGAGTAAGATTGTGTGGAATGAAGGCTGTTAGAATGCATTTTCAAGTATCTAACAAATCTAATCAAAGGGACCTGAAATAGAAAAATATGGAGGAAAAGAAGTTTGCTTATATATACCTTCCTAGATAGATAGCATAGAGAAAAGCTTCAAGTGTGAAGTAGAATAGTACCTGATATTTGCAGAACTTTAGAAAAAAAATTCATTAAAAGAGCTAGCATTAAATTTCATGGTCTCAAATGCCTACTTTTTAAAATGTTACAAATCTAGGCAACAAACATCAGAATGTAGAAATTATCATTACACAGAGGAAAATGTGGCTTCATTAATACCTTTGAGACATGATGGGTTGAAACTCATGAGTGGACTGAACCTTATTCAAAAGCAAACAAGATATAGGATAAGGGGAGGAGGGAACATCACATACATCTGTAAATTCATAAGAAAATTCAAATATTAAATAAAGAGAAAAGGAGGCCATTTGAACTGTCTAAAAGTTAGAATGGGCTGTCCCCAAAATTGTGGGGAGAGTAAAGAAAAGGTTTGCTTCTCTTTGCAAAGCTTCAAGAAGTTACATGATCACTTGTTATTGTGGTAAATTTTTTTTTAACCCTAGGGCAGGCTAGATGGCTGCTGAGGTCCTTCTAAGTCCCAAATTCCTTGATTCTCTGATTAGTTATCTCTATCCCTGACCTCTCCCCAGACCTCCAAATCCATATTTTCCCATTCTCTGCTGAACATTTCAACTTGGACATTCTGTCTGTTTTTCAAATTCAATATTGCTAAAGCTGATTATTTCCTTCCAAAACTAAACAAAACAAAACAAAAAAGTGTCCCTTCTCTAACTGAACTGTTTCTTGCTGCTATCACCATCATCCTCCCAGTGATTACAGAGTTCTGAAACAGGTAATATATTTATTAATCATGCCATGAAAAAATAAGTAACACTAAAAGAAGGGGAAAAAAGCCTACTGCTTTCTAGTCTGAGTTATTGTAATAGCATATCAGTTCATGCATGAGATATCAGGTCATGAAACAAATGCAGAGTCATAGATGATCATTTCATAGCAGAATTTTTCATTTTCCTTCTAATGGAGAGATCTGTCTCCCTGGGCATACATTTGCAATTGCTCAGCTGCTACATGTTCAGTCACCCTAATGCTACTTGAATCACACGCTAAGATAGGATAGAGTCAGTCGAATATCAATGGCAGGAGCAGTTTTCTGTAGCAAAGGGATTCAAGGAGATGACTTTTCTCCTCTTCCTGAGGCGAGCTGGGCCTTGTTCCAAGAAAGCACTCATATCCTCAGTACAGCAACTGGGCCTGAATGGGGCTTTGAAGGCTTTCACTTATCCTATCATTCGGGATTACATGTTTCCACTTGGAGTAAGGAAGAGAGAAGGAGAGAATAATAAGTACAGTGAACTGGCA
Organism: Antechinus flavipes; assembly: GCF_016432865.1. Taxonomy (NCBI): domain Eukaryota; kingdom Metazoa; phylum Chordata; class Mammalia; order Dasyuromorphia; family Dasyuridae; genus Antechinus; species Antechinus flavipes. Next base: position 182,153,157 of record NC_067398.1, read on the forward strand.
GAAACTTTTGATGAGTCAATGCATTTCTATTTTTCAGCTGAATGATTTTTATTTTTCTATTTCTTCTTTTAATTGCCCTCTTTTTATTATCCTTTCTCTCATAGCAGTTTCTCCGAATCATTCCAGAGAGCTACTCTGCTTCAGAACAAGATACTACTATTAAGCTCTCAAGCTAGGTATGGCAGGCAGCAGTCTATTTTCTTCCCTCTGCCTTCATCTTGTCTAATATCTGTCTGTATGAACACTGTTCCACTATAGTAATAGGCTCTATAGAGGTGCCAAAAGAGGGGGAAATCATGAGAAAAAGAAAAGCAGCTAGAGATCATTCCTTGTCAGAGCTTGAATTTGATGATTCATCAAACTCCTTGCACATTATTGGACCAGGCAGCCTAGATTAGCAGCAAGGACACAAGATTGAGAACCCAGAAAACTGACTCCCAGTTCCTGCTCTGCCAGGCATGTAATATTCTCCATTAGGGAAATGAAAGATAATCATACCCATCCTCTTTTTATTCACAGAAATATAAGACTCTCAGTTATCACTCCCTATTCCAACCTCTATAATACTTTGTATTTTTTGTGTGTTATTTATCACATTTGGGGATCTTTCACAATATTTGTATAAACATCTACTCCTTTACTTGATCATAAGCTTCTTGAAGGCAAAGATTATATTTCATTCATTTTTTTTCAATGCCTTGAACATCATAACCAATAAAAAAACAAAGTCTATTGAAGTAAAGTGAATCAACCTGTTGTCTCACTTGTACTGTACTTTGAGATTTTTGAAAAGTATTGTTAACTGGATAAAAAAATCTTTTTTTTTTGTTGTTTTTTTTACCATAGAGATATAGAAAAGTAGCTATGTAATATAAGTCAATCATCCTTCTGTGAACTTAAGACAATTACCTGAAAGAATAAATGGTTTTCCCCTAACTAGTGAGAAAAAATATAATGTGAACCCAGGTCTTCCCAATTTCAAGGGTTTATTTAGTGAGTCATCTCTTATAAGAAAAAGAGAGAAAAATATGTAATTCTAAGAGATGTTTAAAAACCACATTATGTAGCCCAAATTTTTCAAATATTTAAAACATTTCATTAGTAAGTTATATTGTATGATCAAGTATAGAGGTTATAAATAAAATGTCAAAGCCAAGTGGCTCAAAAGGATCACAGATTGCCCCAATGATTCAGTAGGTGATAGATGGGCAAATCCCAAAGCTATTGATCCAAATAAACTCCCAGGCTGCCTATTCCTATTATTCTGACTCAGTAGTCTTGGAAGTAGTATACAAAATAATGTACTGTCTTCTTTAAAGTGATATAATTCTTAGGTATAATAAAAACAGTTAGAAAGATACAATTAGAAAGATACAAGGATGTTTCACAGTATTCAGCAGAAACAGCGTGTGTGTGTGTGTGTGTGTGTGTGTGTGTGTGTGTGTATGTATGTGTGTGAAGTTTACTAAATTTTCTATAACCTTGTTGTTTTATATAAACACAATTGTGGAAAAATGCCCATAGGATAAATTAAATTTATATCCTATTTCCATAACTATTCACTAGTATACAAAGGGGCATGATTCTATAATCAGAAAGATATTGATAAGGGTATCAGTTTTCTGTATGTCGTTTACTAGTGCTTACTTCATATTTCAGTTTTAATATGATGCTGATAAACCTCAATTTTAATTTATTTTAACAGCATAGTGCTAGATTTGGAGTCAGAGAAAGTAGGTTCAAATGTTAACTGTTCCTTTTAGGATCTATGTGATCCTGGGCAAGTCATTCTTTTTCTTGGCCCAGTTTCTTCATCTGTAAAAAAGATAAGATGGGTCCAAATGACTTCAAAGTTTTTTATAGCTATGTCTTATTTTATAATATAGCATCCTAAAAAGATGTCATTATTATTGAGTTAAAATGCAAATACATAAGGTACTGAAAAGTCTAAGGCTGGACTAAGGATTGCCAAGAAAATTAAAATGAAACAAGGTCTTCTATTCCTAAATTAATTTCTTTAGGAAAAAATCTAATTTCAGAGAAATTATATAAATGTCTTATCTGGTGAATATTGTATGGTCTTTAGAAAACTAACAGATTGTAAAGCCAAGGATCAATTTGACAAATAGTAATTAATTAATCACTCTGTGTAGGGTGGTGTAAATTTATTATATGTATATATGTATAGGTATGTATAAACATATATATGGAGAAATAAACTCTAAATGCTACTTACCCATTATAAATAGTATATTTTTATTTTAAATCTTTTTTCTTTCCCTTTTTATCAGTAGCATTAGATTCGACAACTCAATTCAAAACCTATTTTTTACATTTGTAGCAATAAAAATATAAATACTTTGAAAGCAGAGGCTATTTTATTTTTTTTGTATTTGCATATTCATCCCTAGCATAATAATTTATACAACAGTATGTTCTTAATAAATATTTTAATTGAATTAAATTATAATGAATAATTCAATGAAGGCCTCCAGCATGTTGGATAGCCTACTATGAAGAATTTATTGCAGGACAGGATGGCAAGGCATGGATAAGTTATGGTCTGCATCCTTTGGAAGCCACTCCCATACTGATGAGATCAGAGATAAATTTAGGTATGCTAGGCATAAAGTGAAATAGAAAGGTTAGATTTCTTAAAAATTGGTTCTTTTTTATAAACAAGTAAGAAGATAGAAGACATACATAAATAACTAATAATAATAAAAATAATAATACAACTTTAGTGCTTAAAAGAAATGCAATTAAAGTTCTGGATGGCATCCAAGAAGACAAAGGTCTGTGTCTTCAAGGAACCTTTCCTGGAAAATGTTTAATTTTAAATATAAGTAGAAATCCAATAAAGAACACAGAATCATTGTTAAGGAACAGTAAAGAGAAAAGCACAATATTCCAGGGAATTATGTGAGGAAAACCATTCCTTAGATAATTAATGTGTGAATATTGGGGAAAAGTTTTACTCTGAGTAGGGATTGCAAGAATAGTCATTAGGAGGCGAGGAGATAAGATGGTGCAAGAAGCCAGGAAGTAGCCTGAGCTCTCCCCGTTTCACTCTGAAACTATGCTAAATCTAAATGGATTCTGGAGTGACAGAACCCTGAAAAAATTCTCAGTGAAACAATTTTCCAGGTTAAGGTAACTTGGAAAGATTTTGAGAAAAGTTTTTCCCCCCCTGGGCAAAAGGGGAACATAGCCCAGCACAGATCTAGTAAGAGGAAAATCTAGTTGGAGTCTTTTAGCCAAAACACAGACTTGCAGCAAAGATCCCTCCATTCTGACTCAGCATATCCATGGTTCAGCGTGCCAGCTATAAGACCTCTGATCCAAAGCAAAGAAGGCAAATTGTGAGCCCTTGAACACTGCATAACAGGTGAAATTAGGTCAAACCAAACCAACACAAGCATGGGCTCCAGAATGGAAAGCCAGTGAGAGATCCCTGTGCCTCTCAAGGGACAGTATTCCTCATGCCCTATGAGTAAAGAGGAATTATTAAAAATGAGCTAAAAAGCAAAAAGAGCTTTGACCTGGTGATGAGAAGATTAGAACACAAACCCAGAAAAGGGACAGCAATGGCAAAATGCTTACATATGAGCCTCAAAGAAAGCTAAGTATTAGTCTCAAGTTTAAAAAATTCCCTTGGAAAAGCTCAAAAAGAATTTTTAAAATCCATTAACAGAATTAGAATAAAATTGGGAAAAGAAATGAGAGCAACAGGAGAATTATGAGGGGAGAGTTAACAGCTTAGGGGGAAATATTAACAGCTTGGAAAAGGAAACATAAATTGACTGAAGAAAACTACTTCTTAAAAATAGAATTGGCTAGACTTGTGATAAAAATGCCATCTCCATTCAAAGAGAGAACCATGAAGAGTGGATGTGGATCAAAGCATAACATTTTCTCCATTTTTGTTTGTTTGATTTTTCTTTCTCATGATTTCCCCCTATTTTCTGATTTTTCTTATACAACATGACAAATGTGGAACTACGAGCAAAAATTTATGCATGTTTAATCAAAAAAATAGAATAGGCAAAATGAAAAAAAAAATCACTGAACAAAATAACTTCTTTTAAAACAGAATAGACTAAATGGAAATGGAGGTAAAGCTAACCAAAGACAATAATTCATTAAACAATAGAATTGGACAAATGGAAGGCAATGATTCAAAAATATATTAAGAACCAAACAATTTAAATGAAAAAAAAAAAAATAGAAGAAAATTTACACTACCTCATTGAGAAAAAAAACAAAAAAACAACTGACCTGGAAAATAGAAGCAAGAAAGATAATTTAAGAATTATTGGACTACCTGAAAGCCATAATCACAAAAAAAAAGAAAGAAAGAAAAAAGAAAGAGCGTGGACAACATCTTTCAAGAAATCATCATGGAAAACTGGGTAATAGTCTAGAATCAAAGAGTAAAATAGTCAGTGAAAGAATGCACCATCACCTCCCTGAAAGAGACCCCAAAATGAATACTCCAAGGAATATTATAGCTAAAATCCAAAATTATCAGGTCAAGAAGAAAATGCTGCAAAGCAGCCAAAATGAAATAATTCAAATATTGAGGAACCACAGCCAGAATTACCCAGAACCAATACCTTCCACATTAAGGGATTGAAAGGACTAGAATATATTTTAGAAGGCAAATTACTAACTACAACCTAGAATCAACTATTCAGCAAAATTGAGTATTCCATTTCAGGGGAAAAGGTGAACATTTAGTGAAAGAGTGGATTTTCAATCATTTCTGATGAAAGACAAGAGCTGAACAGAAAATTTCATCTTCAAATATAAGGCTCAAGAGAAGCACAAAAAGGTAAACAGGGAAGGAAAAAATGTTATTGAAAGGTTAAATTGTTTATAATCTTGTGTCAGATGATCCTTGTAATTCTTAAGAATATCTATTTATTGGAGCATTTAGCAGAGGTATACATAAACAGACACTTTAGATATAAGTGGACTTTTATGTGATGATATAAAAAAAGAATTTAAGATGCAGAAAAAGGATGTACAAGAAGAAGAGTAAAGGGGAAAGAAAATGAAATAAATTACATCATATGAAGAAACACAAAGGACCTATTTCAGCAGAAAAAAAAGATTGGGGAGGAGCTTTATTTGAACCTTAGTATCATCAAATTTGGCTCAAAGATGGAATAATATACAGAATTCCTTGGGTATAAAAATGTATCTTACCCTATGAGAAAGCAGGAGGAAAAGGGGGTAGGGGGTAGAAAATGGAAGAGGGAAGTCTGATAAAAGGGAGGGCAAAAATAGAAGGGGAAAGAAATGAGAAAAGGGGAAACTATTATAAGGGAGGGTACATTGAGGTAAGTGAGAGTCAGAAGTAAAAAACTATTGAAGAGGAAAATGGTAATAGGAGAAAGAAAAGCATAAAGGGAAAAATAGGATGCAGGGAAATAATCATATCTGTGAATGTGAATGAGATGAACTCTCTCATAAAGTAGAAAAAGATAGCAGAGTGGATTAAAAACCAGAATCTTACAATATGTTGTTTACAAAAAACACATTTGGAACAGAGAGATAAACACAGAGTAAGGATAAAAGACTGGAGAAAAATATATTATACTTCAGTTGAAACAAACAAACAAAAAAGCAGAGGTAGCACTCCTGATCTCAGACAACATAAAAGCAAAAATAGATCTAATTAAAAGAGATAAGAGAGAAAACTACATATTGCTAATGGGTACCATAGGTAAGGGAGTAATATCAATACTAAATATATATGATATATTACAAAGTGATATGGCACCAAAATTCTTAGAGAAGTTAATTGAGTTGCAGGAAGAAATAGACAGCAAAACTATACTAGTGGGGAATTTCAAACTCCCCCTCTCAGAACTAGACCATACCAACCATAAAATAAGCAAAAAAAAAATAATAATAATAAGATAAAGAGGTGAATAAAATTTTAGAAAACTTTGGTATAGTAGACCTCTGGAGAAAATTGAAAGGGGACAATAAAGAATATAGCTTTTTCTCGGCAGTATATAGTACCTACACAAAAACTGAGCATAAAAACCTCATAATCAAAAGCAGAAGAGCAGAAATACTAACTGCATCTTTTTCAGATAATGAAGCAAGAAAAATTACATGTAATAAAGGGCTATGGAAAAATAGACCAAAATTAATTGGAAACTAAATGATCCAATCCTAAAGAATGAATGAGTCAAACAATAAAATACAGAAACAATAATTTCATCGAAGAGAATGAAAATGATGAGACAACATATCAAAACTTATGGGATGTACCCAAAGCATTCTTAGGGGAAATTTTGTATCTCTAAAGGCTTATTTGAATAAAATAAAATAAAAAGAAGAGATCAATGAATTGTGAATACAATTTAAAAAAACTAGAAAAAGAACAAATTAAAAATTCCCCATTAAATACCAAATTAGAAATTCTGAAAATCAAAGAAGAGATTAATAAAATTGAAAGTAAAAAAAAAAACTATTAGACTAATAAATAAAACCAAGAGTTGGTATTATTTTTAAAAATCAACAAAGTAGATAAATTTTTGGTGAATTTGATTAGAAAAAAAGAAAGGGAAAAAACAGTATCAAAAATGAAAAAAATGTGAACTTACCATCAATGAAGAGGAAATTCAAGTAATAATTAAGCTATTTTGCCCAACTGTATGCCAATAATGCTGACAATCTAATTAAAATGGATGAATATTTACAAAAATATGAACTGTTCAGATTAACAGAAGAGAAAATAAAATAATTGAGTAACATCATTTTAGAAAGTGAAATTGAACAAGCCATCATTGAGCTCTCTAAGAAAAATTCTCAAGGGCCAAATGGATTCACGATTGAATTCTACCAAACACTTAAAGAATAATTGATTCTAATATTTTATAAACTATTTGGAAAAATAGGCAAAAGAGTACCACCAAATTCCTCTTACGACATAGATATGATGCTGACATCTAAATCAAAAAGATCCAAAACAGAAACAGAAAATAATAGACCAATTTCCCTGATGCAAAAATCTTAAGTAAAATATTAGCAAAATAATTACAGAAATTTATCACCAGGATAATACGCTATGACCAAATGGGATTTTAAAAAGGAGTAGAGGAATATGATGATCCAAGACAATTCCAATAGACTTGATATGAAAAATCCAGAGCACAAAATTATGGAGACTGATTGTGGAACAAAGCATACTATTTTCATCCTTTATTTTAGCTTGATTTTTCTTGTGATTTTTCCCTTTTGTTCCAATTTTCTTTTACAGCATGACAAATGTGGAAATATGTTTTAAAATAATTGTACATGTATAACCTATTTCAAATTGTTTGTTCTTTTGGGGAGGAGGGAATTAAGGGAAGGAGGGAGGAAAAGCTTGGTACTCAAAACCTTACAAAAATGAATGTTGAAAACTGTCTTTACATGTAATTGGGAAAATAAAACATAATTGAGAAAAAATAAAAGAAAAAATAATTGATGGCTATTGAAAAGGAAGAATAAAGAAATAGTAGGGAATTCCTGATCTCTAGCCAAATTATATGAGTTTTTGTAGCTCTTTAGGCATGGATTAGATACTTAAGAATAAGAATTTTGTTGTCTACTCCTGGGAAGCTGAAATTTAGGCAAAGATCTTATCTGTCCAGTCATTGTTGGAATAGCTGATCAAAGAACCAGGAACAAATATTGAATTAAAAAATTTCCCATGAATAAATTGATTCTTAGGGTCAACACTGCTAGATATGGGTATACCAAAAATAACAAAACTAAGGCGTTTTCCTTTCACCTATGAAGAAGCATATAGAAAATTATAAAAAAGGAGAGTAAATGTCAAGCAAAGATAATAAAGAAAAGAAAAAGAGGGACTTGGATTTAAATGATTTCTAACATTCCTCCATGTACTCTCATCTATGATCTATGATCCAATAAGGTATGCTATATCAAAAACAAATGCAAAAGAAATTAGAGAAGAGACAGATCAGTGTATTATAATTATGTGTGGCATTTCAACACCTGTGCAGTTACATATTATTAACAGCAAATTTTGATATGTTTTTTCAAAATATTCTTTTGCTAATTCATTGAGGAGGACCTAAGTGTACCCTTGTGAAGACTGTATCTTGATTATGGACAAATAGTTTAGCATATGGCATTTGCCATGAATTACTAAGGAAAGTTAAGGCATTGTAAATAAAAGTAAAAGATGGGAGGTAAATAAGGCATCCATTTAGGTCTGAAGGAAGACAACTAAATAAGGTGACCAGATACCCTGATTTAGTGGTGAAAGTCCTAATCCTTTGACATCTTGGACCAGATGTACAGCTATCTATACATCATGAATCTTTAATATCTGTAATATCTCTGCAAAATATCTCAGAGATCAATAATATTTCTTCTGTTCCCTTCAGATTATATTCTCTTCTATATTTAATATTTTTAAGCTTTGACCTAATAAAGGTTTTATTTTTAAAAATCAACAAAATAGATAAACATCTGGTTAGCTTGATTAGACAAAGAAAAGATATAAAAACAAATTTCCAGTATCAAAAATGAAAAAAACTGAACTTATTACCAATGAAAAGGAAATTAATCATATTGAATATTAGTGTACCTATCTCCTGGATGTTTTGTGAGGATAAAATGAGATAATATTTATAAAATGCTAAACATGGTGCTGGCATAAGTAGGCCCTATATAAATATTTCTCCCTCCCTTTTTCCTGTTCTCTCCTTTCTTTTCATAGTTAATCCATATGATAAGATAGCCTTGTAATGCTATCTACAATCAGTGCCTCCATCATCTTTCCTTTCATTTTCTCCTTAATCCTCTTCAATCTGGAAGAATTGCAACTGAAATTTCTCTCTGCACAGTTACCAATGATCTCTTAATACTTAAATGTAAGGGTCTTTTTCAATCTTTTTCTTTCTGGATTCCTCTATAGTCTTTGATGCTATCTTACTATACTCTTCTCTCTAGGCTTTCATCTTCTCTCCTAGTTATTCTACTTTTCTGATCATTCCTCAATCAATTTTGATGGATCTTCATCCAATTTATGCCCATTAAACCTGAGTGTCTCCCAAGGTTCTGTCTCTTCTCCCTCTAAAGATCACTTTTACATGATGATCTCATCAGCAAGCATGAATTTACTCATTATCTTTATACTGATAATACTCAAATCTGCTAATCTAGCACTAATCTCTCCAGTGAACAACAGCCTCTCACCTCCAGCTGTCTACTGGAATCTCAAGCTGGATACTCTATTAATATTTTAAATTAAATTTTCTAAAATTGAATTCATTATCTTCCTTCCCCAAACCCTTCTCCCTCTTCACAGCTTTCCTCCTATTACTATCAAGGGCACCACTATCCTCCAAATCACCTAGCCTTAGGTTTCAAGCTAGATGTAATTTTTGATTCCTCACTCTCACCCCTTCCCATATGTAATCAGTTACCAAGTTACCCATCTCCATCCCACCTCTACAACATCTTTCATATACACCCTCTTTTCTCTGTGGATACTGATAGCACCTTGATGAAAGTCTTCATAATGTCTTTCTAGACTTTCAACAGCTTATTGGACATACTACTATCTGACTGGAGTCTTTCCTTATTCCTGTCCACTTTCTATTCAGCTATAAAACTGATTAAAATCTAGCATAACACTTCTCATTTCACTAAATTCCAATGGCCCGTAGTTACCTCCTCCCAAGAATCAAACATAAAATACTGTTAGCCTTTTAAATCATTTGATAACACCATTCCCATGTACCTCTCTATTTTTCTTATATTTTATTCTCTTATCTAGGTCCAGTGATCCTGACTTTCATCTTGTTACTCCATGTACAAGATACTCCATCACTAGACTTTGGGTATTTGCAAAGTCACCCATTCCTGGACCTTTTTCTGTCCTCCCCTTCATCTACTGGCTTCCTTCAAGTCTCAGCTGAGATATCACCTACTTTTTAAAAGATGTATTTAAGAATTCCTTAAATTTCCCTTAGACATTACACCCTAGTTTGTGTGTTTGTGTGTGTGTGTGTAGTTTGTTTGTATAAAGCACTTTGCACACCATCTCCCCCATAACATTTTGAGTTATTTGAGAACAAGGACTATTTTTTTCTTTAATTGGTTTACTTTTTTTAATCCTTAGCATTTAGCACGGTGCCTGACATATAATAGAAACTTAACAAATGCTTACTGGTTTGATTTGATTGTTAGAATAATTTTCTATTCTATTAATGAAGCCAGTCATGTTATTCCTGTGCTCAGAAATATTTAATATCTCCCTATTGCTTAATAAAGAAAATTCAAGCTCTTCATGGCTTTAAAGGCCATTCCCAAATCTATGATTTTCTTATCTCATATTTCTCTTTTTCATGTCCTCTACAATAAAGTCTAATTAGACTAGTTCCTACTTTCAAATATTCCCATGATTCTTTTGGCTTCATGGAAAATCTGTCTTCTCATAATCTCTTCACTTTTTGAATTTCTACACATTCTTTAATGTTTATTCCCTCTGTTTTACAAAGCTTTCCCTGATCACTCTAAGCTTTAATAGCTTCTTCTTTGAACAACACTCTAGTGTCCTGAGGTTTTATCATGTCAAATTTTTAAGCTTATCCCTATTTTCTTTTTAAGTATATGCAATAAAGTTTTTATAGTTCAGTATTTTTCATGGAGGGCCATGGGCTTTTTTTCACCATGTTGAATGTTCATTGATATCAGTGGGAGTTCCAAGTTACATCAAAGGCCAAAAAATTGCCCTCCATGTATGTCTATAATGAGCTTACTGTACTATATTTGGGAAAATTACTTTTTTAAAAAATTACTTAGTAACAGTCACATACAAATCTGATATTCAGGAATAACCTTTTGCAAGGCCACCTAGTGCTAGAAACATTGACCTGGTGACTTCTCTCCATTAGGCTTACATTTGTGCCTTATCAAAGAATGCCTTGGCCAATGGAGAGCTCACACTTATCTTGCCAGATTCAAGATAGAGTGAAGACACTGCCTTCACCCAAGGATAATGAGGTAAGTTTGTTGAACTAAACAAGATTAATTTTTTTTTTTAAGCAGAGGACATTCTATCCAACAACATTAGGTCATTTGCTTGGTTAAGAAAATTTAGAAGATATGAAATGGCTAGTATGATGTATTATAAAGAACTTTGGATGCAGTGTCTTAAGACCTAGACTAAAATTTAAATTACTGATACCAGTATAGTTTTGGGCATAATATTTTATTTTTCTATATTATGTTATGTTATATTATATTATATTATATTGTTTTATTATGCCATATAAAATGTTATTTATGCTATACTGTGTTGTTATGTTATTCTTTATTGACAAGATGTGGGAATTGAAATGAATGATTTTCTATTCCCTTTAGCTCTAAATCTGACAACTGGACATAGAACTTTCATTCTTTTTATTTTTTCATTTGGATAATACTTTTTAAAAGACTTTTATTTTTAAAACATATGCATTGATAATCTTCAATATTGACCCTTGCAAAACCTTGTTTCAAATTTTTCTCCCTTCCTTCCTCCCACCCTTCCCTTAGATTGTAAGTAATTCAACATATGTTTAACTTGTGGAGTTCTATACATATTTCCATAATTAGCATACTGCACAAGAAAATCAAGTCAAGGAAAAAAATGAGAAAAAATAAAATGCAAGCAAACAACAATAAAAAGTGAAAATACTATGTTGTCATTCATACTCAGTCCCCATAGTCTTCTCTCTGGGTGCAGATGGTTCTCTTCATCACAAGACCGTTAGTACTGGCCTAAATCATCTTACTGTTGAAAAAAGCCATATCCATCAGAATTGAGCATTGTATAATCTTGCTGCTGCTATGTACAATGTTCTCCTACTTCTATTCACTCGGCATCAGTTCATATAAGTCTCTCTACGCCTTTCTGAAATCAGCCTGGTGATTGTTTCTTATAGAACAATAATATTTTATAAAATTCATATACCATAACTTATTCAACCATTCTCCAAAAGATGGGCATCCATAGACAAATTACTTTCAAGATATTACAAAGATTTCAAATTTCTAGAAACAAAAATATTTTCCATAGTTTATTTTCATATTTCATATTTCATTTTAATACTCCTGTTTTAGCAGTTCTATTGTATCCAAGTCATGGAACATAACAGTTCCCAAACAACTTGAATAACATAAAGATAGCAATGGAGAAGCTCATAATGAATATTAATGACTTACAAAATATAACCAATAAAGAGCTTTTATGAACAGAAATAAAAGATGTCATCTGGGGATACAAAAAAACAAAACAAAACAAACAAACAAACAAACAAACAACAACAAAAAAACAGTCCTTGCCCTTAAAGAGCATTGGACCTGAAGTCAGGTACAGCTATCTTCTTTGGCTCAAATTTGGCTTCAGACATTATCCAGGTGACTCTGGGCAAATAATTTAACTTGTTTGCCTCAAATTCCCTATCTATCAAATGAGCTAAAGATGGAAATTAAAAACTACACCCAAATGAAATCACAAAAATCAGACATGAGTCAAAATGACTGAACAAAGCCCTCAATAAGCTCAAACTCTGATGAGGAAGGGGGGCAAAAGCAAAAACACACATATAAAAAACTTTGTGTCAGATACATAGGAAATAATTAAGAGAGAAGTTGCTAAAATTGGGAAAGGCTTCCTGTAGAAGACGAGACTTTATGTTGAACTTGAAAGAAGACAGCAGGTAGATATAAGGAGAACATTCTAGGCATTAGTGAGAGCTTCAAATAAAATTCCTGAGTTATGGCATGAAGTTTTGTTTGTGCAACAGAAAGGAATCTAGTGTCTTTGTATTAAGAGTTGGTATCAGGGAGTAAGGTGTAAGAAGATTGGAAATGCACAAGGGAAATGATCTTTGAACACAAAATAGAAGATTTTTTATTTGATTCTATAGGTAATTGGAAGCTAAAGAAACTTAATGATTAGGGATGGTGACATGGTCACATATGCTCTTTAGGAAGATCATTTTAGTGGTTGAATAGAAGTGAAGAACTGAGGTAAAAAGATTCATCTGGAGGCTATTATAATAATAGGGGCATGAGATGATATGGACTTATAGTCAAATGGTAAGTGTCAGAGGAGAATACAGAGCATACTGGGGAGACACTGAAAAGGTAAAATTGACAGGTCATGGCAATAAATTGAATGTGGAGGATGGAAAGGTAGAATGAGAGATACTGAAGAATACAGGATTATTCCTGGGCTGGAAGTTTGAGAGATTGGGAGGAAGAAGTTGCCCTTTTCAATAATAGGGAAAGTAGAAGGAGGGAATTAGAGAGAAAGATAATAAGGAACTCAGTTTTGTACATATCGAGTTTAAGATGTCTCCTGGCCATCCAGTTTGAGAAATATGAAAAGGCAGGTAGAGATGTAAGATGAGAGATCAGAAGAAAGGTTAGGGAAGGATAGGTAGATATGAGATGGTAATTAGTGGGAATTGATGAGGTCATCAAGTGACAGAACATTATGGGTTACTTATATTCAGAGAGCATAATATAGATGAGCATTTAATGAAGGAAATTGAGAAGAAATAGTCCAAAAGATAGAAAGAGAACCAAGAAAAAGGATTGTTCTGAAAAGTCGGTGAGAAGAGTTAGAGATAATGACCAACAGTATCAAATGTTTTAGGAAGGCTAAAGAGAATGGGAAATGAGAAAAGGCTCCTAGATTTGTCAAATAGGTAACTTTGGATAGAGCACTATGGGTAGAATAAAGTCAGAAGCTGTACTGTAGGGGCTGAAAAGAGTGTAAGAGAATAAACCTTTTATAGATATTCAGGAGAAAAAAAAAACAATATAAAATCTTAATTGGTTCACTACAGGGACAAGATGGAAAAAAAGAGTAGTGAATAACTAATTCAATTGACCTGATCTGGAAAAGAATTAAAGAACCAAGAGATTAAAGATCATTGTGTGGACAAAGAATAATGGAAGACAAGAGAGATGAAGAGCCAATACATTAAAGATAAGGAGATTGGAATTCTTACATGTGGAGATAACACATTTGTGAGTGATGTCAGAATCAAAATCTTGATGATCTGACTGAGATAGAGTAGAGGAATAGGTAATAAGAAGTGAGTAGTTGGAGAAAGTTGGTTAGAGCATGCGAGAGAGAATCAATATGTATGAGGAAGTCCTCTCACTTGGGGGCAGGAATTGAAGAGAAGAAAATAATTTTAAGCCATGTACCAAATTTATTGAGGAAGAAAAGGGAGTGAACTCGGAAGGAGGCATGGTCTATATATAATAGCTACCAGGATTTTGATTAAATGATAGATATAAAGGCATGAACTTCAAATAAGGAAAGGTTACAGAGTGATGGATATAAGAAAAGAATCTGGAAGTGACAATTAAGAATGAGGAATAATCCATTTCCCTCCTCCCCCATTTCAGATAGTGAGCCAAAGGAAATTAATTCAGCTAATACTAGAAACCGTGACCAGGGAGGATGTGGAGCCAATAGATGCAAAGCATTAGAGAAGCAAAGATTTATGATTAAGGGAAGTTTGCTGCTATGGAGCAAGCTCTGAAGAGGCCACAGTGGAAGGGACAGGTCAAAAGGGATAAGACTAGAGTTGTCTCACAGAGGGTAGTGAATGGGGTTTGGATGATGACCTACAGAGATTTGGAATTAATAGGATGTGAATAGCATGACCAGGTATTAGAATGTTCATCAAAGTTAAATGGAACATGTCACTCCTATTCCCAAAGGAAGCTGGAGATCAAGCTGAAATAAGGACAGCATGAGATTGGAAATTCATGGTCAGATAACCAGATGGTAGGAATTGCTTCAATATTACTCTTCCCTCTCAAAGCTGGAGATAAGACAGGAAGGGGACGGAAGTCAGACAGGAGAAGGAAGTTTCTTATTCTATTGAATTTCCTCTTCCGCTTCCTTTTCCCTCAACTGACAGATGCAGCAGAAGATAGAAGACTTAAGGTCAAAAGGAAGCTTGTTTCTCTTTGAACCAAAGGTTCCCCACATTTCGTTTTGGAGATCAGAAAGTTGCCTTGTGCTGGCACAGATGGAAATCATTTCTTTGAGGCAGATGAAAGAAGGTCCACTTTCCCTTAGGGGACATGCTGCACAGCAAGACATGTAGTCAGAAGAAAATTGACTCCTCTTCTCACCTAAGGCTAGAAATTGAACAGCAGCAGGAAAAGAAATCATTTTGGGGGCAGACCTTTCACTTGGCTTTTAGCACATTGAATGGACTTCTTCTGACCAATTTATGGGAGGAGATAGATAATAAGTCACATCATTTAAAAAGGAATATACAAATCAATTAGCTTATAGACGTTAGTACTTATAGATAGTAATACTCAAAAAATATTAACTCACTTATATAGCAATGCAATACTATGTTAAGTCCACCTACATTTGTGGCCTTTTCTCCCTCTACTTAGACTTGAAATTTTACAATACCAGGGACTATTGTTTATTTATATTATTCATACTATTTGTTATTTCTAGTGCCAGCAGAGTGACTTTCAAATAATATGATTCAATGTTTATTAAATAACTATGTATGTTGATAGATTTGTACTTAAAAGGAAACTTAAATATCATGCAATAATTTTACAGATGTGGAAAGGGAGACTCAGTATATGAAATGACAAATACATAAACTTATATCTAAAAGCACAGATTGCAGAAATATCCTAGATTTCTTAGCATCTATATCTCTGGTAGGTCAAACCCCAGTATTCAAGGAACATATAATCAGACATTCCATTAGACACTAAAAGTCTGTTCCTAAGCATGTTATGGTCCTGGGACTAAACTAAGTAACTAGAAAGCTTCCAACAAACCCAACAAATGGTAGAAGACTAGTGATACTTCTCTTTTGTCCACAGGGTCATTGTTTCTGGGCTCCATACATATGCATCATTTCTATACTTTCACCAACTGTAATGATCCAATTTCCTAAAGATGGGGGAAGACTAATGGCTTATTATCCCCCATTAGCTTGCTGCCCTTATCACTAGGAATGAGATGTTCATCAATATGAGATAAGAATGCATTTAGAATATGATATGGTTTATACTAAAGAATGGATTAAGATATATTTTAGAGATATATATGAGGATCTTTATTTGAAGCAAAAAAAAAAAGAAAGAAAGAAAGGCAGGTAAGTGGTGTATACGATTTCTGACAAGATATTGAGAATCCAAGTGCAATAAAGTATAACTGAATATCTGTCAGTGCTTTTGCTGCTTGTTCCTTCACACTTTGGGCCAGATGCATGAAACAGAATAATAGAACTGTATTTTTTCATTTGCAGAGCTATAACAAGGAAATGACATTTTTGTTTGTTATTTGAATAGTTTTGAATTGTTTCATACTTTTTTCTGATGCCAATTTTTATATATTTGTAGAGACCAATAAATCTTCCAAAATATCAAATTGTACTATTATTTACATATTCAGTTTTTCAGTATATAAAGAGGTCCTGCAAAAATCACTTCAGCGTTTCTATTTAAAAAAATTCAAATGTAAACAAAAAGTAAATGGAAATGCCAGCAGTCTGTTGAAAGTCGATAAATGAATCCTCTACCCACTATGCTTTGCATGAATTGGGCCCTTTGTGTCATTGCTTCCCCTCTCTTGGCCTGGAGTAGTTTGTCTCTCACTGATGCCCCCGTTGATGATACAATGGTATTCATTCATTCCAGGGGCATGTGCAAAGCTATGGTGCGAGGCCTCTCATTCTCTTTCCTGGGGGCAGTCATTCCAGGGAGTGATTTGTCCTTGTCTTGAGGATGGGCGCTATAGAACTTTTGCCATCTCAAATGATAAAATTTATGTTCTACCAAGAAGATCCTTTACTAGTTTTTAAAAAAACCTATTTAAAAAACTTATGAAAATCTCTTTATGGTATAAAAGCTCAAAGCTGCACTCAAACTTTTGGGACATTCTGCATATTTATTTGAAGGTACAAAATATAGGAGACAGGATGATACCGTATTTGTTCCCCCTCCCCCAATATGTCCACAGTTTGTAACACTTTGGCTGGTGCTCTTTTTAATAATAAATGCATAGGGAAAACTGAGTTCAAAATATGCATAGAATGATTAAATAGTTGCTCATAGTTACTACATATGTATTCATCAAAGATCACCAAATGGGACCAATTATTAATGTACTGGGAGTCAACCAAGAAGACACTGTTGATTCACTTTACATAGATAAACAAGCAATACATAAAAAGGAGAGCACAGTGCTATTAAACTGAATTATACATGATTAAACATTAATGACTATAAAGCCTTGTCAAACACTGAAAGTATTAAAGTCCTCTATAGTACATCATGTTGAGTGTCAATGGATAAAACAGAATGCCAATATTAGTTGGAATGTTCTTGACAAGAGTTAAGTTTTGTCAATAGTTATAAATGTACATATCCCAATACCTACAAGTCTATCGGTCGCACTTTATACACTCTTCATAAAGGATTCACCTAATTTGATTAGTCAAAGATATATTATGTGCCAGTGATAACATATGAAAAAAAATATAAAAGAGGTTTTGTAGCCATTTGTTTGTCTCTTTTTATACCTTTGTTAAGAAATTGGTTTAAGTTTAGCTCTTTTATTTAGGAAGTCCATTCTTCCCATTTTTACCATAGCTAATGAATAAAAGCAATGAAATGTTGTACAATTTATTTACACATACATTTTTGTATGTTGTTTCCTTAATTGGATTGTGAACTTCTTGAGAGCAGGGACTATTATCTTACTTTGAAAACTTTTTTGTTTAATCCAGTGGCTGTCATATAATAGATGCTTAATAAATGTTTAATAATTGATTGACATAAAAAATACCAAGTTCTGAAAACTTCAAATATAATTTGGTTTTGCAATGAATTGTTAGTACTTTCATTGGAATAATAATTCATTTGTTTACTTTCAGTCATTTTTATGTTATGCCCTTCCCCACTAGGGATTTTCTTGGCAAAGATATTGGAGAAGATTGCCATTTCATTCTCCTGCTCATTTTACAGATGAGGAAACTGAGGCAAAATGGATTAAGTAACTTGCCCAGTGTCACACAGCTAGTAAGTATTGGGGGCTAGATCAGAATTTAGGAAGATGAGTTTTCCTGGCTCTAAGCCCAGGACCCAAGATCCACGCTGTTACCTAGCCCTACTTAATACATACTCATTAGGTATGTATTAAGTATGAGACATGTTAGTGATGGTGAGGTTTATGAACATGAGAAGCCTCCATGTGGTGAAGGTCACATTCTAAAAGGGAAGATGATATATGCACCAATATGTAATTATAAGCCAAGAAAGTAATAGGGCCTATAATTTTGTTGGATCAACAAATTCTCCCATCTACAATCTAACAGAATTTTCTTGCATTTTATAACCCAGATTCACACATATTGCCTCTTCAAGTTAACTAATAATGTGTTACAAAAGTGAGTAATATAAATGCTCCAGGAATTCAGGAGAGAAGATATTAGTTCTAATGTCTAACTGGATGAGGAGACATTTGACTTAGACCATAAAGAATGGGTACAGTTTTGACAAGCCAGGATAACTTGAATATTTCAAAGGAAATTGAAAATGATGTCACACTTTGGACAAAGTTGGTAGTTTCCCTTATTTCCTCATCCTGTTCTTGGACTGAGCTAAGAGGTAGTGTGGTAATATGGAAAGCAACTTTGGACTAATGCCTTTGGAAAATGCCTTTGGACTCAGAGGACATTGGTTTGAATATTTATTTGCTACTAATAACCCTCAGCTAGCTATCTTTTATAACAGCATCTCAATTTCCTCAAGTTTTCTCATCCCTTCCAGTTCTAAATCTATGCTTATCCATTATGCTCCCCAATCCATGTTGACTTGGTGAAATATTTCTAAATGTCAAAGGCTCTCTTTTCACTACACTACTTTCTTGTCCATAGCTAGAATTGTAAATATTCAATGAATTACAGAAATACGTTAATGTCTATAGTAGAAATCATTGGACAGCTAGGTGTCATAGTAGATAGAGTGCCAAGTCTGGAATCAGGAAAACTCATTCTCCTGAGTTCAAATTTGGCCTCAGAAAAAATAACTGTGTGACCCTGAGCAAGTCACTTAACCTTGTTTACCTTAATTTCCTCATCAGTAAAATGAGCTGAAAAGAAAATAATAAACTATTCCAGCATCTTTGCCAAGAAAAAAGGAGTCGTGAACAGCTAGAAAATGATTGAAAAAAGTGACTAAACAGTAGAAATTACAGAATAAATTTAGTCTTTTTTAAACTATGGGATATGTGGTGACACATTCCTGTAATTGGTCCTTACTACAATGAAGGCTGAAGATGGAGAATCTCTTCATCTTGGGAGTTCTGAGCTACTGTGTCAATGCTTATTGGATATCTACAATAAGTTCAGCATTTACATTGTGAATCTCTTAGAGCAAACTGCCTAGGAAGAGCCAGTTTGGTGGAAGTTGGACAGAGAACAGGTCAAAGTTCCTGAAACATCAGAAGAAAATTGGACTTGTGAGTGTCCCATGCACTTCCAGCTTGGGCTAGAATGCAAAATCTAGGCTTTTAATATCTAAAGATAAATAGTCACAAAATAATGGATGAAAAACTGTTTTGGTTCAAAAAGATAGATTGGAAGATACATAGATACATAGATGGATAGATAGATAGATAGATAGATAGATAGATAGATAGATAGATAAATAGATAAATAGGTAAATGTAATGAATGAAAAAATATTAATTTTTATAAATATAGTCAGAAGGATACAGAATAAGATTTTGGTGTGGTTTGTTTTTCACCACTTTTCAGAAAATGCATTCATCTTAATATTTCCTCCTTCTAATGTCATTTACCCTGAGGAATTTCTTTTCAAATACTTTTCTTAAAGACAGATCCAGGCCTATGCAGAATTGAATGAAAAGAAGGAATGAGAAAATTAAAACAGAAACTCATATTAAGATGACTGTCAAAATCCACTTTGGGAAGAACTTAAAGGTTCTGTTTGGTTGCTTGAGGGTTAAATATACATATCATCAATCAGCATCAACCCCAAGACCACTACTGTCAACCTAGCAACTTTTACATAATGTTTCACAAATTACAAATGCTTATCTATGTATGTATATGGAGAGAGAGAGAGAGAACTATATTTATATACACATGAATACATCTACATCTCACTTAATCCCCAAAGTAACTTTATAAGATATGGTTTTGTTGGAGTCTTTTGTTTTCATTCTTTTGAGGGAGAAGGGGTATTTTGGTTTTGGTCTATAATTGTACTTTCTTTGGTGTAGCTATTTTGCCAGTGAAAAAACTTTCTCCATCAATTGAACTCTATAATTATTCTTTAATTTAAGAGTGTTAGAAAATTTCCTGAGCAAGTAATAAAATGACTTGCCTACAATCATTTGATCAGTATATCTCATTGGAGGTATACATATTCCTAACTCTGAGGCTACTCTATATCCATAATTTCATGATCCCAATTAGATATTGAAAATATTAATATCCCACATAATGAAAAATGAGGCTCAGAATAATAAAGTGAGTTGACTATAGTCACACAGCTTATAAGAGGGTTAGAACCTAGACCTTCTGGCTCCAAATTCTCTGTTCTTCCAACTATTCCACAAACGTTGTTTGTTTGCTTCCCACATTGTTACGTGCCAACTGGAAACAACATTTATTGAATGTTTCCTATGTGCAAAGCATTATGATAGGATCTAGAGCTATTATCCAGCTTTATATTCTCTGTTGTATCTAACACAGTACCTTGTACTCAATAAATATTTATTGAATGAATGAAGTATAAAATAGCTTGTTCATGTACAGTTTCCAACTTAATTGGGCATATACAAAAAGAAGTATACATTGGGTATAAACATCAAGAGATAAATAATAAAAATACAATGTGATCCATGAACTTTTTTCTTTTAAGTGTTTTGATAACTACATTTCTATTGAAATTTGTCATCAGTTTTGAATTTTATGTTATGCATTTAACTCATTATACTGGGGATAATCCATCAGAGTGCCTATGAGTTCATATGACACAACAAAGTTAAAAACCTCTGTGAAAGACTACTAGAAATCAAGGGAGGAAAGTATCATTGGGGGAAGAATTTCACTGAGGATTCAGTCGTATAACAAACATCACAATGCTAATGATCTTACAAACATGTATGTTATTCTATATCTGTGGCTCTCACACCATCTTATCTCAACTATAACAAACGAATAGATTCATTTAAAATTTGGAAATACTGAGGACTAAAAATCTTTAATAACTTGTCTCATTTCATATCACCATGCATAATGTATAGGACTCAACAAACTACCTTTGACATACTATTTATTAAGTATTTCTTGATTTATTGGTTGGCATATTAATTATTTATCATAAAGTAGTCGTGTTATAAAGCTTGGAATAAAGCTATTTTTTTTTTGAGTATAAGGGAAAGGGTTCTACCTATTCACACTAGTAGTTTTGCTAGTCTCAGGTTCCATGACCATCACCATATTATAAGGGAGCATATGATACAAGTCTATTAACTGTAAAAACTTTGCTGTAAAAAGAATAGAAATTTTAAGTGTTATACTACTCTAGTTACAGCAAAATTATCGGTATATGCATATGTGCATATGGACACATACATATATGATGCATATATTCATATACATATGTATAATATATAAATGAATATTTGTAAGCAATCTATACACAGTTAAGACATACCATCAGTTGAGTATCAAATCTAGAATAAAAAAAGCAGAGCTTGAATCTTGCCTCAAATGTTTAATAGTTGTATGACCATCACTCAGTATTAGTTTTCTAATTAGTAAAATGGAGTTAATAACATATAAAGATCAAATGAAATAATATATGTACAAAATGTTGCAAACTTCAAAGTAATGCATATATATAGACAGCATTATTATTATGACATCTCCATGTATAGATGTCAATGAAACAATAAGCATTTATTAATTCCTGATTATATGCCAGACACTTTTCTAGGCTTTGGAAATACAAAGATAAAAATAAAATTTCCTCTGTTCTGAAGGACATTAAATTTTATTGGGGAAGATGTGTGCATAAGACATGCAAAAAATTTTAAAAATAAATGCAAAATGGAAAATAGCTATACATGGAGGGCAATAGTACGTATATAAGTTGGCACTTGATGTGAGTTTTGAAAGAAAGATCTTGAAGTATCTCAAGAGGTGGAGGTGAGGAGAGAATGCATCAGGCATGGAGAACAGCCAATTCAAAGTCACAAAGAAATTCAATGGAGTGTAGGAAAGAGGAAGGAGGCCAATTTTAGTGAGATCAAAAATAGCAGGAAGGGGAGTAATATGTAATAAAGCTAGGAAAATAGTTGGGGCCAACTTGTAAGGGGCTTTAAAAGACAGAGCAGTTTATATTTGATCCTAGAGATAATAGGGAGCAACTTGAGTTTATTGAATGGTAGAGTGACACGGTAAGATCTGTGGTTTGGGAAAATCCCTTTGGCAGCTGTGTGGCTGTTTGGACAGGGGAGGAAAGAGGTAGGGAGACCAATTAAGAGGCTATTGCAATAGTTCAGGGAGGTAGAAGGGGGAGAGAGTATTAAAAGAAAACTCAAGGCTGTTGATAATCCGCAGCCTGAATAATCATCAAATTGTCCTTTTCCCTGCTTATAAATAGTACTTTTAGCAGTTACAGGATGAGGAGCCATCCTTAAAGTCTTTCCTCTCACTCCTTATTCTGGCAGGCCTTGAGTAACCCCCGTATTTCTGATGCTGGTGGGCCTTGACCCTGTGGCTGTCAGACCATGCTTCCTCTTGGATTAAGACAGAATACAGAGCTTTGATACTTCTGTAAAATGAAATACTAACACTGGCACTGCATTTAAAATAACATCCCGCCTACAGGCAAACTCTCTTTTCCTCTTTACCCTCTGGATCTCTATTTCATCTTTTGCACTGAACTTTTTGAGCTGGAGCCCCCCACCCCTGCCCCCAGACATTGTAAATGAGACTAGTGAGATTAACAAGTGTAGAGCCACAGCTGGGACCAAGCTCTGGTCTCTGCTGAGCCTAAGAGAGTTTGGCCCCTAGTGTGCAGTCAGTGTTGAATGAGAGGGTGGGGAAGGTTAACCGAATGAAACATTTTTTTTAATATATTTTTGAGCTCATTTTCAGTTACAGCCACATGTTTTTATTTCCAAAAAGTCATTGTAATAAACAAACTGAGCAGATTTATCTTTCCAGACAGACTATTTTGGGTTTGGGACAGAAAGAATCTCTGTTACACCAGGCTACAGACTTCAAAAAACCACGTTTTTACTGTCCAATTAAAAATAAGTACTGAAGAAGGTCCTGGATTCTTTAAAAGCTTGTGGTTGTTGCAAGATTAATAGACTGGTGTTCTACACATACTATTTGAGAAATTCCAATCCAAACACAAAACTGTTTTATCTTAAAGTGATTGGAACAGTGTTTACATAGGATCTTTCACTCTGCAGCAACAGAGAAAAGTTAATGCTTTTGTAGAAAGGTGTCTAGAGACCAAATGAAATTTTTCAAGTGTCCAGCAAATGAGCCTGGTAGACATCCCTGGATTGTTATGGAAGTGATGATCTGAATCCCACAATGAGAAGCTGAGTCTTTAAAGTCCACCAGATTAAGGTACAGGTAAAATCATAGAGATCAGATAGTCCAGAAAGAAACATAATATATCATGAAATGAAGGGAAAAAAACTTTTAAAGCAGCAACTTGATGACAATACAGCTGAGTGCAAGCAGATGTTGTTGCTACATAAACAGCTAAACCCTTTGTCCACAGAGGCCTTAAGAGCTTAGATTCTAATGGACTGCTGGCTGGGCTTGATTTACACAGTTTAGGAATTTGTTAGAAATGCTTTGCTATAAGCTTAAAGATAACTATCTACTCAAGAAGCTGGGATTTTGTGATCATTCTGAGTCCTGAAAAGAGAAAGGCATTTACCTAACAACTAAGCAAATGCTCAAGAGATTGTTAAATATATTTTGTACCCATGTCAAAAGTGATGTTTTAGGAATCAGTTTGCAATGAAAGTTTACAGCTGGAAGCAGTTTGCTTGATACAATAGGAAGGAAAGAGGACCTGAGATGCAAAACCGAAGATGGTATTAAAAGTATTTGTATATGTTTATGTTCTTCTATTGTGCTCTTTCAATAGGTTATATTGAGAAGAGATCCATATCTCCTCCATTTTTCTTTAGATAGATCATCTCATTAGCCATTTGCTCCAAAATTCCCATTTTGCAAAATAACAATAACAATAATAAAATTTGTATGTATTTTTTGTTTATACAATTCTTTTTCATTATAGCTTTTTTTATTTACAATTTTTCAACATTGATCCTTGCAAAACCTTCTGTTCCAACTTTTCCCCTCCTTCTCCCCACCCCCTCCCCTAGATGGCAGGTAGTCTAGTACATGTTAAATATGTTAAAGTATATGTTAAATCCAACATATGCATACATATTTAGACAATTATCTTGCTGCACAAGGAAAATTGAACCTAGAAAGAAAGGAAAAAACCTGAGAAGGAAAACAAAAATGCAAACAAAGAATAACAGAAAAAGTGGAAATGCTATGTTGTGGTCTATACTCATTTCCCATAGTTCTCTCTCTAGGTGTATCTGATTCTCTTCTTTACTGAACAATTGGAACTAGTTTGAATCATCTCATTGTTGAAGAGAGTCACATCCATCAGAGTTGATCATCATAAATCTTGTTGTTGCCGTGTATAATGATCTCCTGGTTCTGCTTATTTCACTAGCATCAATTTATGTCTCTCCAGGCCTCTCTGAACTCTCCTGCTGGTCATTTCTTACAGAACAATCATATTCCATAACATTGATTTACCCCAATTTATTCAACCATTCTCTAATTGATGAGCATCCATTCAATTTCCAGTTTTGAGCCAATACAAAAGGGCTGCCACAAACATTTTATTTGCATATATTTTTAAATCTTCAAATTATTCACATATCTTTCATAGAATATACTTTGTGACAAGTTATATGAGGTAAATTTACAAAGGCCAAAAGTCAAGTTTACCATACAAAATGCCTTATTATCATTAATATTATCATTATTGTTATTATTCATTAAAAAAATTAGTCATTTCTTCATAAGTTCTGAACTAGTACTTTAGGAAGTAAAGTATCCCCTTTAGATTCATGCATGAGATATTAGAAGGAGATGTCTAATAAAGATAGTGTGAGCTCACAAAATTAGGTTAGCCTGATTAATTGCAAACATCATTATGGTCAATCTTAAATTCCCTTGTCTCAATTCTAATTTTATAATGATATCTTCATGGAGTTGTGATTTGTTGTAGAATAGTCATTTATTCAAAAATAGTACTTATAAAATGCTTTTCATCAGAATTATTAATTTGTCTCTTAAAATTATACTTATAATGCAGCATTAGAGATGGATCAGAGTCCTTATGATATTCAAATATTGTGTCAACATCTGTAACAATGTTATTAAAATAGTCAAAAATGTAAAAGTACTCTACTTAAGAATTTAATAAGAACATGGACTCTCAAAAGCAGAATTTAGGGAAGAAAAACAGGAATTCTTTTCATTGCAGTGATGTTGTGACTCATTACAAGATTGAAGATAAGTAAAATGGGTTTTAATATGTTCATTTAATTTGAATAAGAAAAAAATTCCTATTCATTTCAAATTCACATAAATGCCTCAATTAATTTGTAATTAGTTCTGATTTTTATCCTAAGCTCCTGGACCTAACATTTTACTCTACTTGTAAAGCAAGGTATCAATGAAATCAAACATATGTAAATCTTCAAGTTTGGGAATTATATTTCTCATTTCATTGAGCAGAAAACACGCTTTTGTTTCCTTATCACTTCTCATCAACTTTCCAGACTCAAAATGGTCAACCCACAAATGATGCAGAAGATCTACTTTAAGCAGGAGTCAATGACTTCTAATAAGAACAAGAACAATTAAATTATTGTATAATGTTATATAATATTATAATTATTATAAATTCTGAAATTATTATTATTGTTATAACAGTAAGCATTTTGCAAATATTATTTCATTACATACTCTCAACAACCCTTAGAGGTTATCATTATTATGCTTATTTTATAAATAAAGAAACTGAAGCAAACAGTGGCCTAACTGACTTGACCAAGGTCACATAGCAGTAAAATATGTCAGGAAGGATTCCAGTATTTTAGTCCATGCATCATCTTGTTATCTCTAATATGAGTTGAAAAGCAGTAGATAAATGTAAAAATCTATTATTTTTAAAATATTATTTTTTAAAAGAGCTGCTCCTCTTCTATTCACAAGAGAGTGAAAGAGTATTTGTTCTTGTTTTCCACCATTCAAAACATGGAACACCTCCTGACTCTGATCCATGAATGCCCGTGACACAAGAGACATGCAAAAGTCATTAAGGGTACCCCACGGGACTCATACAGTTACTTCACTTAAGGGTGGGTGTGAGCATCCTCAAAATTCAATTACTTTAAAATAAAGTTAAAGTACTAAGCAATATCCTGCTTTTGACCCAGCAGGGTTTCCCGTGAGAAAAGAAAGTGGGCAAAGAGCTCAGACAGACAGACAAACATATTTACCCCTAGGTGGAAGGTACAAATTAAATTAGCCAGTCACAAAGGGGAGATGTTTTCTCCTTCTGTTCAGATGTCATGGTAGTGAGGAAACATAGTTTGGGGCCAAGAAAAATGGCCCAAATGCATTCATCTAAGCTACCATTCATCCTGTTCCAAGGTCTAAACAGAACACATAAAAGAACAGCACTGTTGAAGTACTTCCTCTCCTTAGTTACCAAGTTGGGACTTGCAAAGGAACATGGGAGCAGGGGGTGGGGATTTTTCCAGAATGTTTCATTGTTGTGATGGAGTATCAGGGGATGCTATCAAGCTAATTCCTGGTTTAGAAATATCATCAATATAATTTGGTTCCATATTTCATGGAGAAAGTCATAGTCTGTGGTACTGGTTGTGGTTTGTTTAAAGATACATTGCAAACTTTCTCTCCCTCTCTAGCTGGAAACCAATGTAGGCACTTCCAAAGAGTCAAGTATCTTTTATTGTACCTCATTAATATGCATGTTTTTGGCACTCAGTTTGGTTCAGCTGGTATGCTTTCCAGTATCTCATTCTTTATTTATATGAGACTGGGAGGTGTGACCTATGGAGCCAGTTGGCTGTCATGAATTGGAATATTCATTAAGTCCCATGAATTATGCATTAGACTGCTTATAATACTGAGATCCTCACTTGATCCAGCCAGAACTCTCAACTGCTTCTCGTTAGATGGGATGATCCATATTTCGGTCAAACTATGTATGTGTTCCATACACTGCAAGAGAAATGTCTCTGTTTGCAACCCAAAAATGCTTGGAGATTTTGCAACTGGCATCTGATTCACTAGGGTTCATGCTTTACATGTCTGAAGGACACTGCTGCCATAATTTATCCTTCGTAAACCAGACCCAAACAGTGTTCTTCTCTTATGTCTGATGCCTATTTATTTCCTTCACTAACCTCTCCTGGAAATTATTTTTGGCAGGTTCGAATTCTGGATCACAAAAGAAAGCCCTTTTTTTTCATAGCTATCACCTGGTGTTACACATAGGAAATTCAATGTTGAAAATTTAGTCAATGAGATATGCTTTGAAGAACTTCTGTTTTCTTATCCAAAGACAGGAAACTCTATTATTGATAATCTGGTCATTTTTGTTCCTTTTTGAATCAGATGTAATAGGACTACATAAAATTGAGCTTGCATCTTTAGTAGATAACATCTGGTTCTAATCATTATGTAACATAAGTATCATTGTCTGCCCTGGTGGGCTTTTTTTAAAAAATGGAAATATTTCTCAGCTTCCACGTTGATAAAAAAAAATACATTTTATGTATCTATTCAAGTGTTACTTTTATTTTATGCTTTTCTTTAAGTCTTTTCGTGAGGCACACTACTGAAATAGGATTTGATAGGGCAAAGAAAATGGGAATTTCAACTGGACAACAGGATATGTTAGCAGGGTATGAACAGGCTCAAGTGCTCAAATTTTCAGGTTCTGGGTAAATTAACAAAATCAATATTTCTCCAAAGTTAACACCTCCTTTTCCATGAAAAATAGCCATTTAATTAACTATTAGATCCTATCATTTAGCAATATTAGTCTAAAATTTTGACTACCATTTATCCCCCACTGGTTATCTGCAAAGTAAGATTTCTTACCCTAGGAAGCAATTATTTTGAGAATATTAAAGACTTATGGTTTCATTAGCATAGTAGTCGGAGGTACTATCTTTACCATCATGAACTATCCATGCCTCCATGAATAGTCTTCACAAACTGTTGCCCAGAAAAAAAGTCATTCTCTGATAGAAAATCTTTTTCCCTCTGATATATATATATGTATATATACATACATACATATACATATATATATGTTTATCTATATATATATACACATATATATGTTTATCTGTAAGTATATGTTTACATATATATGTTTATATATATACACATATATATGTTTATCTGTAAGTATATGTGTACATATATATATATATACATTTAAATATATTTCATACATGTAATACCAGGTGATAGCCATATCAAATGGCTTTAGAAACAGCTAGGTGATCCAGGGACTACAGTTCTAGATATAGAATAAGGAATACTTGAGTTCAAATACAGCCCCAGACAGTCACTACTTGGACAACTCACAATTTCTCTTTGTCTAAGTTTTTTCATTTGTAAAATGGAGGCAATGATCACACCTACCTTCCAGCAATGCTGTAAGGAAAAAATAAGATACTTGTAAAGTACTTTATAAGCAAAAATATACTGATATCATTATGATTATGATCAATATTATTATTCACTATTTTATCCAGACTTCTGTCTTGCCAGTGACAATTCATAAGAGAGAGGAATAAAGAAGAGAAAGAGGAATCAAGCTTAGAATAGAACACTGCTTGCGTTTATTTTGCAGCAAGAAAACCATATTAGTAATAGTTTTGGATACTTAGATGAGTAGATCTGCAGATTACAGATGCATCACCCACAACTGGTCCCATACATGAAGACTTTCTACTTGGTAAAATCTGACAGAGCTTGTTCCCAGCTTGTATAGCCTTTAAGGACCCAGGATCACTTCCAGACTTCTGTGGAGAGCAGAATCGGGACTCCATTGGAGCTTGGGAAATGATTACAATCACTAAGTAAAAGCCTGAAAGATCATTTGAATTCACTTCATTCTGTTTGATATATTCTAGGCGACTGGATTGAAAATGTATAGGCTGATCTATGAGAGGTCACGGGTGAGCCTTGAGTAAAATGGCATTGTTTACTGATGTTTTAGTGAAGAGATTAGCTGTCATTTATTTTCACATACCTAACTGAAGAGCTTTAGAGGTTCCCAGCTAGAATGTGTTCTCTTCTCTTTCTTAGCCTGTCACATCCTTGTCAGTTCCAATAAAATTACTTACCTGAATTATGCAGATGAGGTTTTGTTATGTCCAGCACCCATCATTGTTCGTCTCCACTACAGCTGAAACTTCTAGCAGACCCCATGCTTATACTGTCTGATTTTAGGACTCCTCAGGTCAAGACCTTTCAACCTCAGGGCTTGACTTATGCCACAGCCATTTGACAAATCGCCCAGACCCTTACAAAAGCTGGTTGAGCTCCAAAGTGGCTGCCCTCTATACACTACTGTTTCACTGTTTTGACATTTCCTTCTCACTTTTCCTCTTAGTAATTAGACAAAGGGAGAAAAAGACATTTGTGTCCAAGGAATGCTTTCATTTTGGACTGTGATAAATGGCTACTCTTTCCAAGAAGCTATGATCCTACCAATGGGATAGAATGTTTCTTCACAAGAGGGCTAAAGGCAGAAGGCTGCCCACCATAATGCTCCTTGAACCTCTACTTCAGCTTTGATTTTAAAGCCTACACAATTTCTACCACTCACATGCAAATCTTCTGTCACTGTCAAAATGTAAGAATAGGGCACAGGTATATAATTTTCAAGAATACCCAAGAAGAATATTGGCTTTTAAAATTTTGTGTACATATTTCATAATACAGAAAGAGTTGAAGGGGAGGGGACATCAGATCTTTATTTTTCTTCCTTTTAAATTGGTTTCTAATCTCTCTTTTACAGCTGGGTCTAGTGAAAAATGTGGTTCTTCCTTGACAAACTACATTATCCCATGTTGCTCATTATTTCTTATATAGTTATCTTGTGAAAGCACTAATTTGCTGAATGGTCAGCAAACTAACATTTTAATGGACCATAAAAATTTTGAAAGAATTTTTGGAGGAAGTTGGATCATGATCTTTTCTTTAGAAAAAAGAAAGAAAGAAATACAAGTGATTATACTGTCTAGTTCTAAAAAAAAATCTGGCATTGGATTGAAATTTTTGTTCCTTAATCGAGTGTAAGTTATGTCAACCATGTTTTTATAAGCTCCTTTCAGATTATTGAGTTAATGTTTATTGTTCCATTGGGGTAAAAGGACTGCCAAACATGTAAAGTAATTGAAAATGCATGTGACTCAACTGTTAAGAGTTACAGTGAAGAATTAGTGTGTTACTATTCCTGTTATGAGTTAATCTGTCTTTTCTGTTCATGGTAGTGCATTAATCAGGACATTAACAAATAACATTACCAAATCATTCAAATCACCTTTATGAACTGATATCACAATAGGATCAAGAAACAAACCAGGCTATTTTTTTAAATGAAATATAGGATATATCACTTTTATTCACAAATTCAGGAATGACACAGAAAACTCCATTGTGAGTGTCATGAGAAGTTGATCTGGTATGGGGGAGGCCTAGACCCATGTGATTTACTCTTATCAAGTCATCTTTCAAATGTAAGACAGGAGAATATATTTTTGTCCGGAAGGAGGAAAAATAGCTCTCAGAAGCTTCCACTGACCTTCCTTTCGACAACTCACATCCTATAGGGAAACAATAATAATAAAAAAACATAATTTCTACAAGTCCAAGCTAATCTTTATAAGCATCATATCTATTATTTCTTTATTTTTCCAAGGACTATGCATGAATAAAAGCATTCGCATGTCATAGTTCCTATCTCCCAGATCAGGCCACAGTCAAAATAGGAATCAATTTAATTTGGATTTTATTGTGAAATCTTTGTGAGGGAACAGGATCTTAAGATGTTTCCCATGTAAATGCACCAGGGCAGGCAGCTGATATGCTTGAAATAATGCCCCCTCAGGCCTAAAAGCTCCCATGCATTCCACTTGCCAGTTCTTTTCTAGCCCATGAGAAGGCATTCAGAGGGAAAAGGAAACCATGGGAACTCCTCTGGTAAATCTTTAACTGATACAGTACATGCAAGTTGATTGTTTCTACTGAGTCAGTTAATTGAACCGAGTTGAGGAAGACCTGCCTGTGCATATTGAAAATGAATATTATTCAATAAAATCACATGAGCCCCCTTTTAGAAAAGCTTCCATTTTTAACAATCAAAACAAAGCAAAAAACTCCTTGTCACTTATAGCATATTCAAAATAATATTACAGTTATAAATTTTCTCCAATCTACCAAAGACATAAAGATACTAATTGCCCTTCACTTAAGCTGTATTTTATAAGGTTTAGTTTTGAAGCAATTTTTCCAGGGACTTGCTTTACTTGCTTACTATAGACTATTGCATCTAGGGAAGCTCAGTGACAGATAGGTTTGACCTATTTACTGTCGGTGACCTATTATACACTTTGATTGGAGTTTTTGATCCTCAATGCATCTTTATTTCAATAGCAAAAATTTCAGCTAAAGTTAACAATTATGATTTTGTCAAAGACTTAATAGGATAAGAATCTGATCACTTTTTGTGTCCTGTAACACAAAACATAACAGTGTCCCATTTTGGGAGGGAAAAAAACTATTACAATTTAATGTAATTCACACATCCATATAATTTCTTGCATTCTTTGAAGTCAATGAGCAGGGAATTAATCCATCATGGATTATGGAGAGATTTTATTATCAAAGTACAATTAGCAGCCAAAGGAGTTTAAAAAAGAGAGAGAGAGAGAGAGAGAGAGAAATCATTTGCCAGTCACTGTAGAACAAACATGTTTTCCCAAGGTTTGTGCTGAATTCTCTGAAGCTATAACAAGATGATTATGAAATAACAAATGTGATGACACTTTGCACTGAAGTTTGAAATTTCCTTATTTAAAAACTATACATCATTTATCATATAAGGAAGGATTCAATGATTTATTCTAGTCTATGTTCAGATTTTCTACACTAATCCTTTTAGTCAGATCTGTCCTATCCAGCGGCTATGTCGAAGATATTTTTTTCTTTTTTTTCCCTTTTTTTTCAACAAGCATTTAATCATTGTCTATTATGTTTTAACTAGGTCCAGATTATGATATCCAGTTAAGTGGACAACATATAGAATTAGTTAATCAATATGCATACACATATATGTATATGTTAACATATTTGTTGTTATAGTTCAAATCATTTCAGTTATGTCTACTCTAGAAGATAATTTTTCAAAAAATAAGCTTGGTAAATCAGTAAAAGACTCCTCCATTTAACACTCTACAAACATTTATAAAGTTCCTATTAAATAAGTGGTTGGTTAAGTAATGAAGTTTCAGTTTAAAATTAAGAAAGACAAGAGAGGCAGAGACAGAGAGATAGCAAAACAGAGATAGAGAGGAGGAGGAAGATGAAGAGGAGGAGCAGGAAAAGGAAAGAAGGAAGGAAGGAAGGAAGGAAGGAAGGAAGGAAGGAAGGAAGGAAGGAAGGAAGGAAGGAAGGAAGGAAGAAAAGAAGGAAGGAAGGAAGGAAAGAAGGGGGGAAGGAGGGAAGGAAGGAAGGAAAGAAGGAGGGAAGGAGGGAAGGAAGGAAGGAAGGAAGGAAGGAAGGAAGGAAGGAAGGAAGGAAGGAAGGAAGGAAGGAAGGAAAGAAAAAAGGAAAGAAAGAAGATAAATAATGGTTAGTTAGTTTGATTGGTATGGCACTGAACAAGTAGACCAACTTAGGGATAATTGTCATTTTTATTATATTAGCTCAGCTCAGCCATGAAGAATTGCTATTTTTCCAATTGCTTAGATCTGACTTTATCTGTGTGAGAAGTGTTTGTAACTCTGTTCACATAGTTCTTGGATTTGTCTTGGCAGGTAGACCCCAAGTATTTTATTTTGTCTACAGTCTTTTTGCATGGTATTTCTCTATCTATCTCTTGATAATGGGCTTTGTCAGTAATGTATAGGAATGCTGACAATTTGTGTAGGTTTATTTTATATGCTACAACTTTGCTAAAGCTATGGATTTTTTTTCCAATAGGTTTTTGGATGATTTTCTATGATACTCTAGGTATATATCATCATATGATCTGCAAAGAGTGATAGTTTTATTTCTTCCTTGACTATTCTAATTCATTTAAATTCTTTTTCTTTTCTCATTGCTAAAGCCAGAATTTCTAGCCCAATATTAAATAACAGTGCTGATAATGGGCTTCCTTGTTTCACCCCTGATCTTAATGGGAATGCATCCACCTTCTCCCATAAAAATTATGCTTACTGTAGCAATATGAAACATTTAAAGGATACTATCACATGTTCTGAAGCAAGTGTGAATGGACATGTGTCTGTCCATGATCATAGCACCTATTTCAAAGATAAGATTTGAGCACTCATTTATAACACATTGAATTGCTGTGTTTCACTTAGGTTTGTATCTTTGTATATTAATAGGAAAGAATTTACCCATCAAACTATGCATATCACAAACTAAATTACAAACTATTTTAAACAGAATGTAACATAGGATGACACACTTTACAATTTGAAAGGGCCTTAAAGAAACCTAGTTTTACCTCTCTCATCCATAATAAGGAGACTGTAGCCTAACAGTGGTAACACTTCAATGTAATCTCATTTTTCTTCCCCTTTTCTTTAATGGGGACAGAATTTAGCTTGGGGGAAATGGCATGATACTGTCAATGATAGTTCTTCTGTGTAAGAAGTTGGCCCAGGCCCTGAATTTCAGGGCTCAGCTTTACCAGGTCACTGAATTGCTACCACAATTATTATTGACAATGGTAAAATGGTCTGTAGAATCATAAAACGTAGGAGCTGCAAGAGATGTCAAATGTCTCTTAGTTCAGTAATATCATTGTATAGAGAAAAAAAAACAGTCAGAGAGATTGTAACTTAACTACAATTATAAAATCAGGAATATTACAGATAATACTAGAACTCAGGTCTCCTTTACCTTCTGAATATTGCCTTTTCCATTTCCTTAGATCTGATTCCACTCATGTAATGGTGCAATGTAGCAAGAAAAGAAAAAGACAAAGAACAGCACTGGATTTGAAGATATATCATAAATTATGATAAAAATAATACAAACTAGCAGTTATAAAGTACTTAGAGGTTTACAAAGCCCTTTAAACATGTTATCTCATATGATCTTAACAACTCTGTGAGAAAGGTCTTATTGTTAACCCCATTTTATAGAGAAAGAAACTGAGACTGGAAAAAGTTAAATGACTTGTCCAACTTACTAGATTACTGGATTTAGACTCAGGTATTTCAGTTTCCAAACCCAATTTTATTTCTTCTTTGCCATCTAATTTACCTAGGTAGAGGACTTAGGTTGT
This sequence comes from Antechinus flavipes, assembly GCF_016432865.1. NCBI lineage: Eukaryota > Metazoa > Chordata > Mammalia > Dasyuromorphia > Dasyuridae > Antechinus > Antechinus flavipes. The sequence continues at coordinate 182,187,929 of NC_067398.1, forward strand.
AATCCCTACTCACATGATTTTGATCACATCTTCCCTTGTCTTGGGCCTCAGTTTCCTTATCTATAAAATGAAAATATTGGATTAGGTTAACTCTTAGATTTCTTAGACCTCTAAATCCTTTACTACCATAATTTCCAGTGAAAAAAATTCATTTAAGATATATCATATTAGTCTAGAGAGGAGGAGGTTCTTACCTTGCCAATTTGTGTAATACCACTTTGAAGTGTGAGGGAGACCAGTCTCCTTCCCTCTTTCAGATTCTAGTAAAGCTAAGGCTAGCATAGTGTATATTTTTTTCTCTCTGCACATTATTATTTTATTGTTATTACTATCATCCTTTCCTAACTGTGAGCCAATGAGCAGAATTGTTTTTATTTACTCTGATTTTGGGGGGAGCTTAAATGTATGACTTCAATATAGTTTATAATCCCTATAATAGCATATAATGGTTATTCTTTAGATGTTCAAAAGCAATTGAGCACATTCAATATGCTTGTGACATAGAACTTTATAATGCCCTATCTGCTTCAGTATTAAATGTTTCATGTTAATAAATTCTAGCCTACTTTTCATGTTTCATATTTGTATATATAAACTCATAAAAATAACTGGCATGAATTTTTCTAGTATCCTTATAGTGGGAAAATGTAAACAACAAAATCCAGTACCCAGAGATGAAGCTCTCTCCCTGAGGAAACCAAGCAGAACATTGTTGCCCTAAAATTCAATTTCCATTATATTCTTATAAGATCCAGAAGACATATCTAGATAACATTTTGAATAAAAATCTGCCTAGTGGGAAGCAATAGACTCTGTTTAAAAGCAATATGTTTTAAAACTAGTGATTTGCAGATGAATCATTCTCATTCTGATCTGGCCTCCTGACTAAGAGCAATTACCATCATAAACTAATTTTTATAATGCCCTACTCTCAATGTCATCCATGTCACTCTGACAACTTGCCACTGAAAACTGTTTGCTCTGTTGTAGTGGTTATTTGGCCCCAAGGGCTCTTGAAGAGCCTTGGTATTTCACAACTATGAAGAGGTGGATTAATAACAAAATGTGATAGAACAGAATGATATGACAGGTGATCCAAAATGCTGAACAAGACCCCAGTGGATATATGGGAATCCTAATGAATACAGTTATTGGTTTCTCCCGAGTTTCCTTTGCAATAGTCTCACACAATACTGGGGTGGGACACAGGGAGTAAAGGGTAAGATAATGAGAAAAAAGGGATGAATTTTCTTTAGTATTGGTGTTTAATTTCTTCTTTTATTCTTAAAGAAATATAAATACATCTTGTTTGCCTTAAAATGTCTGTGGGGTTCCAGAACCCTAAGTATTCACTTTATGCTTAATCCCTTGACATTTTTGTCTTGGAAAAACTTGTTTGTTTTCTTTTCTGGTTGCTCCTGATTTGTTTCATTCTCACTATGCAGTTTGTCCTCAATGATTAGTTGTGTGACCCTGAGAAAATTAGTTAACCCTTTCCTAGTTTCCTTACTTGAAAATTAGGAATGATAATAAGTCCCAAGGTTTTGTGAAGATAAAGTGCAAAAGCACTTTACAAAGTTTAAATTGCTATATAAATTCTAGATAGTGCTATAATAATGATGATAATAATAATTATTATTATTATCGTTTTTGTTCATTAAAGATATGTCTAATTCCTTGAGATGTTACATGGGGTTTTCTGGTCTTTTGTTTTCATGTCTTTTTATCATCTGCCCTTCATGTCAAGGATGCATCTTCCCTCTGCCTCCCTGAAGGCTGAGCCAAAGTACCTCTTCCTACATGAATGTCACATCTTCTATTCTTCTTACATGCTAGTGCTTCCTAGCCCTGGAATCACCCTCTATTTACTTTATATGCATTCTTAAAAAAAAAAAAATATATATATATATATATATATATATATATTTATATTTATATATATATATCCACGTGTCTATTGATAGAAAATGAACTTCCTGAACATAGAGCTTACTTTGTCTTTCTATATCCCCATACTGTAAAATAGGGCCTGGCACATGACAGTTGTTTAATAAGTATTTGTTGATTGATAACTATGTTCATTTTATTTTCTCTTTTTTTGAGGACTGCTGACACCTCAGCATTAACCTCAACAGTCATAGAACTGAATTGCAAGCAATGGATTTTGCTTACCGAATAGACTCTGAGCAAACATTTGTTTATATAATTGATGTAACAATATTATAATAACTTCCTTCCACTACTTCAATAATTAAACCCGCTTGGATAAGACCCAAGATAGATTTATGACAATGAAAAGCTGGCTATTACAGGTTATGTTATGGTCCTAATCTATTGTAATATCAAAAGAGTTCTTTTAAAGAAAATAAGTTTCACCATTAACCTCTTCAAAAATTTATTCTTTTTGCCTTTAAGAAGATTGAATAAGTTGCTCTGCTGACAGAATAATAAGGGAGAATAAACCTAATGAAACCAAAGCTGTATCTACTACTTATTTGGAGAATTTCTTATAAATGGGCAAGCCATTTCCTATCTATCTATCTATCTAGACATATTTGGAGGTGACAATGATGATGATAATAGCATTTATGTAGTACTTTAAGATTCAATAACCCAGAGAGTTAGACACTATTATTAACTTGGTTTACAGATGAGAAAATAGAAATATAGAAAAGTAGCTTCACCCAAAGTAAAACAGCTAGAAAGTGCCTGATGCTGCCTTTGAACTCAAATTTTCCTGACTCCATGTGACTCTATGTGCCCCTAACTGACAAATTTCCAGATCTGGACCTAGAAGAAACATTTAGCCCCATGCAATCTAACCCCATTGTTTTAATACAAAAATTTTAGTTTTAAAAAATGAGTAAATCAAGAGGTCTAGAGGGAGGATTATTTGTGCAGATTCATGTAGGATATGACACAGCTAGTCAACAAACCCAAATATCTAACTCCAAATCCCATTTTCTTCCTAGATTTCTCCTGGTTGTCTTCTTTTCCATAGTTTCTTCACAATATCTACATAGAGAGCCATCTAGCTACATATATGTAATATACAAATTATAACTATATAGAGGATAAAAACTAAATCTATCATTTCATTAGTATAGAGAAATACTAGGTAAGGATAACCCTGTACCAATGCAAAGTGACTCTCTATGTACAACTTTCAGTCTTATAGAACAATTTAAAGCCCTAAGACATTAAATGACTTATTCAGGAGCAAATAACTAGTATTGTCAGAAAGGAGATTAAGTCCAATTTTTTCTGGCTTTAAGCCCAGTTCTCTTCATTACGCAGCACTGCCTACTGTCTCTCACATGTCTATGTGAAGATATGCATGTATATAGTTCCTATATGTATATGTATTAATATATCAATGCATGTGGGCACATATACACACATATATTGTATTCATGAATACAAAGTACACATGTGTTGTGATGTGCATATGCATGCATGTATGTATGCATTGCATTTATACAAATATGCACACACACACACACACACACACACACACACACACACACATATATATATATATATATATAAAATACCTCTTTAGTCACCTATGTCTCCTCAGGAGAGCCACAATGATACAAGTAAAATTAGTTTTTCTACTTGCATAGGAGAGAATGTTGCCCACCTGAGACAAATGTGTGTGTGGCTGACTATTGAAAAGATTTTATGACCCTATATTCTTCTCTGCATGTCTATTCCAGTGACTAGTTTTATCTGACAAAAAGTAGAAGCATTCCAAATTTCTTTTAATGTAAACCTTGAGGGGCATTAAAAGAAAAAGAAAAAGACACAGTAACCCAAACTGGAATATTTTAAGGCTACAGATAATAATGAGAAACAAATGGGGCTATTCAATGCTGCAAAGAAGGCTGAATCAGCACCAGGACAAATAAGATTCATTCACAAATCAGAAAGTAAGTAGAGCCCCAATCCCAAAAATATTAATATTCGAATGTCAAAACTGAAAGTGATACAGGAATAATAATAATGATTGGAAGAAAAAAGGATGGAAAAAGACAGGTATGTGATGGAAACTCTCAACGGAACAATATTGAATAAATCAATGTTTTTTTTATTCCAGGTCATATAATATACTCTTTCCCGTGATAATTCTATATTATAAATATGATAATTCTATATTATATTTATGCATGTTTTCTCTGGCAGTATTCTAGATGGCATTCCCTTCTAACCCCTTTTACTCTCACTTTCTTGTATCTGCTCCTTAAACTGCTCTGAACAATCTTGTACAACTGTACAGTTTGCTTTTTATTTTTTAAGAGCCCAGAATAAACTATCTCCTTTGGTTTAAAAAAAAAAAAAAAAGAATTTAATGACTGTATCTAACACATACTCCATGCATAAGTAATATGTAGGGCATCATTCAGAATTGATTTATCTCTTGCATAAACTTTGTAAAATTGAGTGTGAAATTTTAGTAATTATGAGCAAGTTCTCTCAGGGTCTAAACGACTTCCTGATTGCAAATTTGGCACATTTAGAAGGTACTTTAAGTCTTTCAGGCAACAATACTTGTATTTACTAGGACCTTGAATTGAAGGAAGTCAGTATAGGATCAGTTCATGTAAGGTTCATAAAATATTTAGTAGATCTGGTTTTATTCAGTTCAATAGCTTTAGAAAGTATATGGATACTGTCCTAGGTTGAACTGTTTCACTATAATTTTGTTATTTTTTAAAGACCTTTACTTAAGTTTAAAAAATAATATTTAGGTACAGATTGAAGTTTAACAAATTGATGCAATTTATTTTCAGTTTTGGTTCATGTTTTAAATTCTGGTAATTTACTTTAAGGAAACATCATTTGATCTCATCAGAGCTGTAACTAAGATGTGACAAGTTGAATTTTGTTCAGAATGCCCAACTCCAGGACAGACTTTCTTATTACACCAATTGATTATTAACTTTGTGGACTCTATTTGAAGAGAAATCATGGAAATCCTACCCCTCTCTTTGATTCTGCCTCCCACCCTACAGGCCTAATTTTTTTCCTGCCCTCTACTAATCTACTTGTTCATCCTGATTTGATGTGCCCAATCATGCTTTTCAAGTGTCTCCTCTAGTCCCTCCTAGAAATTATCTGGTTTAATTGCTCTAGTCACAACTGAGGCAGACTGTCTTTTCTATTCTCAATCTCCTCACTCCAATTCTCTTTTCTTCCTCCATACCCCCAACTCTATTCTAGGCATAAGAGCTACCAGTTACACTCTTAGATGAACTCAGGAGTATTAGTATCCTTAGTTGTTTGGGTCCCAGAATAAGATCATAATTCTTAGGTCAACTCTAAGAGTGAGCCAGTCTCTCTTACTTGTTTCTCCAAATGAGTTTGCTGAATTCCACTGGATTCACTTTGGTAATGAAAACAATAAATAGTTCATTCAACAAATATATCTTGATCACATTGCTTCCACTATACAATTTAAGGCTTGGTTACTGTAATAGTAAGACATATAATTCATTGATCTAATTTATCAAATTAATGTAATCATTTCCAAAAGCAACTTTTCAGTACCATTGATTTAAAAACTGCCGCATGGCAGATTTTTACTAGTCTGTAAAACTTTTGTTACCAAGATCCATACTTTTTTCTTATATAGGAAGTAATTTATAGATTTAATTTTGCAATCATAAAACTAAGGAATTAAGCTATTGACAGAAGCTCAGAGTAAAGTCATGAAAAAAAAAAATATATATATATATGAAAAAAATAACTTGAATAATTTCTCTTTTTCTTTCAATTCAAATTCATTTGCACATTAAGCCAGAGTATAGCCTGGGAATTTCTTACCCTAAATCACTTAATTGTATGGGACAAAGAACTGTGATTTCGGGTTAAGCCACAACAAAGAGGAAAAGAAAATCAGAGAAGAAGAACTTCACTGGATTTTGCTAGTAGGATTTGGTTTGACTATAACTGAAAGCTACTATCCTGTCCTTCCCTGGGTTATCCATAACCCAACAGATTGTAGTAATATCTGACAGAGGCTTTGAAAAAAAAAAAAATGAAGAACTAAATTGGTAGCAGGGAGCATGGTCAACAGAGATCACAAGAGACAAGAGTCTTTTTTTTTTTGAAAACAAAAATGCCTAAGAAAAAGTGAAATGAAGGGATAGCAGGTATAATGCATATAATGCTTAGTGAACAGGCAATATAATGTGATGCTCAAGTATAGGCCCAGGAGAGGGCAGCATGATAACATCACTAGATGACGTAAAGCATCATAGGAAAGGGTCAACATTTTATTTATGTTCCAGGATATACAGTTTCTGAATGTGTGTGCCTCATGTATAATCTGTATTTGAACATTTTTCACAGTGACAGAACATATAGTTGGAGAGTATATAGCAGATTAATTCAGGAAAATGTCCATTGCAACTTTCCTTACTGTTTTATTTCAATACTTCAGAAACCCATGGTTTAACTGGGATCAGGAAGCCCTCCACCAATTCAGATAGCAACCCTCTTATGTCCTAATAGACAGTATCTGAAAATAGCTGTTACCAAAATAATTATCACTTTGCAGTCAACCTGAAGCTGAAATTTTCCAAATTTATCTAAGCAAGTAAATAAATAGCAGTGACCATGGTTTGCATTCCATTGAGACAGCCGTCCTGAACCCAGGATCACTTCTACACCTTCCTTCAATTTCTATATTGACTTTTGTTTATTCAATTCCTTTTCCTCATTTCCATTTTCTCCTTCTTCTGCAACTCTCTCTTTCTCTGTTGCTTTCATGTACATTTTCATGTACTTACTTAGCCTCTAAGAACAAAGGCAAGAATTTAGCTATTTCTTTATTCCATCATGTACTTTAGAATCAGAAAGGCTGTCCTAAGGAATTCTTAGTCATGGAAACTGACCTGACTAGCATTTTAGTTTCATATGATGAGACACTGGTCTAAAATTTAAATAGGTGCCAGAGATTCCCAACTTTAGATCATTCAACTAAAATAGAAAATATGCAGAGTATCTTTTCTACATGCTGTAGTCATTCTCCTGTGGGTTTGGCTTCCATCTGTCTGCCTTTTGTTTTTGTTTATATAAAGCTTTACATTTGGCCATCAATATGCTATGTTGTGCTGTTTTAGCTTTGCAAGCAGAGACCTAAAGATAATGAATTACACACATTTACCAGCTTTTTAGTTGACTGACTAGCAAAATCCAGTTTTAAAATTTGGTGAAGGTGAGATAAATACAAGGAAGCTGCTATGAAAAGGAAAAAAAAAAACTTACTAAGGACAAAATCCTACATAAAATAATGATTATTTGCTCAGCTAAAGAACAGAGGCTTAAAAACCCTCTCTGAACTGTGAATGAGAAGAGAGATGAGCTAACCCAGGTGACATGAAATCTTGGATATACTATCTCAGATCCTTTTTAGAAGTACGCAGGGTACAAATCATAAAGAAATTTAAAAGAAAACCAACAACCAAAAACATTTTATTTTATATTTCTTTAATTTTTTTAAATTTGGCTTAAAGGAAGGTATGGCCAATTCTGTGCCTTCTCAGAGAGGTTGAGATATATTTTAAAGAGCTTATTTCCCTACTTTAATACCTTCTCTGTCTCTATCTCTGTTGCTATCTTTATGTCTATTTCTATCTCTATTTTCATCTTTGTCTCTGCCTTTATCTCTGTCTCTGTCTCTGTCTCCCTCCTTCCCTTCCTCCTTTTTTCCTCTTTCTCTCCTTTTCTCCCTGCTCTCCCCTTTTGCTCTCCAGCTTCTCTAAATAAAATACCTCCAGGAAGGTGTATAAAACAAAACCAAAGCATATATCTCTATCTATGGTCTGCCCATTATGCAGGTTGTAGGATCCCTCCTAGAAAAGGAACTCGTTGTACAAAATGAATATATTAGCACAGTGCCTGACATGGTATAGAAGTATAATAACTTATTTTCATTCATTCATGAATATCAGGTCTAGGACAGCTCTTTATTTCCCTCACCACAAAAAAATACAAAGATTCAACAGCACACAAGAAGAATTATAGAAAACACTTCAAATAGTGAATTACACTCATTTTATGCTCTGAACAGTAAACACAACATTTTGAGATTGCTGAGAATCCCTAAAACACATTCACCTTTATGGTCCAAGAAGAAATCTAACTCTGATCATTCAAGACATAGCTAATTTAGTCCTTTAATTACATATTGATATTAGTACTGGCCATGTTCTCTTCTTATGCTTAGCTGATGCCCAAATCCAGAACTTATTCAGTTCCAGAAAATATTCAATTTCTTGAGACAGTCATCAAAGCTGGAAATGTCTGTTTCTCAGAAAGATTGCCAATTAGTGATTTGTCCTTAGAGAAGGAAACAAAAAGCTAGGAGAAAGGAGCCTTTAGCTATTCAAGAGCAATGGGGCAAAGTACTATCCCAGCAATCATCTGATTATAGCCACCAATCCTTGCTGGGAGTGGGAAGAGGATAAAAAAGAACAATTGCCTTTCCTCCTTGTTGGAAGTTCAAGGAATTGGAAACATTGGCAAAGAGTCTCCCAAATACTAAATACTAAAAGAACTCAGGACTGTTCAAAAAGATTTGTTAAGTTGTTTTTAGAGATTTTATCCTCCTGAGTCTCAATAGCTAGTCAGTCATCTTTGACAAAACTGTGGTACTACAATCCCCCACACCCTCCATTAAGTGGAAATTTGGAAATCAATCAGAAGTTACTACACTATTCCAGTAAAGCCTTACCTTCAACTCTTTAGGAATGTCCCTTTCTGAGAAAGGTCCCTGCCCTGTAATCTCATCAAGTGGATTGGGGAGGAGAGGGTGGGGAGGGGAGAACATCATTTATTGAAAGCTTTCCTTGATGTACTAATTATATGTTTTATTAGTGGCAGCATGGTTCAATGAAAAGGACATTGGGATGAAAGTGAGAAAATCTGTTTTCTATTCCCAGATTGGCCACTTATTAGCAAATGGAAGCTAAAGGCTTATTTAGGATTGCATCTTTCTGGGCTCTCTTTTACTTTCACATAAAATTCAACATCAAATATTAATTAGTTTTCTGACAATGTGCATGACAAAAGTTGTCTCTGAATTCTAATTTACTTATCTGTAAAATTAAGGATAACAATACCTGTACAACCTACCTCAAAGTTAGGGAAGTAATCTATTAATGTGAATTATTATTCATAATACTCAAACAAATGTGTAATCTTATTTCCACGAATGTTCTCTCTAATCTCCCAGATTTGAGGATTTAAACAATATTACCTCTAAGTTCCCTCCCAATTCTTTAAATGATTATGAAGCCTATGAAAGCTATCATATTAAAAAAAAAAAACATGCAATTATCCCTTCTACATCTCATGGGTTAGGGGTTCAATGCCCCCATGATCTGGAAAATTTGTACAAAAATATCTTGGTCCTCCTTTCCTACCAAAGAAGAAGTCTGATTTTTTTTTTAATTTTGTGGGATGATACATTATTATAAATTTTGAGTTGATATTATATAATGCTATACACATATTTAATGTATTTCTGAATTTCTAAATTTTTTCTATGTTGTCTGCTGGTCTTCAAGGTTCATCTGTGGCTCCTGTAAATCTCCCCCCAAAATTTCCATTTTTTTTAATGCTAACATGCTAGGCAGTGAAACTGTAATAGGTAAAGTCACTTTGTGGAAGGGATAACTGTATATTAAGAAAAAAAATTGTAACATAGAAAAGACTGAATTTGATAATTTGCTGTATTTCCTAAAATATTTTTATCAAATATGTAAAATTATATATGAGTAACTATGTGCCACGTTGAACTTGAAGTAAGTAAGCCTTGGTTTAAATTCAACATCAAATATTAATTAGTTTTCTGACAATGTGCATGACAAAAGTTGTCTCTGAATTCTAATTTACTTATCTGTAAAATTAAGGATAACAATACCTGTACAACCTACCTCAAAGTTAGGGAAGTAATCTATTAATGTGAATTATTATTCATAATACTCAAACAAATGTGTAATCTTATTTCCACGAATATTCTCTCTAATCTCCCAGATAGCAAATTTTGTTTGTATTGCCTGAGAATTTAGTCATGGAATTTATCAGTGGTTTCACATGACCTTGGATTCAACTGCTTTCTTGATATTGGCAATAGACCTGGCTCCAAGCCGAGTCTGACCTAGAGCCAGGTTAAATATACCTGTCACTGTCTTACAGTCAACTCCCCTGACTTAAATACCTGTACAAATAGTTGCAACCTCTCCAGGTAAAAGATAGCTGTTATTTGGATTGTGGCCCAAGCTGATATTTCTCCCATCATTCTAAGTTTCCCTCCCCAATGTCCCATATCTCAAAAATTCAAACTCAGCAAATCAGAAAATATTTGTTTTTTTAATCATCTATAGGACTATCAACCAAACATTGTGCTAGACTTTAGAGGTACAAAAACAAATATCAAATAGTCCCTCTCTCCAAAGAGCTTACATTATACAGAAGGAGGAAGAAGAGAACATGTTTACATAAATTATATATAAAAATATGTGCAAAGTAAATACAAGCTAATTTCCTGAGAGAGGAGTAACAAAACTGGATGATTGTTCTTCATTCTCAAACAAGACAAAAAAAAATCAGTCACAAGTCACATTACAGTGTTTTTGACTGTAGTGGACCAGACCAATAGGAGTTCAGAATGCTCTATCACAGGTTGGATACAAATAGTCCACATAAACATTCAGAGAATGTTTGCACATTGCACATCTCACATTTCTTATGAACTTAAGAACTACTTTAATTCTGCTTTGCTTATAGAGCATAGTGCCTTCTTTGATGCAGGTATACAATGATGGAAATTCTTTTATTAGCATCTCCCATGCCATGCCATCAATTCTAAAGTTTTTCAAGAAATGAAGGCAAGAAGAAAGACCATTTCAGTCATGTTGATTAGCCAGTATAAAGTCACAGCAAAAGTGAGGAACAGAAAGTAGGCTGCCTTGACTGGAACACAGAGAAAATAAGAGGCAATACAGGTAGAAACCAGATTGTGAAAAGTCATATATTTCAAATAGAAGAGTTTGCATTATATTCTAGAGAAAATAGGAATGACTTGTTGAATCTTCTTAAGTAAGGCATAATCAGACCTATATTTTAGGAATATCAATATGGCAACTACGTGGAAAATAGGAGAGGAGAGACTCTAGAGGAAGGCTGACCAATGAGAATTATTGTGCTATGGAAGCATTGATAAGGGCCTAAATGATGATGGCTGCAAATGAATGTATATGATGGGCTGGGGCAAAGGGGAGGTCTGGTAAAGGGAGTGATGAAATCAAAGACGACTTTCCTCTAAATCACTATTTATTAGAGAAATGCATGACTGGAAGTATATAATCCTAGAATATGTGGGAGGGGATAGAAACAGAGATACAAAATAGAAAAGTTTTAGCAGAGAAAATGTTTGCTTCTTTATCAGAAACTGGAACAAACAAGGAAAGAATAGAGACTGAAGTGAAGAAAGTTCAAAATATTAAATTATATTTATATTATATAATGTTGAATTGGAGAGTTTCATTTGTTCATTCAAAAATCTCAATATAATAATAACGATGATAATGAATAATCAATTTAGCATTTATATAGCACTTAAAATTTGCCAGGTGCTATGTTAAACACTTTACAATTATTATCACATTTTATCCTCAAAACAATCCTGAGAAGTAAGTACTATCATTACCCCCATTCTACAGATGAGGTAGAGGATTACTTTATTTTTTTTCCCTTTATTCCTTTATTTAAGGAAGAGATTAAATTTACTTTATCCAGGGTCACTTGGCTAGTAATATGACACAAGATATGAACTATGGTTTTTATGACTTAAAGTCCAAAATTTGACCACCTAGCTATTTGAAATATGATTTATATGACTGATACAATAGCTTAACTATATCAGAAAGCTAGATAGTTTAGTGAATACATTGTTAGATTTGGAGTTAGTAAGACCTGAGTTCCAATCCTTTTTCAAAGGCTTACAGGTTATATATTTTGAGAAAATCACTTAACCTTTCTGTGCCTCAACTTCATCATTTGTTAAATGAAGAGAATTGAATTAAATTTTGTCTAATTTTCCTCTTAATCTTAAATTATGATCCATTGAAATAAGATATATCCAGTACTGGAGAAAGTGCCTAGTGTGGCTAGGAGATGCTATGTCTTCTGGGGAAAAAACACATGTACATGTTTGTAAAACTAAATAATAATATGGAAGGAACATGAAAGGAAGAGGTATAATGCAAATATTGTCTTTATTTCCTAAGGTTTAAAAAGGAATTCGGGCTAACTCTTGTACCCCCAGAAGGGACATGATAATCCAGATAGAGACATCATTGTGTCAATGAAAGGACAATGGTTTGAGGATCAGAAGATCTAAAATCCTTTCATCTAAATGGGACTGATTTTTCTTATTTGTGAAATATAGTTCAATTACAAAAGCATTTATTAAGCATCTATTTTGTGTAAAGCATTGTACAGAGTACTAAAGATTCAAAGACAAAAACCAAATAGCACCTAAACTGAGAGTACCTGAAAGTTTACATTCTACTAAGGGGGAAATAGAATGGGGGAAGCAATGAGACAAGATAGATTCACAACTATGTATACTACTAGAAAAACAGAGGAAGAGGAAAACACCTCTACCTATGGATATTAGGGAAGGATTCACAGAGGATATGAAATCTGAGATGAGCTTTTAAAAAGTTTCTGAAAGTAGGTAATGGAAAAGAAATACATGTCAGGCATTGGTTAGGACTTGTACAAATACTTAGATATGAGCAAGATTGAGTTTTTAGTTTTGTGAGTTGTCCAGTTTGGCTGGAACAAGAAGTAATGAAGTGAATTAGAATAAAAGGAATCTGTAAAGCCATATTGAAGAATATTCAAATGTTAGACAAGAGTGATTTAATTTTATCTTCTAAGCAACGTGGAGCCAATGAAGGTTTGTAAAAACAATACAACATGTGACACAGAACTATACTGTAGGGAAATTATCTTTGGATCCTACATGAAGGATAGACTGAAAGGAAAAGCAACTGGGCCCAAGGAATCCATTAATAGACTATTGCAATAATTTAGCAAAAGGAGATTTATTTAACTTTATTTCCTTATTGGAAGCCATTACATAAGTTGTAATAGTTATTTTATTTAGTGAGAGTAAGAACCATAGCATCTAAAAATTTCCTTCAAAAGAGGCTTTAGAAACAATTAATCCAGCATAGACTTTTCCAAAATGTCTCTCTCCAACATGCCCAAAAAGTGGCCATCCAAATTTTTCCTAACAACTCTCAAGTGATGGAAAATTCATCATCTCCTGAGACAGCCTATTCCATTTCTACACAACTCAAAATGTTAGGAAATTTTTCTTTATGAAAGGTCTAAATCTAATTTCCTAAAACTCCTGGTTTTTCCCTCTGGGGCCAAACAGAACAAGTTTTTTTTCATATTTTAAGTTGGCATTCATATTGACTACTCCTTATTGACTAGGTGGTTCGGACCAAGTTCATTTACCACTTTTAAATTCAGATTTTACATCTGCAAATAAGCTAATGTTCTAGAGCAAGAGGATTTTTTTTGGTTTCAGAAAATTTGAGTTCAGGGGAGGATTCTAGGAAGATGGAAGGGTAAGTCAAAAAATTCCAAGATCTCAATTCCCCCCTTTCTCCAAAAATTGCTTCTCAGAGTGAATATTGACTGGAGAAAACCAATAAGACTCAGGGCAAAACAAGGGTTCTCCAGGGACAACTAGAGAAGATCTGAAAAAAGACCTTAAAACTGAGGTTTAACCCCTGTGAAGTATAAATATCTCCTTACTAGCTCTGCAGAAAGTGGAGAGCCCTGGGGCTTGCTGGGTTCAGAGGTAGTCTTAATCTAAACCACAGGAAATTTCATTCCCAGACAGTGAGAGGTGAGGGAGTCCAGGAAGATTGAAGGAACTCTGCTGATAAGGCCTGGCTCAGCTGTACTGCAAAGAAGTAGCCCTAGGCAAGAAGGAAATATTAGGGCTAGTAATTGCAAAAGCAGCAGGACAGGGATGTTGCTGGTTGCAGAGAGATACAGGAGTTGGTTTGGCATTTTAGGCCACAAGGGAGAAGCAATGTGCCCTCCAGCCCAGGTCTAGAAATGTTAACATGAAAAAGTTCTTAAAATTAAAAAGAAAAAAAAAATGAGCAGGCAAAGGAGAAAGAACCCAACCATAGAAACTTACTATGGGAATAGGGAAGATCTGGGTTCGTCTTTAGAGGAAGATATTAAAATCAAAAAAGTCTCTGCTACTCCAACGAGTAAGTAACATTAAATAACTCTGTACGCAGAAAGAATTTATAGAAAAACTCAAAGACTTTAAAAATCAAATAAGAAAGAGTGAGGTAAAGCTAAAATAAATAAATAATGAAATAAGAACCATCCAAAGAAACAATAAGATTATGAAAAGAAAGTATCAACCAACTCCAAAAGGAGATCCAGAGTCATAAAGAACATTTTTTGAAAATTAGAATTGGTCAAGAGGAAGACAGTGAAGAGACCAAAAGAATAACAAAACAAAATGTAAATAATGAAAAACAGAAGAGAAGTTTAAATATCATATTTAAAAAAAAAATACATCTAAGAGATCAGATCAAGAAGAGAAAAAATAAGAATAATTGGACTACTTGAAAGCTACGACCAAAAAAAGAAAAAACCTTGATATAATGATACAAGAAATAAATCTTAAAAATTGTTTTGAAGTAATAAAATAAGGGGAAGTAGAAATAGAAAGAATCTACTCCTCACCACCTAAAATAGATCCTATTATCTAAACACATTAGAAACCTTAATATTAATTTCAAACCCCACCCCAGATCAAAGAAAAAATTTACAAGAAACAAAACAAAACAAGACAAAAAATCAAATATGCTAGAGCTACAATTAGAATTGTGCAGCTACAATAAAAGACTACAGGCCTTGCAATATTATGTATCAACAATCAAAAGAAGGCTAGAAGCCAAATACATTACATCTGGCAAAAGTAAGTGTAAACTTGAATTGTTGTTCGAGGATATTCGATAAATTAACAGATTTTCAAGATTTTGTAACAAACAAACCTGAACTCAATCAAAAATTTAACATATAAGAGCCAACATCAAAGCCTCATTTCAATGGACTCAACAAGGACAAACTCTTATGTTTTATATGTGGAAATGTAAAATATCTGTCTAAGACTGACATCAATAACTGGGTAGTCCTAACAAAGATTGGGGAAGAGCTGAATATGATCTTACTCTAAAAAGCAAAACTATCTAGGAAAAGGTAAAAATAATAAACATTGTGTATGAATGTGGTGCAGAGGAAGAACAGACACAGAGGTGTCTGTGGGGATGGGTAAAGAGTGCCAGAAACCTACAGTATCAGGTAGATTTAAGGCAGTGGAAGAAGGTGTTCAGATAAAGGGAAAAGGGGAGAGCGGGTGGAGAATTTAAGGGTGGTGAGAGGTTAAATAATGGCAGGGCCCAAACAAAACCAACAGAAACAAGATTAAAAGGGAAGTATAAACTGAGGGAAAAAAATTTATAGCCAGTGTTTCTGATAAAAATCTTACTTCTTAAATACATAAAGAACTGTGTCAAATTTATAAAAAATACCAGGCATTCTCCAATTGATAAATGGTCAAAGGATATGAACAAAGTTCAGAAAATGAAAGAAAGCCATCTATAGTTATATGAAAAAATGCTTTAAATCACTATTGGTTAGAGTAATGCATATTTAAACAACTCTGAGGTACCACCTCACATCCCTCAGATTGGCTAAAATGACAGGAAAAGATAATGTTAATGTTGGAAGGGATGTGGGAAAACTGGGACACTAATGCATTGTTGGTGGAGTTGTAAAATGATCCAACTATTCTGGAGAATAATTTGGAACTATGCCCAAATTGCTGTAAAATTGCACATACCCTTTGACCCAGCAGTGCCATTACTGGTCTGTATCCCAGTGAAATTATCGAAAAGGGAAAAGGACCCACAAATATTTGCAAAATATTTGTAGCAGCTCTTTTTGTGGTAGCAAAGAATTGGAAAATGAGTAGATGTTCATCAATTGGGGAATGATTGAACAAGTTATGATATATGAAGATAATGGAAAATTATTGTTTTATTAAAAAATGATAACTGTATTTTAGAAAGGCCTAGAAAGAGTTACACAAACTGATGCTGAACCACGAATACATTATACACAATAACAGCAAGAATATGTGATGATCAACTATGAAAGACTTTGTTCTTCATCAGTGATCATAAGCAATTCCAATAGACTTTGGACAGAAAATGCCATCTGCATCCATAAAAAGAACTAAGGAGATTGAATGTAAATCAACACATGCTATGTTCACTTCTTTTTTTTTTTTTTCTGTTTTTTTCTTTCCTAAGGCTTTTTCTTTTTATTCTGAGTTTTTCCTCCCAACATGATTCATTAAGTAATGTATATTAAAAATAAATTTAGTAGAAAAAATGAGGCAAAGGATTCATTGTTGTTCTCAGAGCATGTGACAAATTCATTAAAAAAAACTCAATAAATGATTTTAGAAATAGAAATATCATTTCAGAAAAAAAAATGTAATAGCTGGGCAAGTTAAGGGATAGAACTAAAGTGGAAGAGTTAGGGAAGATAGGAAATAAGAAATACATACAAATATGATAACAAGGATAAGTAGTAAAAAATTTTAAAAATAAATAGGGCTAGTAATTATTATCTCAGACAAAGTCAAACTTAAAGATTCAAGGAAGAAAGAAATCTACATTATATGTCAACCATATCATAAGTGCATGTCTATATATATATATATGTGCAACCATTAAGTGCATGTCTATGTATGTATATATGCATGGACATGTATTTTGTGAATGAATGTATATATTTAGGTATATATATGTATAGATAGATAGATAGATAAATAGATGTATTGCATGGAGGGTTTGCAAGTGTGTGGGTACAAGTATGTATGTATATGTGTTTATGTATCCATGTATGCATAAATATATCCATGTTTAACTGTAGCCTATCTGGGGGAGGTGTAGAAGATGAAAAGAGAGAAAAATAATAAACTAAAAAGTGCATAGCAAAGAACAAAAGAATAACCTACAAGGAAGCAAAGAAAAAATGGACAATCATAAATATACTTCTATTATTATATGTACATTCTTGAAATGGAAGCTTATTGTTACAGATTTTGAATTTTCCTGATATCTTGTTTGAGCACCTGATAATGTTTTCTCTTTTCATTTTTCTGTATTTCTTTTTCTATTTTTATATTTGTTTTAAATAATTTTTTAAAAGAACATTAGAAAAGAATGAAAACAGGTTCAAATTTAGTTCTACCACTTATTGGGTTATTTGAACATGGAGAAGTCAACATTCCTTTCCATTGCATTCCTTACACCAAAAATATTCATAATTACAATCCTGGTACCAGTTCAGCATTTAAATCCCAAGATAAGAATGGATGAGACATATATATGGAATATGACTCTCTCTGAGTTTGGTGTCTAAGGCCCAGAATTGCTCTCAAGGCTGCACTAGATCTTGGACTAAATTCATAGTCTTCTCCATTCCACAGAATATGTTATTCCATCATACTTCAGGGACTACAATAAAGCACTGACTAGTCAGTCTTAGATTTTGTCCTAGCATAAAGGATTTTGGAATAGGTGTTTTCTAAGATCCCTTCCTATTCTTGATGGTTGATGAACTGGCAGTGTACACATTACTTGGAGAAAAATACAGAAATTAAATTCATTGACTTATACCAAGAGTTCTTAACCTAGGTTCAATGAATTTTAGAGGGAGACAGAAAGACAGAGACAGAGATGGAGATAATAGGTAGATCAATTATTGTATTTCATCATAGTTTCCTTTGTAATACTGCATTCTTATTTACTTAAAAATATTCTTCCGAGAAGGTATCCAAAGGTTTAACTAGATCCAAGAAGCTCTATGAAACAAAAAAGTTACCAATCACTGAGTCATACAATAAACCTTATAATTTTTTATCTTTTTAATAACTTTTGACATATAAAATAAAAAAAAAGTCATATTTTTGCTGCCTTTGTTTACAAGATTTGTCAGTAACTTTCCAAGATTTTGACATATATTTTATACTTATCTTCATGAAACCACACTTTCAATATATTGAATATTAAGAGAACATTTGGCAAATATTACATTTGTCTGTGTCCTATTTTGATTATAAGCCACAGGTTTTTAATAGTGATTAAATTACTTCCTTTTTTAGATGACTATATATTGTTATTTCTTAGATATGTTTAGAAAAATTAATAGTGAGTGGTATGTTATAAAGTTGTATTGTAGTATTCCATGTTTATTTCAAAATTCTGCTGCTCAATATATTAATAATCTGTTAGAATTAATAATTCTTTCAATGGGAACAAGATTTCTAGGCCAACTGGAAGTTGTTGTTTTTTTTTCAAAGCCAGTCTTTTGCCGAGGTGGGGGAGTGAATATTATAGTCTGATGTAAATGATGAGATCTCTGATCTTTTAGGCTTACTTAAACTTCTTCTAACAATAGTTTTGGTATAACTAATGATGGAAAAGTGATATTTATCAGTGGATATCTTTTTTTCCCAAAAACTATTTAGTACTTTAGTCTTTATATTGTGATTTTAATGGTCTTCTCACTGTTATTCCACTTTAAGATGTCATGTTGTAGAGGAATAAATAACAATTGCTTTACTTTCTAATTCCCCTCTGAAGAAAATTATTTGTACTCTAAGAACTAATTATACTATTTCATGCAGTAGTTTGTCAATTCTTGAAATTTCTTTTTGTTACACTTTCCTTGATGCTTCAATGTAATTGATCTTGTTTTGTTGTGAACTTTATGATCTTTGAAATACTCAACTTCCCTACACAGCCTCTGAACTATTTCTAACAGACAATATTTAATATCAGCAAGAGAACAGTGAAATGTTTATGGCACAAAATCTAGCACTCCACTAGCAGAGAATTAGCTAAAGGGAAGGAAAGAATCTCAATCCTATTTTATCTGGTGAATGTCAGATATTCTTAGTTAAACTGCTCTTACATACATGATCATTGCTGTCACATAATGAAACTCTTTTCAAAAATATTGCTTGTCCCTCAAATTTGCATGCCATTAAAAGAGGAAGAAACCTCAAAACAGAGGTTGTGGTAGTGTCAGGCATAATTTCTTATTTCTCACTAACACTGCCAACAGTTTACTTAATTATAGAAAGATGTTGATTTAAGAAAATAGGTCTGATTTTTGGAAGCAAACAGGAATTTTGGATTGATTATCCAGCATTTTTCTTTCTAGGAACATTTTGAATAATAAATCTTAAATTTTTTACATGTCAAGGGATACAATATGGAAATTGATTCTATTGCATTGATTATACTATGTTTAAATATTTAAGTATTTGAATCAAGTATCACCTTCTCCATATTCTCATTATTCCATAACAGTGTATGAGCAAATTTCTAAGGCTGCAATAAAAGCTTGGAATTCTCTCCCTGGACAGAAAGATGGAAATAATGCTTTCACAAAAATAGAGCAAGGTCCCAATGAACCTTTTGCAGATTTTGTGGGACGTTTACAAACAGCTGTAATAAGAACCATTGGAGACAATGCAGCAACAGAAATAATGACTAAACATTTGGCTAAGGAAAATGCCAATGAGGTTTGCAAAAGAATTATATGGGGGCTAGACAAAGATGCTCCTTTAGAAGAAATCATAAGACGCTGTGCCACAGTGGGCACAAATGCTTATTATGCCCAGACTATGATGAACATGGAAAGACAAGGTCCTTCTTGGCAGAGGAATTCTAGAGAAACTCGTCGATGTTTTCAGTGCGGAAAAATTGGACATTTGAGAGCTCATTGTAGATATGGAGATAGAGTGAGAAGACAGGGTGAGAGAAAACCCAAAACCCCATGTCCAAAATGTAACCGAGGCTTTCACTGGCCTCTAAATGTATATTGACCCAGAGGAAGGAGAGGCAAGGCCCAGCTCCAAAGTATCAATCAAAGGACAGGTGGGCATGATAGCAGCTGAGGTTACACCCAGAGAGATTTTAGAAATTCAGGACTCTGATGTCATCAACCAACAGAAAAGCAATCAGGATTACAGTTGGGAAGAATACAGGCCTTTTAAGACAACAAGACAATATCCAATGCAAACAGCTCCAATGTAATTACCAGATGATGAGGAGAAATCCCAAAAGTGGTAAATAGAAGAGAATTAGATAGGTTAACTGCTTGGGGAAGAGGATCTGCTTATATTTCCACAGGTGGAAAAGGAATCAGATGGCTAACAATGAGACTGTCAAAAGAATTTTAAAATCTTCAGCTTTCAGTTCCTGAAAAACCAGCAAGAATCACTGGATTCCCTGAGATGAAAAATTGTTGATGAGCCTTTTTGCAGTACTTCAGAGCTTACAGGAATTATTAGATTCCTGGCGCATGAACTAATGGACAATGGATTCCTTATGGACTATTTCTAGGACTTATGGACATTTGTAAATTTTCAGGTCGATTTATGTTGTTACATTACTACTAGCCTGTGTTATATTACTATGTGCTTATGTATTTTAAGCAATTGCAAGAATCATTGGATTTCTTGAGATGAAAGATTGTTGATGAGACTTTTGCAGTAGTTAAATTTTCATGTTGATTCATGTTATTTGTTACATTACCACTAGCCTGTGTTATATTGCT
The DNA here is from genome assembly GCF_016432865.1 of Antechinus flavipes. Lineage (NCBI taxonomy): Eukaryota > Metazoa > Chordata > Mammalia > Dasyuromorphia > Dasyuridae > Antechinus > Antechinus flavipes. Next base: position 182,208,692 of record NC_067398.1, read on the forward strand.
GTGTGCTTTTGTAAATTATGTATAATGCCTCCCATATTGATGGATTTATGTGTACCCCCTCAAAAACCCCCTATGTTTTAAAACAAAAGAAAGGGGGAGATGTTGGAATCCTTACTAACTGCTAACTAATTAGAGTTGATCTAATCTTACAAGATGTTTTGGCCAGAACCTGAAACTAGGTACTAAGTAGAACTAATCAATACAAGGCTTGTGTTCACACCTTTACTCATTGGAGTTCAATGAGTTCATACCTCCCTTGAAGCTCTTTGGGCCAGAGAGCACTATGGGAGAAAACCCATAATCCCTCTCTCTGGAAGGGGCATAAATAGGCCAATGGGCCAGTCGAAGAAAGTTCTTCAGAGGAAGACGCTACAAGTCGAGATTTCACCGGAATGACATGAAGACTGGAGCTGGCTGGAGGCTGAAGAAAGCAGAGGCAGAGGCTGAAGGACCAGACCTTTGGATTTAAAGACATTTGGAGAGAGCTCTTGGAACCAAGCAGAGAGATAGGCCGAACAGGGACCGACAAAATCCTGATTCCAGGGAAGGCACCCAGAGAGAACTTTTATAATATTTTATAGAAGAACAAGAACCCCACATTTGAACTCACAACAGAAATGGAAGCTTATTGTTACAGATTTTGAATCTTCCTGATATCTTGTTTGAGCACCTGATAATGTTTTCTCTTTTCATTTTTCTGTATTTCTTTTTCTATTTTTATATTTGTTTTAAATAATTTTTTAAAAGAACATTAGAAAAGAATGAAAACAGGTTCAAATTTAGCTCTACCACTTATTGGGTTATTTGAACATGGAGAAGTCAACATCCCTTTCCATTGCATTCCTTACACCAAAAATATTCATAATTACAATCCTGGTACCAGTTCAGCATTTAAATCCCAAGATAAGAATGGATGAGACATACATATGGAATATGACTCTCTCTGAGTTTGGTGTCTAAGGCCCAGAATTGCTCTCAAGGCTGCACTAGATCTTGGACTAAATTCATAGTCTTCTCCATTCCACAGAATATGTTATTCCATCATACTTCAGGGACTACAATAAAGCACTGACTAGTCAGTCTTAGATTTTGTCCTAGCATAAAGGATTTTGGAATAAGTGTTTTCTAAGATCCCTTCCTATTCTTGATGGTTGATGAACTGGCAGTGTACACATTACTTGGAGAAAAATACAGAAATTAAATTCATTGACTTATACCAAGAGTTCTTAACCTGGGTTCAATGAATTTTAGAGGGAGACAGAAAGACAGAGACAGAGATGGAGATAATAGGTAGATCAATTATTGTATTTCATCATAGTTTCCTTTGTAATACTGCATTCTTATTTACTTAAAAATATTCTTCCGAGAAGGTATCCAAAGGTTTAACTAGATCCAAGAAGCTCTATGAAACAAAAAAGTTACCAATCACTGAGTCATACAATAAACCTTATAATTTTTTATCTTTTTAATAACTTTTGACATATAAAATATGTCATATTTTTGCTGCCTTTGTTTACAAGATTTGTCAGTAACTTTCCAAGATTTTGACATATATTTTATACTTATCTTCATGAAACCACACTTTCAATATATTGAATATTAAGAGAACATTTGGCAAATATTACATTTGTCTGTGTCCTATTTTGATTATAAGCCACAGGTTTTTAATAGTGATTAAATTACTTCCTTTTTTAGATGACTATATATTGTTATTTCTTAGATATGTTTAGAAAAATTAATAGTGAGTGGTATGTTATAAAGTTGTATTGTAGTATTCCATGTTTATTTCAAAATTCTGCTGCTCAATATATTAATAATCTGTTAGAATTAATAATTCTTTCAATGGGAACAAGATTTCTAGGCCAACTGGAAGTTGTTGTTTTTTTTTCAAAGCCAGTCTTTTGCCGAGGTGGGGGAGTGAATATTATAGTCTGATGTAAATGATGAGATCTCTGATCTTTTAGGCTTACTTAAACTTCTTCTAACAATAGTTTTGGTATAACTCATGATGGAAAAGTGATATTTATCAGTGGATATCTTTTTTTCCCAAAAACTATTTAGCACTTTAGTCTTTATATTGTGATTTTAATGGTCTTCTCACTGTTATTCCACTTTAAGATGTCATGTTGTAGAGGAATAAATAACAATCGCTTTACTTTCTAATTCCCCTCTGAAGAAAATTATTTGTACTCTAAGAACTAATTATACTATTTCATGCAGTAGTTTGTCAATTCTTGAAATTTCTTTTTGTTACACTTTCCTTGATGCTTCAATGTAATTGATCTTGTTTTGTTGTGAACTTTATGATCTTTGAAATACTCAACTTCCCTACACAGCCTCTGAACTATTTCTAACAGACAATATTTAATATCAGCAAGAGAACAGTGAAATGTTTATGGCACAAAATCTAGCACTCCACTAGCAGAGAATTAGCTAAAGGGAAGGAAAGAATCTCAATCCTATTTTATCTGGTGAATGTCAGATATTCTTAGTCAAACTGCTCTTACATACATGATCATTGCTGTCACATAATGAAACTCTTTTCAAAAATATTGCTTGTCCCTCAAATTTGCATGCCATTAAAAGAGGAAGAAACCTCAAAACAGAGGTTGTGGTAGTGTCAGGCATAATTTCTTATTTCTCACTAACACTGCCAACAGTTTACTTAATTATAGAAAGATGTTGATTTAAGAAAAGAGGTCTGATTTTTGGAAGCAAACAGGAATTTTGGATTGATTATCCAGCATTTTTCTTTCTAGGAACATTTTGAATAATAAATCTTAAATTTTTTACATGTCAAGGGATACAATATGGAAATTGATTCTATTGCATTGATTATACTATGTTTAAATATTTAAGTATTTGAATCAAGTATCACCTTCTCCATATTCTCATTATTCCATATTCTCATTTCTGTACATTCAGTGATGAATCATCTTCAGAAAGCAATGGGGACAATCCTTAGGCTGTATCTCCAAAATTCACTTAGGTATTTTCAGGGAGTTATTTCAAGCCATGCATAAAATTTCACAGTTAAACTTAGAGGCAGAGTGGTATATAAATAATGTTAACTTTAATGTAAGGAAGATCTTAGTAAAAATCTTTGACTCAGATGTGACTAAGCTGAGTGATTCTAAACAAGTCACTTATCATTGAATTCCAAATTACTTAAGTACTCCAAATTTGTTTAAAGTATCATTTTGACCTTCAAATTTTTCATCATAATATATAATCCGATTTTTTTTTATTTTAAAAAATGTACTTTTTTCTGATCTGACTTTGCACCTTCATCAAGATGACTCCTGAGAGAATGCATTGGATCTTATCTTCTTTTAACTTGAACCTTGTCTTGGGCCTTGTAATACAGGACAGAACTATAGCACAACCATCTTGGAATACACTCAATAGCTTATGATACAGCTAGCAGATTATTTCAGGAGAGCTGTGTAAAATAAAAGATATCCGTTTACATTTTTGGTATCTGTAGTTTCGTTTGTTTAAATAAATATTTTGGTCCTGGTGGTCCATTGCAGATAATTTGTAAAATTCAATTAAGTTTTTGTGGAAAAGAAAAATGTACTAATAACTAAGGTTATTACAATGAATCTTGTCTAAGCACTAAGTCCAGGACACTAGAAAAATGCGATTATAGCAACAATCATGGATATTTCACTTTTCTTCTAATGATCCTGATGTGTATGCTACCAAGTTTTAAAATTAGTCACCAGGGGATTCTGCTAAATGTTTGACTAGTTCTTCAAATATCAGGCTAAGTACTGCCAACCATGTACTCATCCCAGTTCTGATGCTTCCAACACAGTATCAGAGAGGATTCTCTTCTGGTAATCTTATTTCTATCAGATATCAAATATTCTTTATTGGCCAAAACTTTAAGGCTCTCGTTTTTCCTGAAAACATCTACCTATTTCTGAAATACTTGCTGTCCAGGGTCACGATTTGACCAAAGACTCATAGGGAGAGAAATGGAGGAGGAAGGGACACAGGCACAAATTAAGAAGTGGGATGCCACTATACAAATTGCTATTTTATCTCTGCTTCTTCTTGAAAAATGTCACAATATCATGTAGAACCAAAGCTTTAGAGCTTAGGACTTTAAGGATTTAGAGAACTAACAATATTTTACAGATGAGAAAAAAAGACATCCAGATTAGTTAAATAATTCCTCCATAATCATGCAATTGGAAAATAATTAAATTAATAGTTGAATTTATTTCATCTGATTCCAAATGTAAAAAATGGTATTCCCCTTAAGAACACTTGGTGGATAGGACCAACAATTTCCTCAGAAAAGTTCAGTCCCAGCACCTCCCCCTACTCTTTCAACTCCAGAGATTAGATGGGAGAAAGTGAGGAATGTTTCAACAAAACCAATTTGTTTGGTGAAAATATGACTAGTTTTAGTGCTTGGGGTATATTTGAAGGGGACCAGAAGAAAGATACTTATGATTTGGGATGCATTCTTGTGGGTTTAGTGTTTCACATAGTCTGCAACTACAATAGCAGTTCCAAACTTTCTTAAAGTAAAATAAAAAATAAGATGCAACAAATAAGATAGTGTATGGCTGAGAATTTTAAACATTTGGCTGTTGACAGTAACAATTGTTCGGAAAAAGAATTCTGGTTCACCTATAATCAGTTAATAAGATTCTAGTCATTACAACTGCCTGTGCTCGAACAGGTCTTGGATTTTTTTTTTTTTTTCCATCAAGAAAATAAACAATGATCTCTGGATTCCCCTGTGGCCAAGAGAGAATAAGACACTTAATGCTATTGTGGAAACTTTGAAAAATCAATTCAAAAGAAAAACTCCATGGAAGACTCATCTTTCTCTTACCTCTCTAGGACTCTGAGATCTGAAAAATAAGTAAGGTGAAAAAAAAAATGATGGAAGCATGCAGAGAAGTCAAGACAAATTACAGAGATGCAAAAACCTACTCTTCCCCAGGACCAAGTCAGAAAATATTTCTTGTGTCCTATGAAAGATCCTAGCATTACTGCAGGTGAGAATCTGTTCTAGAGAAATCAAAGCCAAGAACAAAAGCAGTCAGATTGATAAATAAGTTAGGAAGATAATCCCAGTAAACAATGACAGTCTATGGTGATTAGGATAGAAACCTTTGGCTGTGTAGAATAGAGTGGACTCCTAGGTGTCTTCCATCAGACTAGAGGTAGAAATCTTAATTTATTTCCCAAAAATATTCACCCACTGTACATGGGTTCACATGTGGGACTGGAAGCAGCTTCCTATCAAACCTCATACATGATCATACTTAAACTTTTTTTGTATCCTCACCAACTCTTGTATACTCACTCACTCTTGAGTGGGTAGGGGTGGATGAGATAGGGAAGGAAGGTAAGAAATTGTTAAGTTAAGCTACGTTTACTAATCACTACATATCTCTTAGGAATACCAAGGGATTGGACTCATAGAAAGAGGAGGAAGACACTAATTTCTCTCATGTGATAAACAAAACATTTAGTGGATAACAAAAACAATAATGTGTTTTGCTGCATTAAATGTGATCTTTGTATGTACACATGACTTTCTTAGATGCTTATTTTCTGAGTGCCTTTTTAAAAATTTGGACATAAGTTTATAGTTGAATAAAAAGAATTGTAAGGTGGTCTAAATTTTCTCTGTGCTCCAATATAAGATCTACAAGAAAAATAACTGGTCTATAAAGCTGACTTACAACAGTTTAAAAGACCTAAACAATTCATAATCCACCCCCAAATAAAGCTTGAATTTAGCCTCATAAAAGTAGCCATAGACCAGAATTATGCATAAGGACTGAAGGTAGTGAGTGTACAGGTAGGATAAGACACTCAAGGATGATAAAAATTTAACTGTATGCTTGAGCTGAGGGCAAAGGATATGCTAACTATATGGCATTTGAGAACATGGAAGGACCCGGAAAAGAGAGTGATGTGATCTCAGGGTTCATCCTCCATTATCTAGCCTTGCTTCTTTTTAAATAACACTTTATCTATAGAATTCATTTCTATTTTACATGGTGAAAATTTAAGATTGGCCAACTTCTCTTTAATCCAGTAAGTCTCAAAACGTTCATTTAGTTAATTACAAAAAAAATTATGAAAGAGAAATTTTATAAACCAAATAAGATTGCATGTATGCTCCAAAAGGTAGAATTTTTCTGAATGTCAATGACCTTGGCACTATATTGATCAATATATCAATATATTGATAAACAAATATCAATTCTATTTGATAGAATATCAAAGCTATAAAGTAACAGTTATAGAATGTCATTATTTTCAGGTTCTGTAGCTATGGTAAAGTAGTTGTTCCTCAACGATCCTTTTAATGAAATGCAGAAAGGAAATAAAGGCCAGATACTTCTTTTGTTTATTTTTCTTTCAAGAAATCATACAAGGTTTCAGTGAATAGGACTAGCCAGCTAGCATTGGTTTAGAACTAGAATGATAATATCATTTTACAACCTAGGTAAGAGTTACTCTTTTGCCTCAACCCAATCTATTCTAATCATATAGGTATAAGTTGCAAGAAGTTCTTAATTGGATGTGTTATATAGCCATTCTAGACAATGCATCCAGGAATGTTTGGATATCAATCTTTCCTGAAACAAATCCAGTGACTTAGATTATGCAGCATGAACCAATCGGTCCCTTTCTGTGATATGAAGTGTGTGTGTGTGTGTGTGTGTGTGTGTGTGTGTGTGACACACACTCTATAGATAGATAGAGAGATATATCAGGTCAGATATAATCTTCCTCTTAAAGATTTCTGACTGTATCCTTTGCCTCTTTTCATTTCAACTATAGTGAGAAGTTGTGAGCTTGGGCACCTGTCTTTTAAATTGGGCTGCAATAGAAATCAAAAAATTCTACTCAAGCAGGTTCCACTGAAATAACCCTGAAGGAATTGGATGAACCAAACGTTTTGCTCCCAAGTTAATTTTTCTGCCAATAAAATTCTTCCAGGGACCACTTTTCATTCAAAACAATATGGTAAAATATGTGATATGTTTTGCTCACTGCTATCATTTTTTGCAATTTCCCCCAAATGTCCAATGAAATATATTCATGGCTAAATAATGCATTCCTAGTAATAATCTTTTTTGTTATTGTCAAGTGAATTTTAGTACTTGTGGAAGTGCTTTATTGACAACTGTTAAGACTTAAGCTTCCTATTTATTTCTGGAGCCATAAAGCAAAAAAGACAATTCCCTAACATTACCTATACTGTCATAAGACAATAGATTGAGAAGGGGTTTAGAGATCATACTTCTAACATGTTCGTTTTACAGATGAGGACACTGAGGACCAGCAAAATGAGTAACTTGTCTAAAATCAAACTGCTATTTAGCAGTAGAGCTGGAATGTGAATACAGGCTTTCAACTTAAGTTCTCTTAGTGATCATTCCAGAAGCTAACACAAATCCTCTATTTGGCATTTAAAGCCTTTTTATAACCTATCCCTTCCTATGTTTTCAGATTTTTTCACTTTACTCTTCACCAGGTTCTCTTTGATCCAGTGAAACTGGTTTCCTATCTGTTTTAGAAAGTAACTCCTCTAAGTTACAAGAATTTCCTCCAGATGTCCCTCATACCTGGAAGGCTCTCCTTTCTTATCTCATCCAACTGATTCACCTGGCTTCCTTTAAGTACCATCTAAAATTCATCTTCTACAGGAAAACTTTTCCAGCTCCTCTTGATTCAGTGTTTTTTTTTTTTTTTTTCATTTCCTATTTATTTTTATGTACTTTTTGGTTTGTATATTTGTTTATTTTTCTTTTACATGTTTGTACTTATTTCTACTTGTTTGCTTATTGTCTCCCCATTACATTTTGGGAGACTTGAAATCATATAGGCACCTAATAGATGTTTATTGACTGAATGAGTGGCTGATCTCCTAATAGGAGATCATTATAATAAGTCATCTAGTCACTTTCTACACTTATTTTTTAGAAGAGTGTAACTCATTGAAGATTGGGAAGAGAATTGTTATGTATCTTGAGATATGAGCAAATCAGATACAATCTACATTATCACAGAATCTTTGGATCAAATGTCTTAGTTAAAAGTTATCTGGTTGTGGTGGTGGTGGTGATTTTCTTTTTTTTTTTTTACTGATTTTTTTTCTCTTTCTTTTTTCTGAGGTTAGGAGATGCTAGAGAGAGAGTGAAATATCACCAGTAACAGTGATTTAAAGAATAGATAAAGAGGTTTTTGTTCTTGTTTATTGGTTTGGTTTGATTTTGAACATACCTACTCAAAACTAAATTATTGTCATCAATGGCCCTACTAGATAAGTTCTTAGCAAGAGCAGGAAGAAAAATTTTTCAGTATTTAAAGTTAAGAGATAGGTGCTTAAGATTAATGTCTCCATTTAGTTAGCAATCAATTCCTTTTGTAAAGATCTTTGTAACAACGGTGAGTTAATTCCAATTACTAGCCAATCAATTAGCAAATCTAGGCCAAGAAAAAAAAAAAAAGCACTAGACCTTGCATCATAGATATAGAGCAGGAAGATTATCTAGTCCAACGCCATCTTTTTTACAGATGAGGAAACTAAGGTCATATACAAATGGACAAGTACATAAAAGATAAATAAGAAAAAACAAACAAACAAAAAACAGAGTCACTGAATCAAGAGGGGCTGGAAAAGATGAGATTTTAATTGCTACTTAAAGGAAGCCAAGTGAGTCAGTTAGACAAGATAAGGAAGGAGAGCATTCCAGGCATGAGGTAGAGCTGCAAGTCAACATCAAGTTATTTTCCCAATGTTACACACTAAGGGTAATTTTTTTTTCCCCACTCCATTCTGAATAATTTGTAAATTATATTCCAAATCTTTACTATAGTACAATTAAATAAAATATAAAGTCCCATGGCATTTACTGTTTGTTGCACTTGAGAAAGCATTTGATATTTTAGAGAAATCTAAAGATTCCTCAACATGTATGGCAATAGAAATTATCTTATTTGACAACCCCTGATCATTAATATCAGACAAAGTATAAAAAAAAAAAAAAGGGTCAGGTACAATCACTAAAGGTGTTAGGAAAAATTAGAACAGATCTTGGACAGAGTCCAAGTTTATAGAAGCTGAGATATTCCAGATGTTCTGGTTTGTAGATGACATTGTGCTGATTGTACCCAGCCTTTGAGTATTCCAAAGCCTCTTAAATAAGGTTAATAATCATTCAAGAGTTTGGTCCAACTGTTTACACAGAAAACCCAATGAGATAGGGAAAGCTGCTAGAATTTAGAAGCTAGTGCTATGATTTACCCCTAAATGGACAACCTATAGAGTTTCTCTGTGTGTATGCATCTCTATCTCTTGTCTCTCTTCCTCTCTTCCTCTCTCTCTCTCTCTCTCTCTTTCTCTCTCTCTCTCTCTCTCTCTCTCTCTCTCTCTCTCTCTCTCTTCCTTTTTGTATCAATCCATCTGTCATCCATCTACATATCATTTACATATCTATCTATCCATTCATCCATCTCTCTATCTTATCCTAATCTATCCTATCTCTCTGTCTTTCTAACAGTCTTGACATCCACTGATTTCACTCGCTCTAAGATTTTATTTCTACTCAGTTCCCAGGAATCTTCCTAGCTACCAGCAATCAGACATAAGAGAGGAGACCAAGTCATTTTACCTTATTTGTCTCAGTTCCCTTATATGTAAAATAAACTGGAGAAGCAAATGACACATCAATCCAGTATCTTTGCCAAAAAACAAACAACAACAAAAAACAAAAACCCACATACCAAAAATCCAAATGGGGTCATGAAGAGTCAGACATAACTGAAAAAGTGAATGAACAATATACTATATGTACATATATGTATATATGTACACACATATTTATACACATACATTACTATATGTACATTATACATATATGTAAATATACACATATATACAAAGTATCAAAGGTACTTAGCTAGATAAAGTTAATATAATGTTAATGAACATTTCTAAAGAACTCTTCATAATAATCTTATGAATCATGATGCAAGATGTTGGTATTTTTAGTTGAAATAGTTGAAAATTTTAGTTGAATACAGAGGAAACTGAGACCTGGAGAAGTGATATAACTTATCCAAAGTAACACAAATAGTAAATGACAGAGCTTGGATGACTCTAAATGCTGAACCACTGGTACTTTATTGTTCTCTAAGAAGTGATTTTCTTTTTGTCTTGAATTCATATGTTAGAAGTTGCTGCATAGGCAAGATTCTTTTAAAAAAATAAAAAAAAACAATGTTGATGCCTTTTGTTTTACATCATATTCATTTTCAAACATATTCTTTCTCCCTCCTCTATCTAGCAAGCTTCCCTTTTAACAAGGATTTAAAAAGAAAAAGAAACAGTTCAGCAAAACCTGCAGACACATTGACTACATCTGACAGGAAACACAATGAACTACATACATTGTCTCCAATCTTTTCAATAAAAAGATTTTTTCCCTCTCAACTCAACTCTCAGGTCAAGCTTGGTGATTCCAATTACACTGCATTCTATTTTGTTTTGTTATTCTTTACCCTATTTTAGTAATTACATGTATTGTTTTTCTTATTCTACTTAGTTCAGTCTGATAGTTTCCCCATGTTTCTTTGAATTCCTCATATTGTCAAGATTCTTATTAAGAATTTCACATACCAAAGCCATAACTGATACTTGTGGTCTTTTGGATGTATTTTTTTGTGAACTGAGTAGTGAAAGTTTAGGAACTAGACAAAATAATGGCTAAGTAGGGATATACATACATATATACATACATACATACATATATATATATATATATATATGTTTTCATACTCAACCATTTTATTATATTCAAATGGGGATAAGGGGAGCAGAAGGTGATACAAAGGATTTTTTGCCTATCTTGTGAAAGCTGGCTAAGCTGTGTAAGAAAAATACCATATTTGGGCTGAGTGTCTCTGAGTATTGAAACTATCTAATTAAGATTCAGATTAGAGAGGCAGCTTGATGTCTTCAATAGGGAGCTAGCCTTGGACTCAGGAAACACATCTTGTCTCTGACACAATGGCTGGCCAATTCTGGGCAGATCACTTAAATTCTTAGTTCATTAAGCAAATCAATATAATTTAAATTAAGGAACAGTTGTTGATTTGTACTGATAAAAGGAGTTTCTTCTCTGCCTCAGTCCCCCAAATTCATACACCACTGCAATCCAAACCCTTATGATATTCTGTGAACCATTATTTTAATCAAGAAAGGAAGTGGGGGAAAAGAAAACAAAAGAAAAAAAGATTGAAGGTATTTTAATATGTCTGTATTCTATATCGGCTCCAGTAACTAATATTTGGCTAACTGAAGAAAAGTGTGAAGCTTGAAAAACTTGTTCCTAGAAGCATAAACACTAAATTTGGATTCTTTCTTCTACTTTCTCTGTGAAAACAGAGAGCTACTAAAGTTTCATTCTAGGAATTGCAAAATCAAGTTATTTTAAGCATCAATGAGTCCTTAAAGAAATAAATTAAAGTAGAAGGAAGTTCAGAACAGTACACCATACAAAGAGGACAATACTGAAATTTCAATTCTATATTTGAATTTTTTTAAAAGGCTACTTATTAAGGGGCAAAAGTATACACTATATAACAAGGGGAAAATTTCGTGTGAAATTCTCTTTTTTGTTGTTCTTCACATACTGAAATATTTATTTTTTTTAATTTATATTAAGTTCATAATAAAAAATAATTTTAATGAATTGCTTTGGAATTGTTTCTAAAATATTGGTCTTAGGTTGCAGAAGGAATAGAGAGAGTAAACAAAAAACTTGTCATCCCTTCTTGATATTTGGGGCTCATTCTAATTTGCATTGCCTTAAATTCTCTAAATTATCATGTTTGAAGGATTCTCTATCTTACAGTGTATACAGCAATGTGAAACTTGACCAAAAGGTTGAACATTCCCAGAAATAAAATAGGATCTACCTCAAATTATAAAGAATCAATCTTATAATTTATAACACAAGCCAATTTTATGTATAATGTATGAAATTTTATTTGTTTTGGCCACAGAAAAGCAACGCTGCCTCTAGTTATGGAATCAAGTTTAGGTGCTTGACTACTTCAGTATAGTGATTATTTGACTATGTTTCCTTAAGACTGACTTAATCCATCTTTCTTGCGAATATAACATTTTTGATTCACAAGTCAAGAAAATATGATGGGTATAGATCACGCTAATCTCTATAGACAATCCAGGAGCTTTTAATTATTTGATTATAAAAAATTATTTGACAAAAATCTAAAGATCCAGGGATGTTATATAATTTGTGCTATTTTTTTGGAGGGAGGAAACAGCTGGACATCATGGGAAAACTGATGTAATGGAAACCAGGAAATTTGGGGTCATTATCCACAGCTCTGCCACAGATAAGTCATTTAAAGTCTTTGTGTCTGACTCAGTACTCTTTTTATAATATAGAATTTGGGGGCAGGGTTAAATGAAGAGGGATTAAATGGAGTCAATTAATCAATAAGTAGTTGTTAAGCACCTACTAAGCTCCAAGTACTCTTCTGAGGAAAAACAGTCCCTGCTCTCATAAAGCTTTTATCAGGACAAAGATTTCTATGGTTCTTTCCAGCAATAGATTTATCTTTTGCCTATATCAATTCCTTTTTTGTTAAAGCTTTTTATTTACAAAACATATGCATGGATAATTTTTCCAACATTGACCCTTGCAAAACCTTTTGTTCCAAATTTTCCTCTCCTTCCCCACACCTCCTCCCCTAGCTGGCAGATAGTCCAATACATGTTTAATATGTTAAAATACATGTTAAATCCAATATATGTGAACATATTTATAGTTACAGCAATAGATTTCCTACAATTTCTTGAAATCTGATTCCAAGTGTTCAAAGATGTTCATGGGACAGAGCTTTATATTTTGGCTTTTTGTTAATTTCCTTATGACTAATAGGTATCCAGGAGATTTATCATTCACAGGAAAGAGTTTCAAGGTTAAAGCATTATTTCTTTGAAAGAAAATTGCACCAAATCATTTTTTTTAATTTTATCAATTTTATTTATCAAATTTATCAATTTATCAGTCAATCAAAATTGTACTTGAGGCATTATATCTAATATTCCAAAATGTATACCCAAAGGAGGCACTTTGAAATAAAAGAGAAAACATTCACAAATGTAATTGTATCTGACCTGCTCCTTCCCTGAATGTTTCATCATAAATAAAAATGCCTTGATCAAACCTAATTTTTTTCTGTCAGTTTTTATTGACTATAAAGCCATGAGTTTATCCCTTTAACTCACTCCCTGTGTCTGTCTCTATTTGTTCTCTGTCTCCCTTTCCCCCTTTTATATTTTAATGGGGATTTTTTTAAACCCCTACATCTGCTCTCTGGCTATAGAATAAACCCTGTCTATTTTTTCCTCATCTTGGTTAAAAAGTAGTCGTGTAAAAATGTAACAGATTGCAGAGTTCAAGTCCTCCAAAATGTGAAGCAAAACATCTGCCCCTAATCATTTGCACAAGTGAAGTTTGAGATCTTCAGTTTCAGTTCTCATCTGCTTGGAATCCTGCCTTTCCTGTATCCAGATCAAGTGGCAAATGGTACCACAAAGATCTTTGATAATGTGGATGTTCTCTTCAGACAAAGCATTAGTCTCTTTATTGAAGCACGTTTTTAGATTTCATGTTGAAACCCTTGTGCCAGAATGCCTGTGGCACAAAGTCCCTGCTTGAGCTACTCTTGAAAATGCCTGCTGTTTTAGAATTCCTGTCTAGAGTCCTGAGCATTCTGCACTAGACAACCTATGTGGCTGATACCCACATATCCTTTCAAATCCTTTAACATCTATATTTGGGGAGAAGGTTTTGTTACAGGACATAAAAATGGAAAGAACAGAATGAGGGGGGAAAAAACATAAAAGAGCTTACTGTGACCCAGAACCAGGACAAGACTACATGCTACAAAGAATAAAATTAGAATTTTCTGACATTCAAAACCTATGCACTTACTTTTTATGGTAGAAAAGAACCAGAAAGAAAGTAGATTCTCATAAACTGGAGAATGGGTAAACAAATGTAGTACATTAATATAGGAGATATTAATATTGTTCTATAAGAAATGATGAGTATAATGAATAAAGCGAAGTGTGGAAAATCCTCATGAACTGAAGCAGAGTGAAGTAAACAGAATCAAGGAAACAATATACACAATGCTATAACATAAACTGAAAGAACAAAAAAGGAAAGTAACCATTAGTTATAATGACCAATAAGCTTGGCCCTGGGAAGGGATTGAGGAAATATATCTCACTCCATTCTTTGTAGAAGTAAAATTATATACAAGATAAATAGGAAATAGTAACAGGAAAGCACTAGAATTAAGAGGAGATGGAGGAAAGCTTTAGATAGGATTTAAAGGAAGCTAAAAGAATTCAATAGGCAAAATAGAAGAGGGAGAACATTCAAAAGTGCCCCTCATTCTCTCCATTTTCCATTCTAGACAGTGAGATTCTTTGAACTATATCTAGTATCTTACAATCCACATAATCACTCAAATGAATGTTTCTAGGGATTATAATTTAATTTAAATAAACAGTGTGAATTTAACTGAGAACTTTTCATAGATGCAGCCTCTCGAAATCTGCTGGGTTCCTAATAGCTTTCCACATAATGTACCTATGTTTTATCTTTGACTCAAATCAATCTCTTCAATTGTTGGCACCTCCTATCTGGTCGTTAATTTTTCCTGAATAATAGCCTCTGTTATCCTGGTCCTATCACCATTCTCACCTTTTTTCTAGGGCAGAGACTGAGCATATATAATATGTTTGACAGCTACTTCTTTGGGTCATCAAAAGAAAGTCACATATTTTCTAAATTCAAATTCAGCATAATTTGTGTATCCATGTAATTTAATAGCTTTTCTAGTCTTTTTAGAAGGAAAATGGAATGTCCTTTCTTGGATGAAGCAACCTTCAGCTCTTTAGGAGATGTTCATTAATTTCATTTAGCCCTCAGTTGATATTTGTAAGACATTGGGTCACATGATACAAATGAAGCAAACAGGAACAAAGATCTAACAAATGCCAACAATTTTAGTGTTTGCTAAACAACTTGTTTTATCTGTGAAATGATATTCCAGTTTATAGAAAAGACTGAGAGTTAGAAATGGACAAAAGTTGAGAAATTGGGAATGGGGGGAAGGAAGAGATAAAAGGGTAGAGAGAGGGACATTGGAAGTAAAAAATACTTGCTTTAGAAAAAAAATTCAACTAAATGTAATCCACATTATACATAATCCAACATCATAGAAAAAGCATTGGGACACTGATGCATTGTTGGTGGAGTTGTGAATGAATCCAACCATTCTGGAGAGCAATCTGGAATTATGCCCAAAAAGTTATCAAACTGTGCATACTCTTTGATCCAGCAGTGTTTCTACTGGGCTTATACCCCAAAGAAATACTAAAGAAGGGAAAGGGACCTGTATGTGCCAAAATGTTTGTGGCAGCCCTGTTTGTAGTGGCTAGAAACTAAAAATTGAAGGGATACCCATCATTTGGAGAATGGCTAGGTAAATTGTGGTATATGAATGTTATGGAATATTATTATTCTGTAAGAAATGACTAGCAGGATGAATACAGAGAGGCTGAGAGAGACTTACATGAACTGATGCCAAGTGAAATGAGCAGAACCAGGAAATCATTATATACCTCAACAATGATACTGTATGAAGATGTATTCTGATGGAAGTGGATTTCTTTGACAAAGAGACCTAACTCAGTTTCAATTAATCAGTGATGGACAGAAGCAACTACAACCAAAGAAAGAACACTGGGAAATGAATTTAAACTATTTGCATTTTTGTTTTTCTTCCTGGGTTATTTATACCTTCTGAATCCAATTCTCCCTAGCAACAAGAAAACTGTTCGGTTCTGCACACATATATTGTGTCTAGGATATACTGCAACATATTTAACATATATAGGACTGCTTGCCATCTAGGGGAGGAGATGGAGGGAGGGAGGGGAAAAATCGGAACAGAAGTGAGTGCAAGGGATAATGTTGTAAAAAACTTCCCTGGCATGGATTCTGTCAATAAAGTTATTATAAAATAAAAAAAGAAATAAAAAGCATTGGGTTTTGAGTCAGAGACATCTCCATTGTGTGATCCCAAACAAATCACTTGTCATCTCTGGATTTTGATTTCCTCATCCATAAAATATTAGGGATTAGAAAAAATTATTTCAAAGGTCTCTTTGGCCTCTCAATCCATAATCTTATAAATTACTTAAACTCTCTGGGTGGGCCTCAATTTCCTCAGCTACAAAATTAAGGTGATGAACTAGATTGTAAAGGGCTGAAACTCTTAAAAGGTATGCTTGAATGAGAAAACCAAGCACTTAAGGCTAATTACCTATTGGACAATGACTATTAGCATATGTTTGGAAAAATGACACACTGTTCTGTGCTGGCTCGATGTTTTGGTGTATACAGATAATCATAGGAAAAATTAGAGGGTGGTGGGACACGAGCCAGATTTACTTTGCAGCAGGACCAGGAGAAGGCTGGTTGGTGGAGAGCTTGTGGCAGTTTTGTCCATCCCCTTCACTTCTCCCCCTAAAAACAAAGGACTTTTGCTTATCCTGATCCTGAGGTCTCCAGGGAGCTATCCTGGAATTTACACTAGATGAACTAGAACTATATTGTAAATCCTATTAAGTATTACATAAAATACAAAGATAAACCACTTATTATATACTACATACCACCACTTGCAGTGAACAAAATTTCCACCTTTCCATTTAATTAATGCACCTTGACTGTCACATAATGAGAATGTTTTCTTCCAAGAACACTTCCAAACAGTCATGTTGAAGAGATTGACTCTTTTAAGTCATTAATGAAGACTAACAAAACTGCTTGACAAATGGCTTTACTTACCACAGGAAGACTTAAATTTATAAATTGTTCTTTGGTTTTAGGATGCTGATTTTCTAAGGCATACTATGGTGCAATACAGACTACAGAAGCCACCCAATATAGTGACCCAAGTGGTCTTTCTTCCCAATTTCCTCTATTCTCCAAAGATGTGAGAAGAATGTATAGCCTTTAGCCATGGATTTCTCCTTCATCCTTTCTTATATGGATAATTTCTTCAGATACTTCTTCTGAGAAAAATACAAATTAGCAAGTAACAAATAAAACAGGAAGAAAGCAACTGAAAAACAACCTCACCTCTAATGTACTATTTGTCTAGAAAAAACTGTCAATGTAATAAGATCAATTGAGTTATATAATTTAACAGTTTTTTTTAAGAGTTTAGAGACTTTAGAAAGCTTTAACTGAAAGTATAATATTGCACTTCAACAAATCTTTTCTGTATTTTAGGGGTTATGAACCCATAGATAATTAGGAGGTTGAAGTTGCTGAGTCTCACAAAATGGAGAAATTTTGATGGGTATGGAGAGAATTGCTGGCATCTTTTCCTCCTGTAATTAGCCCCAGATATGACATGCCAGGGTCTCAGGTAGCATCTATAAGGATGTCAGAAGAAGGAACTTTTAGAGCAGACGCAAGGCAATGGCACTGAACAATAGGGATTCAAGCAAAGTCATTTAAATTGGCAGCTTTCGAGCAGTGAAGGTAAAGCATTACCCTTACAATAGCAGGATCAAGAAAACTTAAGGGAAATGAGGACAATTATTTGATACTGGGTCAGCATATTAGAGCATTAAAAATATTGCTATAGGCATGCAGCTCCTCAAATTCGTCTTGTGTTCTGTGAATTTCATGCTTAGTAATAGCCTCATACTTATGCAGCAGTTGATAATTTTTAAGTTTTATTTCCTTCCAATCATCATGTAAGGCAGGACAAATATAAATATTCCCATTTTTCACATGAGGAAACTGAAGGTGAGGGAGATTAGGTAACTTGCCCATTAACAACTAGCTAATAAAAGCAATACTAACAACCAGGTTTTCTAATTCTAATCCTGGTGCTTTTTCTACAAAGAATTGTGCATTGGATTATATATGATATGCTAAAAAAACAGCTTAAAACCTTCTTTCATCCAGATTCAGAATTACTGATGTATTATAGCTATAGTTTTACGATAAATGCTAATTGAAACAATAATTTTGTCCATTCCCCAAATTAGAGAATAAGGTATATCCAATATGTTTGATTGGGGCTCTAACCTTTATTTTGGTCTCAGTATCCACTGATGATATCAGACTCTATTACCAGGACTGCTGGCAGGGAGCATCAGATATCATGGCAGAATGAAAGTGTCCACCATGATTTTATTAGAAGCTGCTAACAAACTTAAATAATTGTTACACAGGTGTCTCATTGGGACCCCTTGGTCCATCTTTACTTCATGCATCAGGTAAGTGTGGGGAACAGGAAAACTCAAGTTTGGGGAGGAAAAGATTCCTTTCAGTCCATTCTGATGAAATGATAGGCAGAATGATTCCAACTGGGGCATTTCCCAAATCTATAAGTTTATGACAGAAATGGGACAAGAAAAAGGTAAGGAAAGAGGAAACACAACTAGGGCACATACAGCTTATTAAATCAAGAAAGGCCAGGCCCCTCCAAACTAGAAATTTATCCAGAAGATGACAGATTATTATGCAGTAAAAGTTCTATGCTAATCAAAGTTTCCCTGGGAAACTTTCCCTGGGTAAAGAAGATCTCTGCAGCAGACTACATTAGCAAGAAACAAAAGCTATCAACAAAGTCTAATATTTGATCAAACAATGTTTGATCAGAACCTAAATTACTAAGAGGACACTCTTTTTGACAACAACTTCTGGCATAGTTGAAAAGCAGTTTGGCAAAATAATAATAATCATAGGTTGAGCCCAACATTTTATGTCATATACCACAATAATCTCAAAATGCATATGTAACCTAATTATAAAAGGTCTTACTACAAAAAAAGATGATAAAATTAAGTGCCTTTCACAAAACTATGACATGGGAATTTTTTTTTCTTTTTGCTATTGATAGTGGTGGAGGTTATTGATAATTGATATCTTCCTTTTCCCCACTGCCTTCATTTCTAAATATATGACTCCTCCTTTATTTCACCAGGGAACTGTCTCTTGAAATAAAGAATAAAATAGGAAAGAAAATAAAAGAAGTTCAGCAAAACTAACTGACATACAGACTAACTGTGAAAATATGTTGTTATTTTCTGTCGTTTGTTCTGGAAGAAGACCATGACATCTGGGAGGTGATGCCATGACATGCAAGTAATTTGGATTTAAGTGACAGAAGACCATGCAAAGTTACCTGCCTCACTTTGCCCTTCATAGCCATTTGGGTGAAGTGGCAAGATATAGCTCAAGATGACTAAAGAGGAATGTAAATCAACATATGCTATGTTCACTTCTATTTTCTTTTTTTTTTTTATCTCTTCCATGGTTTTTCCCTTATGCTGTGATTTTTCTCTCCCAACATGATTCATAAAGCAATGTGTATTAAAAATAAACAAACTTACTACAATTAAAAATTTTTTTAAAAACTAAAGATGGCTCTAGATGAAATGAAAGACGGTCTTTTTAAACTAGGGTCTTAAACAGATCTCAGTTTGACTGAGGCCTCACCCCATTTAATGATTAAAGTTAGGTAACTACTGAGGCAAAGAATCTCCTCTTTTGCCTAACTCCCCCAAAATCTAGATAAATAAATAAATGAATGAAAAATGGATCTGGGAGGGGAAAACCCTCAGGGTTTCTGGCCAAAGCTGTCATGATTGCTATTTACATACAATCTAAGTCAATCAGGACCCAAATAATGACCAAATG
Organism: Antechinus flavipes; assembly: GCF_016432865.1. Classification (NCBI taxonomy): domain Eukaryota; kingdom Metazoa; phylum Chordata; class Mammalia; order Dasyuromorphia; family Dasyuridae; genus Antechinus; species Antechinus flavipes. Next base: position 182,228,521 of record NC_067398.1, read on the forward strand.
AGACTTGGCCTAGGATCTATTGGTGGCCAATTAGAATCAGATTGGTTTTGGTTTAAGATTTGGTCCTTTAAAATAAATCTAATCTTTTTAAACCTTGGGAGGGGTCAGAGGTGAAAAGAAGAAAAACAATGTTTTTAAGAACATCTGTAAAAAAGGGTATGACATTTTCTGGACAGAGGGAGGGAGGGAAGGAAGGAAGGAAAGAAGGGAAGGAGGGAGGAAGGAAGGAAGGAAGGAAGGAAGGAAAGAAGGAAGGAAAGAAGGAAGGAAAGAAGGAAGGAAAGAAGGAAGGAAGAAAGGAAGGAAGGAAGGAAGGAAGGAAGGAAGGAAGGAAGGAAGGAAGGAAGGAAGGAAGGAAGAAAGGAAGGAAGAAAGGAAGGAAGGAAGGAAGGAAGAAAGGAAGGAAGAAAGGAAGGAAGAAAGGAAGGAAGAAAGGAAGGAAGAAAGGAAAGAAGAAAGGAAGGAAGGAAGGAAGGAAGGAAGGAAGGAAGGAAGGAAGGAAGAAAGGAAGGAAGGAAGAAAGGAAGGAAGAAAGGAAGGAAGGAAGAAAGGAAGGAAGAAAGGAAGGAAGGAATGGAATGGAAGAGGGGAGAAGAGAAGGGAGGAGGAAGGGAAGGAAGGGAAGGAGAGAGGAAGGGAAGGAAGGAAATTTTCCACATAACCAATTCAAGTTTGTTGGCCAGCTTTGTTTACACAGGTTGTTGTTTGTCCTTTGTTATCCAAGAGAAAGAGGTGATGCCAGAACAGGCAAAGGAATTGGATTTAGGTGAGGGAGGGCTGTGCAAGGTCACCTGTCTCACTTTCCCCCTCCAATACCATCTGAATCCAGTGGCAAGATATAGATTAAGATAACTGGAGATGGCCCTTAATGCAATGGGAGACCTTGACTTTTTTAGCTAACATCTTCAGCAGGTCTTAATTTGACTGAGACTGAACCTATTCAGTGATTAAAGCTAGGTAGCATTTGGGCAAAGGATTTCTTCTTTCAGGGAGTCCAAAAAAGATTGTTCAAACACCCATGGCTCCCCACCCACCTCTGCTGAGAAGGAAAGTACAGTTTCTCATCTCTTCTATAGAATTAGGGTTGATGATTACAAATATACCATATTCATTTTCTTTGTGTTGTTTCAATTCACATTGTTGTTGTCACCATGTAGGTTGTTTTCTTAGCTCTGTTTATTTCATTCTGCATAAATTCAAAAAGAAACTCCATATGATTTATCCATCATTTTTCAGAGTTCAGTAAATGTTAAATTATGTTAAAGTGCCTCAATTTATATACTCATTCCTCAATCTATCAATATTTACTATGTTTCCAGTATTTTTGTTACCACAAAAGTATTGCTTTGAATATTAATATAGATCTCTATAAATACATAGATATAGATACCTATTGGCATACATATTTATAGAACTAGAGATAAATTTGTAGATTTTATAAACTTGAAAATAAGAAATAAATCTATATTGATATATAGGTTGATATAAAATTAATCTCTACCTATGTATTAATATTTATCTAAATAGATGTTGATATACATCTATTAACATATATAGATCTATATTTTTCATTTCTTTTTTATTTGTTGTGGGAAGAAGAGAGGAACCATGATAGAGCTAGCAGTGAGATATTAAGTCAAATAGTATAGCACAGGGAGAATGTCTATCTTTTTGAGTCATAGATCCTTTTACCAATCTAATGAAGTCTTCTCAGACTTCTTCTAAGAATTATATCTTTATATACACAAAAATAAATTTTAAGAGAATATAAAGGAGAGCAGAGCCAAGATGGTGGAGAGGATACCTGATTCTTTCTGAGCTCTCCTACTACCTTTACATTCATTACAAAATTCAGCCTCTGAAATAGTGCTTGCCTGGTAGAATTCATGAACATTAAGCGTACAGCAGATTACCAGCAGAAGATAATTTTGAAAATCTCCAGAAAAGGTCTGTTTTGATTGGGTGTGGGCACAGAAAAAGGCCAGGCACAGACACAGAGGCCAGAGTAGGCTGAGCAGACTGAGAACAGGGTGTGCAGTCTAAGTGGGCTGTGCGGTCTCATGGGGCAGAGAATCTACAGGGAGGACTCTACCAAAGTGTTGGCTACTCTGTCCTGATTGCAAGCCAATAGGTCAGCAGAGAAGTTATAAAATATCCAACACAAACACAAAAGGTAAAGGGTGAATGTTGGAATCTCTACAAATTGTTAAGTCATTAGAGTTTATAGAGACAATAATTATCTAATTTAGCATGGTTCAGTATGATTGATCTGATCCTACAAGGAGATGTTATGGACCAGAAGAAACAAGGTACTAAGTGGAACTGAGAAACAATGCTTGTGTTCACACCTTTACTCATTGGAGTTTACAAGTATGAAAGATAAACTTTGTAACTTTGTGAATTCACATCTCCCTTGAAGCTCTTAGGGCCAGAGAGAACTCTGGGAGGAAACCCATAATCCCACTCTCTCGGAAAAGGAGCATAAATAGAACTTCAGTGAGCCAGTCAAGGAAGTTCAGCTGAAAAGATTGAGAAGGGATCATCAGTTCAGTTGAGGAGAAGCACTCTCTTGGAGGCGCAACCAGATTCAGCACTCTGGGAGATTGAGAGCCAGAAGCCCTCTCTCGGAGCCAAGAGAGATCCATTCCAATTTCCATCTGTGCTGGCTGGAGGCTGAAGGGAGCAGAGGCAAAGGACTAGCTGTAAGAGCTCTTAGAACCAAGCAGAACGATAGACCTCTAAGAAAAACTAACCGGGCTATTTTGGAAGGAGAAAATAAATGTTTGAACTTTTATCACCTGGCTGCATTTGGAGTAATTATTACTCTTAACTGAAATGAAGGCTGACTCCAGAAAACCTCTCCAAGAAATCTGCGCCCAGAGAGAACCATCATATTATATTTTAAAGAAGAAAAATGCCACATTTTGGGGGATGGAGTAGGACGAGCCAGAGACACACTCTCGGCAGTAGACGAAGGAGAAGGCACTTGCAGAGATTCTCTTCCATCCCCTAGTCCCTCCTACAATCCTCTATACACCAATCGTTGAGCCAGTACGGATAGTGGAAAGGACCATTTTTCCAAGCATATGCCCATAGAGTATCATCAATCAGTAGTTAGACTCAAGTGCTCAGCAGTCCTGACCTCAGTGCATTGATTCCATAGTTCCAGCCTTCTACAGGTGAACCCCCAAATGCCAGAGTCTCACAAAATCTGGCCACAGCCACCCAGCACTGGGAGTGACTCAGCACAATCGCAGCACAGCCACTGTCCCTTCCTGGTCTGGAGAGGAAGCTTAGAACCTCCTTGCCCTAAATGCAGATCCCAATTAATTATCCCAAATATAATCCCAAATAATTTTTTAATGAGTAAAAAGGCAAAGCAAGTTCTTACTATAGACAGCTTGTATAGGAAAGAGAACAGATTTCAAAACCATGAGGAGACTAAGAGCAGATTATCTCCAGATGAAGCCTCAAAGGGAGAAATAACCTAGTCCCCATCACACAAGGCTCTACTAGAAGAAATGACAAAGGATCTTAAAAGAGAGCTACAAGAATAATGAGGAAAGGAAAGGAGAACTCTGAAAGAGGTTCTGGATAAGGCATATAACTCATTAAAAGAAGGATTTAATTAAATGTAAAAAGAAAACAATTCCTTGGAATGTGAAATGGAAAAGGTAAAGAACTCCCAGCAAAACAGAATTTGTGAAGTGGAAAAACAAAATAACTACTTGAAAAAATTGTGAAATGGAAAAAAATTCCATAGAACAAAACAACTCACTTGAAAACTCAATTGGACAAATGCAAAAAGAAATTAAAAAGTAAATGAAGAAAATAATTCATTAAGAATCAGAACTGAAAAAGTAGAAATGAATGACTATTGAGATATCAAGAATCTGTCAAGCAAAACCAAAAAAAATGAAAAAAGTAGAAAAAAGTTAAATACATACTTGGGAAAACAACAGACCTGGAAAATAGATCTAGGAGAGATAATCTAAGGATTATTGGACTTCCTGAAAATAATGATGAAAAAAAGAGCCTAGACATTGTTTTTCAGGAAATCATCAAAACTACCCAGATGTTATAGAACCAGAAAGTAAAATAGCCATTGAAAGAACATATCGAACACCTATTGAAAGAGATCACAAAATTAAAACTCCACTATCAGACCAAGGAATAAATATTACAAACAGTCAGAAATAAATAATTCAATTCAAATACTGAGGAGCCACAATATGGATTACTCAGGATCTAGAAGCTTTCCCAAAAAAGGCATCAAAGGGATCTGGGGATCAAAGGATCAAAGGGCCTGGAATCTGATAGTTCAAAAGGCAAAGGAACTTGGAATGCAGCCAGGAATAAATTACCCAGCTAAATGGAGCATTTTCTTCCAGGGAAGAAGATGGACATTCAATGAAACAGGTGAATTCCATTTATTTTTGATGGGAAAAAAAAAAAAAAAAACCAGAGCTAAACAAAAAATTTGAACTCCAAATATAGGACTCAAGAGCAGTATAAAAAGATAAAAAGACCTCTTGAGAACTGTTTTTTCTGTTATGGGGATACATAGAGAGTGCATGTATAATTTGATTTTATTGTTATAATATAAAAAAGGAACTACAGGTGGAAAGGGGACTGTACCAGAAAAAAGGGGAGAGTGGAGGTAAAAAGAGGGAAATTACATCTCATGAAGAAGGAAAGAAAACCTATTGTATCTGAGGGGAAAAAAGAGAGGAAAATGAACATTGTGTGAATCTTACTCCCATCAGATTTGGCTCAAAGAGAAAATATTAGACATATTTGGTTTATAGAGAAACTTCTCTCCCTCATTGAAATGTGGCAGGGGAAAAACAAAAAGGGAAGGGGTAGGCTAAATAGAAGGAAATACAGAAATAGTAGGGGAAAGGTATAAGAGGGGGGAGGGACTCTAAAGGGTTCCAAAAGGGGAGAGCTGCTTAAGGCAAGTGATGCCCCCAAGTTAAATACTGGGGTGGGGGTAAGGGAGAAAGGAAAGAGAAAAGTATAATCTGGGAATAAGAAGATGGCATGAAATATAGAATTAGTAGTTTTAACTGTAAATGTGAATGGGGTAAACTCTCCCATAAAGTGGAGGCAGATAGCAGATGGGATTAGAAGCCAGAATCCTACAATATACTATTTATAGGAAACACATTTAAAGCAGGATAATACATACAGAGTAAAGGTAAAAGGCAGGAGCAAAATCTAGTATGCTTCAGATGAAGTAAAAAAAAAAAAAAAAAAAAAAAAGCAGGGGAAGCCATCCTGATCTCAGATCAAGCAAAAACAAAAATTGATCTAATTGAAAAAGATAAGGAAGGAAACTCTATCTTGCTAAAGTATAGCATAGACAATGAAGCAATATCAATATTAAACATATATGCACCAAGTGGTATAGCATCTAAATTCCTAAAAGAGAAGTTAAGAGAACTGCAAGAAGAAATAGCCAGCAAAATTATAATAGTGGAAGATCTCAACCTTGCACTCTCCAGAATTAGATAAATCAAACCACAAAATAAATAAGGAAGAAGTTTAAAAGTTAATGGATCTTTGGAGAAAACTGAATGGAGACAGAAAGGAGTACACTTGCTTCTCAGCAGTTCATGGAATCTACAAAAAACTTGACCATATATTAGGACATAAGGACCTCAAAATGAAATGCAGGAAAGCAGAAATGATAAATGCATTCTTTTCAGATCATGATGTAATAGAAACTACATTCAATAAAAAGCCAGGGGAAAAAAAACAAAAAGTAATTGGAAACTAAATAATCTCATCCTAAAGAATGAATGGGTGAAACAACAAATCATTGACACAATTAACAACAACAAAGAGAATGATAATAATGAGACAACATACTAAAATTTGTGAGATGCAGCCAAAGTGGTAATAAGGGGAAATTTTATATCTCCGGAAGCTTATTTGCATAAAATAGAGAAAGAAAAGATCAACGAATTGGGCTTATAACTTAAAAAGCTAGAAAAATAGCAAATTAACAAGATCAAATACTGAACTTGAAATTCTAAAAATAAAATGAGAGATTAATAAAATTGAAAGAAAAAAAAAACTATTGAATTAATAAATAAAACTAAGAGTTGGTTTGATGAAAAAATCAACAAAATAGATAAACCTTTGGTAAATTTGATTAGAAATACGGAAGAGGAGAATCAAATTGTTAGTCTTAAAAATGAAAAGAGAGAACTTTCTACTAATGAAGAGGAAATTAGAGCAATAATTAAGAGTTACTTTGCCCAACTTTGTGCCAATAAATTTGATAATCTAAGTAAAATGGATGAATACCTACAAAAATATAGGTTGCCCAGATTAATAGAGGAAGAAATAAATTGTTTAAATAGTCCCATTTTAGAAAAAGAAATAGAAAAATCTATTAAACAACTCCCTAAGAAAAAATCCCCAGGTCCAGATGGATTTACATATGAATTCTACCAAACATTTAAAGAACAAGTAACCCTAATACTATATAAATTATTTGAAAAAAATAGGGAATGTAAGAGTCCTACTAAATTCCTTTTATGACACAGACATGGTACTGATACCTAAACTAGGTAGGACAAAAACAGAGAAAAAAAATTATAGACCAATCTCCCTAATGAATATTGATGCAAAAATCTTAAATAAAAGATTAGCAAAGAGAGTACAGAAAATCATCCCTAGGATAATACACCATGACCAAGTAGCATTTATACCAGGAATGCAAGGCTGGCTCAATATTAGGAAAACTATTAGCATAATTGACTATATCAATAACCAAATTAACAAAAAAAAAAAAATCATCATCTCAATAGATGCAGAAAAGCATTTGATAAAACCCAACACCAAATCCTATTAAAAAAAAAAAAAAACACTAAAGAGTATAGGAATAAATGGACTTTTCCTTAATATAATTAGTAGCATCTATTTAAAATCATCAGTAAGCATCATATGTAGTGGAGATAAACTGGAACCATTCCCAATAAGCTCAGGAGTGAAACAAATTTGCTCATTACCACCATTACTATTCAATATTTTATTAGAAATGCTAGCTTTGGCAATAAGAAATGAAAAAGAGTTTAAAGGAATTAGAATAGGTAATGAGGAAACCAAATTATCACTCTTTGCAGATGATATGATGGTATACTTAGAGAACCCCAGAGAATCTACTAAAAAGCTATTAGAAATAATCTACATTAGCAATGTTGCAGGATACAAAATAAATCCACATAAATAATCAGCATTATTGTACATCACTAACAAAAATCCAACAGCAAGAGATACAAAGAGAAATTCCATTCAGAACAGCTGTTAATAGTATAAAATATTTAGGAATCTATCTGCCAAGGGAAAATCAAGAACTGTATGAGCAGAACTACAAAACACTTTCCACACAAATAAAGTCAGATCTAAACATTTGGGAAAATATCAAGTGTTTTTGGATAGGCCGAGCAAATATAATAAAGATGGCAATACTACCTAAATTAATCTATTTATTTCGTGTTATACTAATGAAACTCCCAAGAAACTATCTTACTGACCTAGAAAAAATAACAGCAATATTCATCTGGAAGAACAAAAGGTCAAGAATTTCAAGGGAATTAATGAAAAAAAAAAAAAAAGGCAAATAAAAGTGGCTTAGTAGTACCAGGTCTAAAACTATATTATAAAGCAGTGGTCATCAAAACCATTTGGTACTGGCTAAAAAATAGTGTAGTCAATCAGTAAAATAGATTAAGTTCATAGGACAAAATAGTCAATGACTATAGTAATCTAGTTCTTGATAAACCCAAAGACCCCAGCTTTTGCAATACGAATTCACTATTTGACAAAAATGCTGGGAAAATTGGAAACTAGTATGGCAGAAACTAGACATTGACCCACATATAACATCATATGTCAAGATGAGATCGAAATGGATTCATGATCTAAACATAAAGAATGATATTATAAGCAAATTAAAAGAACATAGGATAGTTTACCTCTCAGATCTATGGAGGGGGAAGGAATTTGTAACCAAAGAAGAACTGGAGATAATTATTTATCTCAAAATAGATAATTTTGATTATATTAAGTTAAAAAGTTTTTGTACAAACAAAACAAATGCAAACATGATCAGAGGAGAAACAATAAATTGGGAAAACATTTTTACATTCAAAGGTTCTGATAAAGGCCTCATTTCTAAAATATATAGAGAATTGACTCAAATTCATAAGAATTCAAGCCATTGTCCAATTGATAAATGGTCAAAGGATATGAACAGACAATTTTCAGATGAAAAAATTGAAACTATTTGTAGCCACTTGAAAAGATGATCCAAATCACTACTGATCAGAGAAATGCAAATTAAGACAACTCTGAGATACTTACATACCTCTCAGATTGACTAAGATGACAGGAAAAGATAATGACGAATGTTGGAGGGGATGTGGGAAAACTTGGACATTAATACGTTGTTGGTGGAACTGTGAACAGATCCAGCCATTCTGGAAAGCAATTTGGAACTATGCTCAAAAAGTTATCAAACTGTGCATACCCTTTGATCCAGCAGTGTTTCTATTAGGCTTATATCCCAAAGAGATCTTAAAAAAAGTAAAGGACCCATATGTATAAAAATGTTTGTGGCAGTCCTTTTTGTAGTGTCTAGAAACTGGAAATTGAATGGATGTCCATCAATTGCAGAATGGTTGAGTAAATTGTGGTATATGAATGTTATGGAATATTATTCTTCAATAAATGATGAGTAGGATGATTTCAGAGAAGCCTGGAGAGACTTACATTAACTGATGCTAAGTGAAATGAGCAGAACCAGGAGATTATTATACATGGAAACAATAAGATTATGCAATGATCAATTCTGATGGAGGTGGCTCTCTTCAACAATATGATTCAAACCAGTTTCAATTGTTCAATGATGAAGAGAGCCATCTACATCCAGAGAAAGAACTGTGGGAATTGAGTATGGTTCACAATATAGCTTTTTGCTTCTCTTTTATATTTTGCCCTTCTTGATCTGATTTTTTTTGTGCAGCAAGATAACTGAATAAATATGTATGCATATATTAGATTTAGCGCATATTTCTACCATCTTTAACCTAGATTACTTGCCATCTACAGGAGGACATAGGGGAAGGGGGAAATTGGAACACAAGATTTTGCAAGAGCTAATGTTGAAGAATTGCCCACACATACATTTTGAAAAATAAAAAGCTTTAATAAAAGAAAATAAAAATATAAGCTTCTTACATCAAAAAAAGAAAACAAGAAAATAATGTGGATGCCATACAACTAGGGTGTATGAATATTGGTTAATATAATTGACATTTACTATGTAGTTAGAAATTATGAATATGAGAAATTTTAAAAAGCATAGGAAGATTTGCATGAACTGGTGGGCTGAGCAGTCATCAATGTGCTTAGTGATTTCAACAATGTAAATACAAAGAACAGTTCTGACTTACCTGAAAACAAAACAAAATTTTAAAAAAATCAATGAAGTTCTCAGAGCACAGAAAATCAAAAATATTGTTTTTCTTATTCTAGTTAGTGGGGGATCACTATAATAGAATACTACTTATATTTACACATATATTCTCATATTTGAACACAGATTTCTATGCTTCTGCCTAATTTGTTTGCCTAGACACAAAGAATCTCTGAAGGGAGAGATGGAAAATTACTGCTAGATGTAGAAAAAATTTTCAATAATATATACATATAGACAAATATACTTATCTATATTACATGAGAGAACTCAAGAAACTTCAATTTTTACATTAAAATATAAGTATATATGCATATATATGTATATATATGTAATGACTAAAAATGTATCATTATTTACATAAAATTGTAACCTACCAATAAAGGGAAGAAAAGCAATGTAGTTAAAGGCAGTATTACTGAAATTATTTTCTCAAGAATTTAATTTAAAATGTAGTTAGATAATCTATTCTGGATTCATGTTGATGTCAATGGTGAAGCTGAAAGGGAAAAGGAACATATCCCTTCCTCTGGTCTCTACCTTTGGAGTATGGGCATAGTTAGTCAGAGAGTTCATATTGCCTAGTCGCCACGTTCAGCTTTATTTCTTTAGATTCTTTCTATCCGTGTCTAAGGTGCAGGGAGAAAGAATAAAGCCATGAGGTAGCCCAGTCTTTTTCCAAATAGAAAATGACATTGGGATTCATTTTTTAGTTAAGACTATGATAAGAAGGAAAAAACTAAGACCTAGTTTAGAAGACACTAATAAATCAAAATCATAGCAGTTTTGTTGTATATTTGTTTGAACTTGAAAGCTCATATTTCTTTGAATGTCCTTGAGGATAGTGATTTTTCCTTTTTCCATCAATGTAGTACAGTGTGTTGTACACAGTAAGTACAAATAGTAGGATTAATTGAACTGGATCTTTATATTGGAAGCAAAATAGAAATTTTCAAGGATGACTGATTAGGTCCAAAGAAATTCCCACATAGCTTTCTGTATAACACAGATTTTATTCCACTATCAGTAGGTCTGAGTCCTACTCTTTCAACTATAAGAAACAAGCATTTCTTCCTTCCCTTTATCAAACCATTTTTCTATTTGCATTTGGTGGTTAGAAGAAGAATATGTTCTTACATATATGAGGCACTCAACAATTCTTGATTACTAAATTATTCAATATGTAGATCACCATAATTAATAATAATAATAATCAATGTGCCACAGTAAAAATTACCAAATGCTCTTTTGGAAGAAGGCATCTCCTCAGCTGGCCATACTCAAAAGCAATTGTCAAAGGTCCAATTCCTATCCTTCTTTATTGTTTCAGAGGACATTTTAGTTTAAATAGAATGCACTCTCCAGTATTTTATTTTATTTTTTGCAAGACATAAGTAAGAATCCCTTTCTTGGCAAAGAGGAAGAAATCACAGATTCTTTTTCATGGATATATCCTCTCTATACCTGGAGCATATACTTTTACCAAGCTTCAGGGGAGAATAATCCATATAGATGATCTCATTCAGAAGTTCTGAGACATATAAGCACTTCCTTTTTTTTTTTTTAAACTTAGTAAGGATTTTAAACATCTACATCAACATTAACCCAGAACTTGTTGACAAATGCTATTCATCAAATCTTCTGGCCTGGAAGCTATACTGTCTCATGATAGGTTTTTTCTTAATAAGCTAAAACCACAGGACTGTTAGCCATAACAACTCCTTCATAACTGGCACACACAAAAGCTTTGTCCTTGACAGCCCTGACCACAAGAGTTCCTGTTACAGTGTATTGCATCCATAGTCTGTGTACTCAGAAGGAAAGAATCCTGAGTTTAAGCAGCCTGAACTTGAGTGTAACATAATACAGTTTTGCATTCTATAAGTAACCTAAGTTAGCTAGACCAACAAAAATCTGAGCTCTGAGTTAGCCCTGTGTTCACATTAAGGTGAGCATTATAGTCAAACTACTTGGGCATACTGATTTAGAAAACTTGAAATACAGTTTTTTACCAAGGAATAGAGCTGAGGGGTGGAAGGAGATGTGCAAGGTGTCTAGTCTGTGTCCTGATTGTAAATTAGTTTTACTGCATGTTCACAGTCAGTGCCTCACGAGACCAATTAAAGTGATTTGTCAGTCTCTGGTCAAATAGGAGGCAGTCCTTTGAGAGGAGAAACCCTTGGGAACTTTTTTGCTCACCAGCACTTGAGTCAGTTCTTTGCTACTCTATCTGAACCAGGGAAAATGACTTTGCAAATTAAAAGAATGGAAAAGAGGCATTACTTTAAATGAGATCAAAAAGACCTTCTGAGATCTGGGTAGTTCAAATGTTGGGTATGGTAAACCAATTCAGTGGTTTTGGAGTTTTGATTAGGCTGGAGAGTAACAAAAAGAAATTCTTGTGTTTGTTCTCAAGGATAACTGGATAAATCCAGAGGAATTCCCATATACCTTGCTGCATAACACAGATTTTATTCCACCAGGCCAATAAATGAACCTGGAGAAAGCTGAGTGACTCAGGTAAAGCATCCCTGAGCAAAGGAACCAACAGAATCCAATGCTTGAGATTTTGTGTCACATCTATCAAATCCCTCAGGATACAATGTTGACTTCTCTGTCTCCTGGATAAATCGTCACAGTTTCACCAGGAATAAGAAATAATCACTGTAAATATTCATTTTATATCATTCTGGGATTTCTGATGATTTTGATTTGACTGATGAATAATTTAGTAATTACATATTGAGTGCCTATTACTTGTAAAGCATGATACCAAACATTGAGGGATTATAGAATCACAAATTTTGAAATGGAAGGGAATTTTGAAGTTATTTAATCCATGCCCAGTCCCCAAATTTTACAGTTAAGTAAACTGAATCCCATAACTTGTCCAAAGTCACAAAGGTAATAAATGACAAATCCAATACTTCTAACTGCAAATCTAGCACACTTTCCAACAAATTGCAATGTACCCTGCCCTCAAGAAATTTTCATTCTCTCATAGAGAGAAGATATGACATATCCATAGAAAAGGAAAACAAACCATACTGAGAAGTACATACTATGTGTCTATTGGCCAATAAATGCACCAACAACTGAGAGGAGGAAGGTTCCCTCTTAATCTAGTCTAGTGTAATTTAATGAAGGAGATGGGACAGCACGGGAATCTGCCTTTCATGACATAGATTAAACACTCAAAAACTAAGTCAGTAGAAAGACCCAATTTTTTGCCAGTTAGACATGAACTCCCACATGCATAAGTGCTCAAAATCTTCAAAAAACACTTGGAAGGGGCCCCTACAAACCCAATGAATAACCCCTTTAACAAAACATTTCATTAGTTTGGAACCTTATTTTTAGCATCAAGTTCAGATAAGGCGTTCATGAGTTCTTTTTTGTCTCTGTTGTACTAGATTATGGGCTAAAATATGAAATCTTCTTATGTGAAGCAGAAAGGGAGCGGTTTAGAATTAGTAGATATAACCTGGGGATGGTGGGGGACAATGAGTGAGGGAAATGGGAAAAGAAAACTTGAATAGATAAAAAATAGTTTGAATTGCATTAATAACCAGGAATCTAATTCTAGAGATATCAGAGACAAAAGGGGTAGTAACACTAGAGGCCAAATATGAGTTTGGATGAGTTGAGAAAAATCAGGTCAACTGAACTGTGACAATAGGACCAGGAAGGAATCCCACAGTTTGTAAACCAGACGTCAACAAGGAGAATGTGAAGTTCTAGAAAGTCACAAAGAAGAAAGTTTGCCTTTGCCACAGTAGTGGGGATATTTGCCAGAGATTCAAGGAATAAGACAGCTAATTGCCACACAAGGCAAGAAGCTATGGTTGTCAGAAATCTTTTGATAGGAGACTTGTAGTATTCTATTGCTTAGCATTTCCCTCGAGTCAAAGAACTGTGATTTTGTTGATGCAATTATTCCCCATACCAGCAATGAGCACAATCCTTAAATGCTGTAAGATAATGATCAGTTAATAAATAGTCATTAAATAAGTCCCTTTTGCATTCCAGAAGTGAATGATAAATCATACATCATTGTGACCAAAAAATTCACCATCAGGTAGACAATCTTCTGATAGTGAACTTGTTGATCCTTGGAAAATTTTTGAAGTCTTTGCACAATTGATGAAAAATAAAGTATTCAGCTCATTTTCAAAGCATTTCCTACTTTAGAGAACTTGTCCTAGAATATAAATTTCACTTTTTTGTTCTATATAATATTGGATCACCACCATAAAAATTATTCATTAATGGAATAATTTCTTTGATAGAAGATTCTGTAAACAAGGACGCATCCATAACATTGCTTCTAACAATTCTGAAAGAGGCAAATCTTTATGTTGTCGTTGTTATTTGTTCTTAATATCAAATAATTTCATTGATTGACTAGACTGGAAGGACTTAATTGGTCAGAGCCTCCAGACCAAACCCAAATTTATACATATAAATACTCTCTGTCATCATCCTGCCAACTGTGTTGTCTATATCTCTTCCTCATGCATCCCTAAACTGTTAAAGTAATGTTTTCCCAGGGATAGCGCTTTTATATACTCTTACCACACTCTAAAGACACTATCTTTATATTTAGGTGACAGACTTCCACTTTTTATGTACATAATGACTTAGATGGCCAATTGCAATTGAAAAAAAAAAGAAATAATTCTATTAAAAACAGCAGAATAGGTGTTTATTTAAAAAAAAAACTTTGAAATTTAATAATTTTTTAAGTTAGCTAATATGCTTGATGGTTCAAGAACAGGAATGTAGTGGGGCAGAACCAAGAAGGCACAGAAAAGGAAGCCATTTATCTGAACTCTCCTTAAAACCCCTATGAATACATTAAACAACACCATAAAACAATTCTGGAGCAGTAGAATCCACAAAAGAACAGAGTGAAATAACTTCCAGCTAAAAGCAAGTGAGAACGTCAGCAGGAAAAAATCTGTCCCAAAAAGGGAGAGTGGAACACAGGCCACTGCAGGCCAGGTCAGCACAAACCCAGACCCAGCAAAACAGAAGCAGGCAGAGGCAGCAGCTGCTTCCAGAACTCTCAGGCCACAGAAGGGAATGGGGTTGAATAATTGTTGAGAAGAAGATTATTAGGATCTCTTAGCTAGCACTGAGACAGGTCTCTCTTGCTTTGCCAATACTCAGATCCAGGTTGCAGTCCTAGGTGGCAGTCCCAGGGTAAGTTTGACCAGTAGTACATCAGAACTTATGACCACAGTAGAGGGGGATTCCTCATTCCAGTTCCAGGGTAGAAAAGAATTCTTGTAGTTGTCACAAACCATAGCCTAGAGCAGGAGAGTATTAAAAACATTTACCCTTAGATCATACCATTTTGGAATAACTGAAAATTGATAAGTTCCTAAACATATCTCTTAAAATAGCTGCATATAATCCCTGAAGATCAGGAGAGTATGTACTCCATTCTGGAAACTTACTTCAGCAAAGTGAAAAGTCCAAGAAGTAGGCCAGGGAAACAAGGAAAAAAGAGAAAAAATATTCTGATGGTAGAAAGTTTCTATGGTGACAAGAAAGCTCAACGCACACACTCAGAAGAAGATAAAAAATCAAAGTTCCTACATCTAAAGCCTCCAAAGAAATATATGAATCTGCCTCAGGCCATTGAAAAAATGAAAAGCGATTTTCAAAGTCAAGTAAGAGAAGTAGAAGGAAAATTGGGAAGAGTAACGAGAGTGATGCAAGAAAATCATGAAGAAGAAGTTAATAGCTTGGTAAAGGAGACACAAAAAATACTGAAGAAAATAACACTTTTAAAAAAAAGAGTAAGCCAAATGATAAAAGAGGTACAAAAAGTTAACAAGGAGAAGAATGCCTTAAAAAGCAGAATTGGCCAAATGGAAAAGAAGAAAGTGATTCCATTCATTGATGAAAGGGAAAAAAATAACCTTTAAAAAATAGAATTAGCCAAATGGAAAAGGGGTACAAAAGATCACTAACGAAAATAATTCCTTAAAAATTAGAATTGAGCAAATGAAAGCTAATGCCTTTATGAGGAATCAAGAAACAATAAAGCAAAACTAAAAGAATGAAAAAATGGAAAATGTGTGAAATATCTCAGGGGAAAAACAACAAATTTGGAAAATTGATGCAGAGATAATTTTAAAATAGTTGCACAACCTGAAAACCATGATTTAAAAAAGAGCCTCGACATCATCTTTCAATAAGCCTTCAAGAAAAAAATATCCTTATATTCTAGAATCAAAGGGTAAAAAAGAAATTTGAAAGAATGCATAGAACAACTCCTGAAAGAGATGTGAAAATGAAAATTCACAGTAATGTAATGTCAAATTCCAGATTAAGGAAAGAATATTGCCAGCAATCAGAAAGAAATAATTCAAGCATCATGGAGCCATAGTCAGGACAACATAAAATTTAGCAACTATTACATTAAAAGATTATTAGAGGACTTTTAAGCATTCATTTTAAAAAAACAGAACTGAATTGAAAATTTGATTTTTAAATATAAGATTCAGGAGAAGCAGTTAAAGGTAAACAGGAAAGGGAACTCATAAGAGATATAACAAGGTGATTCTTGTAATTCATAAGAAATTTTTCATTATTAGGACAGTTAGAAGGATTATTTATAGACAAGGGACATAGGTGTGAGACAAATATGAAGGGATAATAAAAAATAAAAATGAAGGAGTTAGAGAAAAATGTACTTGGAGAAAGGGAAAGGAAGAGGTAGAATGGTAAAAATTATCTCACTCAAAAGAATCAAGAAAAAGCTTTTATAATGGAAGGGAAGAGGAGAAAGATAAGGGGATTGCAGGAATTTCACTCTCATCATATTTGACTCAAAGAAGGAATTAAAATACAAACTCACTAGGTATAGAAATCTATCTTATTGAACAGGTAAATAGGAGAGAAATAGTCATATTGGGAGAAATGGAATAGTCAGAAGTAAAATACTTTTCAGAAGGGATAGGGTGAGAGGACAGAGACTAGAATAAACAGGAGGAATAGATTAGAAGGAAGTACAGTTAGCAAACATAATTGAAAAAAAATTGAAGCAAGTTTATCTGATAAAGGATTCATTTCTCAAACATATAGAAAACTAAGTCAAATGTATAAAAGAGTTATTCCCCAACTGATAAATGATCAAAACATATGAACAGTATTTAGATTAAATAATCAAAGGTATATGTTCTAATTCACTACTAATTCACTTGAGAAATACAAATTAAAACAATTCTGAGGTACTACCTCATACTTATTAGATTGGCTAATAGAACTGAAAAGAAAAATGTCAAATTGTAGAGTGGTTGTGGGAAAATGAGACATCAATATATTGTTAATAGAGTTGTGAACTGATCCAACCATTCTGGAGAACAATTTGGAACTATGTTCAAAGGGCTATGAACAAAAGGAAAAGGATCTATATGTATAAAATTGTTTATAATAGCTCTTTTCTGGGGGTAGTACTATTGTGTTATAAGAAATGATGAGCAGAATTGTTTCAGAAAAACCTGGAAAGGCTTACATGAACTGATGCAAAATGAAACGTACTATGTACACAGTAACAGCAATATTGCATGATCAACTATAAATGACTTAACTATTCTCAGCAATACAGTTATCTAAAACAACTCTGAAGGATTTAGAATGAAAAATGCTATCCATCCCCAAAGAAAGAATTAAAAATTTCAGAATACTGATTAAAGCATACTTTTTTAACATTTTTTTTCTGAGAGTATTTTTGGTCTTTTTTAACATTTTTTTTCTGAGAGTATTTTTGGTCTATTTGGAAAGAGAGGAAGGGAGAGAATTTGCAACTCAAAATTTTAAAAACCAATGTTAAATTTGTTTTTACACATAACTGGGGGTAAATAAAACGCTAAATAACTTTCTTAATAAAGAGTGGATGTTTCATCACATTATTATATCTAAGGGTGTGTGTGTGTGTGTGTGTGTGTGTGTGTGTGTGTGTGTGTGTGTTAAATTTAACTTCTGTACTGGGAAATGAATGTGAACTATTTGCATTTTTGATTTTCTTCCCGAGTTATTTTTACCTTCTGAATCCAATTCTCCCTGTGCAGCGGGAGAACTGTTCGGTTCTGTAAATATGTATTGTGTCTGGGATATACTGCAACATATTTAGCATATATAGGACTGCTTGCCACCTTGGGGAGGGGGGAGGAGGGAGGGAGGGGAAAAAATGAAACATAAGTGATTGCAAGGGATAATGTCATGTAGGAATTATCCTGGCATGGATTCTGTCAATACAAAGTTATTATTAAATAAAATAAAATTAAAAAAATAAATAAATAAATAAATAAATTTAACTTCTGGTTTGTATATTTGATGTGTCCTCCCTTACAGGTCCCTTTTCACATTGCTGAGTTATATGAAGAATCTCTACTTCAGGGAAGGTTCAGGCACTGTTCCCTCATTCTCCTCACTTAGTTACCATATCCTTGACTAGATAATTCTTGCCTCCATTTTCAACTCCCCATTTATTCCCCTTTGGGAATGTGAATTCTTTGAAGAAAGGAACTTGCAAAAGATTATTTTTGCTTGTATATGTATTCTTGTTGCTGAGTGCAATGCCTGGCACTTAAGCTCTTGATAAGTATTGTGAATTGATGACTGACTTGTGCATGTGCATAGATCTATATACATTATAAGTGAACATATCAATGTCATACAATTTTTTCCTATTTTCTTTCCTCTGCTTATTTGTTATATCTCCAGTATTTTTTCGAGGCTTCAGTACAAGCCTGTGTTATCTAAATAAGTGCATACTATAATGCCACTTTCATAATAATTTTTCAATTCTGATCTAGTAATTCCCCCTAATTCCTGTTGTTTCTTTTTAACTTCTTGTCTTTCTCAATTCCTTGCCATGGCATCATAGAATCATAGCTCTATGTCTGAAAGGACTTTAGAGATCATTTTACTTAATTCCCTCATTTTAAACATAAAGAAACTGAAGCACAGGGTGGTAAAGTAATTTATCCAAGATGACACAGAAAAAAAGTTGCAGAAACAGGATTTGAACTCAAGTCTTTTGAAACTAGATGCAGCAGATTTTATTGTACTATAATGCCTCCCATTTGTCAGTCTCCCAACTTCACATCTCTGTCTCAGAAGACCTTCTTGGTCCCCCACACTCATTCTGTGACTTCATTTCTTTGAGTTAATGAATACCTGTCTTATTTCTGATTCCTTCCTGATATGCTCTGATTCCTTCCTGATATGCTCTGAGATCTTCTCTTAAATTCTACTTAATTCTCAGAACCTGGCTCTGATTCCTTTTTCAGGACACCTGTGTCTGGAGGTGAGGTGGGGAAGAGACTAAAAGATGAAGGGGAAGAGACAGAAGCAGGGGAAAAGAGAGAGACAGAGAGAGAGACACAGAGACAGAGAGAGACAGAGACAGAGAGAGAGAGAGAGAGAGACAGGGATAATATGATGGAAGGAAATAGTAAGTAATCATAACCGTTAGTGTCAATGTGATGAATTCACCCATTAAAAAAATACAATAGATTAGAAACCAGAATTCAACAATATATTGTTTGTAAGAAACACACTTGAAACAGAAAGACGCACACAGAGTTAAAATAAGGGGCTGGAATGAATCTATTATACTTTAACTGAAGTAAGAAAGGGCAGGGATAGCCATCAGAGCACCTGTAACTTATTGGAATAGGCATAAGCCAGGAATTTCATTTACTGTGGCAAAACCCACTAAGATCCAAAGACTGGTGGAGCTCACAGGCTAAACCACACACTTTCCTCATTTCTCAGGAATGTGAGCTTTGGAAAAGATCCTCCTACCTAACAGCTGCTAAACTACCAATCTACCACATTTCTACCAGCAACCTGCCCCAACTTGGATGTGATTTTATGCATTTGAAGACAGAAATAATGCACTTCATCAAGTTTCCTTGCATTCCACTAGTCCCAGAAATATTAATAGCTTTAAGAAATACCTATTCTCAGGGGGTTGATATTTTTTTTTCCTGAGGCAACTGGCCCAGGGTCACACAGGTAGGAAATGTTAAATGTCTGAGATGAGATTTGAATTCAGGTCCTCCTGACTTCAAGGCTGTTGCTCTATCCACTGCACCATCTAGCTGCCCTAGGGGGTGGTAATTTCTTTTAAATGGGAGTAAAAGAGCATCATAGTGAGAAAAATACTTGATTTGGAATCCTTTGGCAGGAGTTGGCATTCTGATGCTGCCAGTTACTCCTTATGCAAGCATGGGCAATTCATATAACTTCTCTGATCTCACTTTGCTCATCTATTAAATGAATGGGTCTGGACTGGATGAAGTCTATGTTCCTTTGACTCTAAACATTTTATCCTCTCTGACTTCTTAAACAAATCTGTTAATACTTGTTTAAATGGGAGTAGATAGTAAACAGAATGTCTATTCTTTCATCCACAATTGATTTTGTCTTTTTTTTTTTTTTGCTTTGCTTTGGCCCTAAGCTTTACAAATATTATCTCACTTAATGTTTAAAACTAACCTTAGAGATAGATGCCATATATTATCCCTAATTTTCAGATGAGGAAATTGAGTCAAATAAAGATTGTGATGTTTCCCAGATCACACAGTGTCTGAGGCTGGATTTGAACTTGGGTCTTTCTGACTCCTAAGTAGTTAGGCTGTGTGGTAGATAAAGCATCAGTCCTGGAGTCACAAAGACAAATCTTTTAAAATTCAAATCCGCCCTCATTTAATTCCAAACTGTGTGACTCTGAGCAAATCACTTAACCCTGTTTTTGCCTCAGTTTCCTCATCTGTAAAATGAGCTAGAGAAGTTATGGCAAATCCATTCTAGTATCTTTGCCAAAAAAATCCCAACGGGGTCATGAAGAATATATATATATATATATATAGAGAGAGAGAGAGAGAGAGAGAGAGAGAGATCTATATCCATGTATATCTGTGTATATTTATCTATATATGCATGCACATTACATATGTGTATATACCTATATATGTATACATACATCTTCTGAAATTTCTCTGAGCAAATCTTTCATAATTTTTATTTCTCAATAATATAACCAAATTCAAAAACCATTTTACTCAATTGATGATGAGACCCATTTTGTTTCTCAAAGTATTACTGTATATATATATGTATATATATATTTATACATATAGATTCTTTCCCTCTTTCCTAGATTGAGAGAGTTTATATGTCTAATAGTTTTAGAGGTGGATCAAATACAGTATATAGTACACAGTATAGTTTCAGGGCATAGTTCAAGAAAATTTGTCCTAGTTCACAGCTCCACAAACAGGGCATTAGTAGGTTTATCCTCCCACAACTATTCTAACCATTGTCCTTTGCCTGTTTTGTTTAATCTGATGATTATTAGGTATGATGTCAGATAATTAATCTCCTTATTTATAATTTTGACATAGATATTTCCTTTTTTGACAACTGTTTATTCTTTTTCTTGGATTTATACTTACCCCATCTCATCAGGCAAAGAAAACTGTAGTCTGTGCCTAGTGGAAATATATATATATATATATATATATATATATATATATATATACACACATACATACTAAACCTTCTATAAACATATTACTGGAGAAACACACACATATACATGGATTCATACATGCCTATATAAATACTTTCACATCCCATACTAAGATAAAGTACAATAATGTCTTATAAAGCCACTGGAAATTTTGAAGATTTTTAGTTTCCTTTTGGATGGTTGCCTGACTCTTTTTTTTAAGCTCAATAAGATTTTTTATTTAGGTCATCATTTAGTATTTAATCCACAGAGTACTGTGGAGCTACTTCAAACTTAATCTAGGGAGAAGAACATGATACAAGGGAAAGAGCACAGCAGAAAATAAGACTTTTGCAAACATAGTAGAAACACTATAAGTACCAGTAAAGTTGGTAAAAATGGGGTTTACCTGAGAGTGCTAAAATTTATTATGTGTTCATATATTGCTTTATCAGGTAGAAACAACAAAGCTTAATACCTAGTTAATAAAAATAGTTCCCTAAAATAGAAACCTACCTGACAGTGCTTCCTTCCACTACCTCCTGTTTCAAGAAGCACAACAGATGTACTCTTTTTTAGCCTAGCTTGTTCTATTTTTTCCATAGAAATAGACTTCTCAACAGTGTCCATACGTTTTATGGTATTCTCTCTACTCAGGAGTAATATCTTGGGGTTCTCTCCAATACTGCCCCCTTGGATTTCCTTTTGTTTGGGAGGTCCCATTTTTCCATACCCTAAATTTGTTATAAAATTTTGGTAGTAGAACACCTTGCATGTGTGGTCTGTCAGTCCTAAATGTTAGTTATGACCTTGGTAACCAAAAAAAAAAAAAAAAAAGGCTCCATTTTCATTTAAGATTATGAAACAAGACCCTTCCCATCACTAAATCCTATGATTTAAGAAGCAGATGCTATGTCATTACTGTAGGTAATATCTCATATTTAGCCATGTATTATCATGAATATGTAGATGTGGTAATTTATATGTTTTTTTATGACATAACTGGAGGAGTATCTGGAAAATCTACCCTAATTCCATAAAAAAAAAATCATCCCATAGGAGACTATACACTTGAAATTTCAGCACTTGCTATATATATTGCTTTGAGCTTTTATAATCTTCTCTTAGTTATTCACTTCTGAAATTATAAACATCTTTATGAACAATGCATTGTTACCAACAGGATAATGTGAATTAATTTGTCAAATCTTGTCCTTTGTTTTTGGAGGAATCCAAGTCACTATACCTCCCTTGGGGAAAGTCTGAATTCATTCCAAAAACACTTTCTTTGCTCTCTATATTTTGAGATCTTTTCTTTGGAAATTGTCTTTATAATCTGTAGTACATTTGTTAGCAGATCTTCAGCATGAAGTGTCTTCATCTTATGAGGTTAGATTTGGGTTTTGGAAGAAGCTAATAATGCTCATTTGTAGTCAAATTTAGTCAAAGTATGTTACAATAAAAGGTGGATGATCAAACTGAATAAATGGGTCCAAATATGGTATGATTTGAGAAAGAAATATTCCTTACTTGGAGCTTATAAAATGTCTCCCCAGACAGTTCCCAAAGGAGAATTTTTAAAATGTTTTAAGCCTGGAAATTCCTAACCTAGAGTTCATGAATTTTCTTAGATAAAAATTAGTGACAATTTTTCAAATTAGTTAGTTTTCTTTGTAATCCTAAGTATTTTATTTTTCTTCATTTAAAAACATTATTATAAGAAGCTGTCCATAAGCTTCAGAAACCGCCTATGGACCCTGAAAAATTAGGAACTCCTACTTTAAGTGATAGCATTATCAATAAACATGTCAAAGAAAATAGTTGGATTAAATTATTATTATCCCCTATATTTATTAAGCACTTGAAGTGTATAATACTGTGATCTGGAAGATAAAACTTAGTTGAATATATGTGTTATGGTGCTTATTTTTTCTTAAATAAATCAGCTAAAATATTATCACCAAGTTTACCAATAACTTTCTGTTGTTAAATTTAATGACTTTTTAAAATATTTTATTCTTCTTGACCTCTATAGTTAGGAAATGTCCTTATCTCCAGAATACTTTCTCTTTTCTTAGATTTGGTGATACCTATCCTTCCTTGTAAGGAAGGATAATTGACTACAACTATCACTACAGTGATTGCAGTAGACTTGGAATCCTCAGACCCATCTTCATAAGTTTGAATCTGACCTCAGGCACTTACTAATTTTGTCATCTAATACTATTTGCCTGAGGTTTCTTTCTGTAAAGTGAACTGAAGAAGGAAATGGCAAATCACCCCAGTACTTTTGCCAAGAAAATGTCAAGTGTGGTCACTAAAAATCAGATACAACTGAACAACAGCAAATTATTTCCTTTTTCTCTTTCCACCTATCTAACCATGCTTTCCCATTCCTTAGTCATCATCTATATCATATTGTGCATTAACAAAATACTTAAGTTGAGCTTATTAAATTTCACGATTATGTAGTTACATCTAATAACTTGGTTCTATTTAGTTCTAGTTTAAATTATTGTGTGTGTGTATGTGTGTATTTGTGTTTGAGAAAGACAAGGCAGAGACAGGCAGAGAGATGGAGAAAGAATCAGAGAGATATGTTTCATTTTATTGAATGTTTAAATTAATATATACACACACACATATATATATACACATACATATGTGTATATATATATATATATATATATATAATTAGGTTTGGAGCCCTCAAATTAATGAAACTTTTTACATTTTTGTACAATTTTAATTTTATTTAATTTTATTTTTAAAATAAATACAAAGATAGTTTTCAACATACATCCTTATAAAATTTTATATTCCACATTTTCCCTCGCTTTCCCCACATCCTCTCCTAAACAGCAGGTAATCTAATTATGTTAAACATATGTAATTCTTCATTATATATTTTCTCATTTGTCATGCTTCACAAGAATAATCAAATCAAAAAGGGGGGAAAAGATGAGAAAGAAAATAGAAGGTAACAACAACAAAACAACAACAAAAAAGGTGAAAATACTATGTTGTAACCCACATTCCATTCCTACAATCTT
Source organism: Antechinus flavipes (assembly GCF_016432865.1). Classification (NCBI taxonomy): domain Eukaryota; kingdom Metazoa; phylum Chordata; class Mammalia; order Dasyuromorphia; family Dasyuridae; genus Antechinus; species Antechinus flavipes. Next base: position 182,252,600 of record NC_067398.1, read on the forward strand.
CTTTCTAGATGCAGATGGCTCTCTCCATCACAAGTCTATTGAATTGGCCTGAATCATCTCACATTTGAAAAGAGCCACGTCCATCAGAATTGATCATCATATAATCTTACTATTGCGGTGTACAGTGTTCTCTCGGTTATACTCACTTTACTTAGCATCACTTCATGTAAGTTTCTCCAGACCTTTCTAAAATCATCCTGCTGATCGTTTCTTATAGAACAATAATTTTACATTACATTCATATACCATAACTTACTCAGCCATTCCCCAACTGAGGAGCAACCACTCAGTTTCCAGTTCTTTGCCACTACAAAAAAGGCTGCTACAAACATTTTTGCACATGTGGGTCCTTTTTCCTTTTTTATGATCTCTTGGGGATACAGACCTAGTAGAGACACAACTGGATCAAAGGGTATGTACCATTTGATACCTTCGAGCATAAAATAAAATTATTGCTCTCTAGAATGGTTGGATCAGTTTACTTTGGAGCAAATTAACAGTGGCAAGAGAAACTTTACAAAAATCCAAACAGCAATAGTAAAGGAAACAAAAGACCCCTTTTTTCATTTATTCTGAGACTAAAGACAATATAGGCAACCGCTTTAAGGATGAAGCCCTTATTATCCTACTATTGACCAACACTACCAAGGATGTGTTAGTGTCCCAGTTTTTCCACATCCCCTCCACCATTTATTATTATCTTTTCCTGTCATCTTAGCCAATTTGAAATTGTGTAGTGGTGCCTCTGAATTGTCTTAATTTGTATTTCTCAATAGTGATTCAGAGAATTTTTCACATGACTAGAAATGGATTTAATTTCTTCATCTGAAAATTGTTCATATCCTTTGGTTTTATTTTTGAGGGATAACCTGGCCAATTAAACTTGGAGTCAGTAAGATCTATTTTCAAATTTCGCATCTGATACTTAACTTTGATACCATGTAAATTTGTTTAATTTATTCCTCAGTTTCTTCATCTATAAAATGGGGAAAATAATAATGCATACCTCACAGGGTTAGCAGGAAAGTTAATGTGTGTAAAGTGCTTTGTAAATTTTAATGACATATAAATGTTGGCTATTATTCTCCTTGTCTCCAGCAGGTCCAACAAATTAGCCCTGGCACACAGGTTTGTGAACTAAAGGACATTAAACTAAGAATAAATCACACTAAATGTAAACACATTAATAAAAACTGACCTGCAACATTAGTACTGCACACTGGAATATAACACTTTGCTTTAGAATAGAGGTTTCTCTTTTCATGGTATGGTACAGATCCCATAGACAAAATTTTGGTTAGACTCTAGTCTTTAAAATGATAATATTAGTCTTAATAAGATGAGTGTATTTCTTCAGGATTTGGGGACATAAATCACATCTGTGCCACAGTCCTTGTAAAGATTAAAATAAATATATTTATATTGTGAATTGAAAGGAACTTTAGAAATAATTTAATCTGATGTGAAGAAACTGAGTCAAAGACTGGTTGAAGGATTTGCCCAAAGTGACTCTAATGGGAACATACATGGTTAAGTGAAGGTCACAGAAATAATAAGCTTGTCAATTTAAACCCAGATCCTCTGACTGTAACTATAAAACTCTGTCCACTAATAAGCAAATGATAGAATTTTTCATGATATGTCAAGAAGCCTGCCATTTAAGTTAAGCCAAAGATAGGATAATAAGGCATGGATTCTGGTGTTATTTCTGAAAGAACTCAGGCTCAAACCATCTCCAAAATCAAGTAAAAACATTCATTTGGGCATTTTCTTAGGGTAAAGGGTGATGAACCCTGCAGGATTCCTCCTTAAGAGATACAAGCAACCCAACTATTGAGGCAAAGAATTATATAGAGAAGGGAAAGTAAGAAAAAACATAACTGGGCAAAGCTGGAAAAGCATATGATCTCAGATGAGATTTTGCATATGTATGGACAATCTCAGATAAGAATATACATAGGGAAAAGAGAAAAATGTCCTCTTTGAGAATGAAGGCCAATCAAAAATGATTTAGGAAACATCTATAGGTATTGTTCTAGGCACTGGACATACAAAGAGTGAAGACTTTTCCCCATGGATTTACATTCTAGTAGAGGGCATAATATGACTGTAAATAAGTAAATAGATGACAGTTTGATGAGGGAGAAAACACTCATAACTGGCAGATGTAGTAGATGGATCTCAGGTCCTGGATTCAGGAAGAATCCTTCTCGTGAGTTCAAATCTGGTCTCAGATACTTATTAATTATGTAATCCTGGGAAAGTAACTTAGATCTGTTTGCCTCAGTTTCTTCAACTGTAAAATAAACTGGAGAAGGAAATTGCAAACGACTCCAATATCTTTGCCAAGAAAGCCCCCAAATAGGGACAACAACTACAAGAACAAAAATGGGAAGGAATCAGAAAAGGTTTTGATTACAATGGCAACAGTAAGACTTAGGAGATCTTTTCTGAAGATATAGCAAAAGAGCATTTCCTATCATGACATGTGAAAGTACCTTTAAAACAATTTTAATGGCAACAAATCACATTTACTTGTTCTTAGAGCACAATTCTATGGTGTTCTATTTCTGCCCAACTTGCATACTGTTGCTGCATTGTTTCATTTAACTTTTGCTATAACACTTTCACAAACTACACTTTCTGATCAATGATGCTTTGGCTATGGAACTGAGTACAGGGTAATACTGACTATTCTCTGCTTTAAATTCCAGCCCTCTATTTACCAAGCATAAAGGCAAATGCCAGTTAAACTACTTTTAGTTCCATCTTTCTGATGTTCAAGTGCAGGAACAATTATCTCCATCAATATTTAATGGCCTACTTCTAAACAGACAGTGCCACAAGTACAGGCAATAGTCCTGTTAACGTGCTGTTAATTTTCAAGCATAGAAGCAGAAATGGACTATACAGTTCCTGGAAATGAGTATCAGTACATTTCCCTGAGGGAACATTCTCTCCGCATTCTCTGATCTACCTTCATTGATAATAAGGGAATTAGAGCTTCTTCACAGTTGTGCTCAATGGGTTAAGTCTGTGAGTTCTTAATATCTGCACAGAGCATTTCTTTGCCAGTCTCCATAGTTTGCCAGGTGGCTAAGACTGCAAGTAGAAGACTGAAGCCTTGAGGGCACTGATCTTTTCGTTGTACTTGAATTTTATTCCCAGATCTTAGTGTAGCATTTGGCACATAGCAAGTGCTTATATTGATTAGTGATATTTCTGGATAAAGTAGTCTAAGATGTTAAGGCTAACATAACACACATAATACAATGGTGTGTGAGAAAATTTAAAGAATATTTTTCTGGTTCAGCAAGGTATTTTATAATGAAGGAAACCAAGATTCAGAAAGATTAAATGGTTTATCCATAATCACTCAGCTCATAAGAGTTGATGGATATTTTCAGTTATTTTTCCTAACTCCCAAGCCCAATATGATTTCTAATTACAATATGATGTCTTGCTTATTTGCAGACAGAATAGGTTTCAAAAAAGCTCAAACATTTTACAGAAAGCCCCATATTTTGAAACATGCATGGTCAATCCATTCTCCTTTCTCTTGGGATAAAAGAAGAGATGAAAAAGGCTTCTACATCCAAACTTGCTTTGGAACAAATTAACAGTGGCAAGAGAAACCTTATAAAAATCCAAAGAGCAACAGTAAAGGAAACAAAAGTCCCCTTTTTTCATTTATTCTGAGACTAAAGACAATATAAGCAGCTGCTTTTAGGGATGAAGCCCTTATTATCCTGTTATTGACCTCAACTCTGACCTTCAGAAGTTGCTTTTCCCTTTTTGACTAAGGGTTGATTTTATGGTGAAACTAACTCAATCATGACTGTATTCTGAATAGAAAATTCCACCAACTTCAACCTCCCACAAAGTCATTTGCCAATTTTCATGTTCTGAGTATTGTTCAGTTGTTTCTTAGTCTTGTATGACTCTATGACCCCATTTAAAGTTTTCTTGGGAAAGGCTCTGGAGTGGTTGGCCATTTCTTTCTCTGGATCATTTTACACTTGAGGAAACTGAGGCAAACAGGGTTAAGTGACTTTTTCAAAGTCACACAATTGATAAGTGTCTGAAGTCAGACTGGAACTTGGAAGGATGACTTGGACTCCAGATCTTCAGTCCACCTAGCTGCATTAGCTTCCCTTTCATGTTCTGGGGATATGACTAAAGTGGAGTTTATTTCTTTTTTATTTGATAGGGATGAGAATTTGTAGTTTCATTGATAGGGGGGGGGTCTCCAAATAAGCAAGTTTTCTTTATCCAAGCAATTATTTTGAAAGTTATAATTTCAGAAAATTGCCTGAGATACTAAAAGTTTAAGTGCATTTCCCTAAGTATCATAAAGCCAGTATGTTTCACAATTAGTATCGGAACCCAGGTCTTCTTGACATAGAGGTCAGTTTTATTATCCTCTATTCCATATTATATCTCATGAAGTTTTATTATTATTTGCTTTCCCTTAATTTTTAAATTATGCTGTGGATCTTAAAGGGAGCTAGGTAGCCTTGGGCCCAGAGTAAGAAAAGCCTGATTTAAAATGTGACCTTATACAATTACTGACCATATGAGCATTAACAAGTCACTTAAATTCTGTTGGCTTCAATTTCCTCAATTATAAAACCGTGATAATAATCTGGGGATTGTAGTGTGTCAAGTGGGACAATATTTGTAAAGTTCTTAACACACTATCTGGCACATAGTGAGCCCTATATAAATGTTAGCTATAATGATTACATAACAAATATATCATTTATACCAAATAGTGAAATTCAAATGAATTATCTTTGGTTCTTCTGGACATCAATAATTACATTTCTAACAAGTTAGTTGAGAGCAACAAAGTTTCTATATCTATTTTCACTGATATAAATATATAGAACACTTCCAGTTTTATTCTGAAAGCGCTCCATATCTCTATGTAGTTATCTTGATCCTGTATATCAAGAGGAAAGAGGAATGCCCTTGCTTGTTCACTTTCCATGCCATTGCTGAATTCACTTCTTAAATACTGTGTTTATATAACCATCTCCTGTGTTTATATAACAGAGCTCAGAGGCACACGTTTCTCAATTGGCAGAAATATAGCAGTGCCCATTAGTTAATCTGCTAGATAAACTAAATTAGTATTTATAGCACAAGGGGTTAGTCCTTGCTCCACCACTAAGCAGCTACATGACCTTGGTAAAGTAATTTGACATCTCTAAGCTCCATTTTCTTTATTCACAAAATGAGAGAGTTGGACTCACTCTTTCAACTCATTTTCAACTTTTAAAATTATGTTTCTAATTGTTTCAGAATGAGCTATTTTGGGTCTTTATTATAATCTTATATACCTGAAAAACAGAGAGAGTAGTAGGGTGAACAAAGAGATAAAACTGCTGAAAATTGACTTTAATATCTTATCTTGTTTTTTTTTCCCTCTTTCCCTTCTCTGGAAACCAATGTTGCTTATTCTCCATCACATTCCACATTGTTCAGGTTTCCAAATTTGATATTCCCTTAAAGTGTCTTCCATGGACAATACTCCATGTGGCCATTCTTTCCTAATTAGAACCTCCTATCAAAATGTGCTTGTCCTGGACATATATAACATACACATTTTGTTAACTGATTACATGCTTATTAGACTCTACACAACTGAATGGATACTATTTTATTTTTTAACCCTTTATTCTGAAGTCATGAAACACTCTTTGCAGTATATTTTGTGCTCTCTTACTGTTACATTTTCAACTACATATTACTAATATATGTCTAAAATAGAATATGGCTTTTTTTGAACCAAGGGTTCTTAACTTTTTTGGAATTATGAACTTCTTTAGTAATATGGTGAAGATTGCATATCCCTCTCAGATTATACGTTGTGCAGATTCATAACAAAAGGGAACTTTTCACTTAGAGTTTAGTGAAAATAAAAATTTTAACTTTTCCCCTCAAGTTCATAGATCAACTTGAAATCTGTCTCTTGAATTCTTGAGAAATCCACGGATCTTAGGGCAAAAACAACTGTGTGATCATTGGACCCAAGTTTGATGATATTTTAGTGAGCTGAAAGAGTCAAGTATATACTTCCATTGCAGGGAAGAATATGACTGAGTGAAATAAAAGTAACTAATTATGGTGCTGTTGCCCACACTAAATTGGCAGAGAGAAGACAAGAGTTAAGCTCTAAAAGAAAGTGGTAAGATTTGAAGGAACGTATGAACTAGTAAGGATTAAGGAATGTTCCAGCTAGGAAGGACATGTCTCAATCAGATCACCAGACCCTATAGCAGGCTCAGAATGACTTATATGGCAAAGAGATAATCTCTTGAAGGGAACTTTGTCAGGGGAGTTGGGGCAGGAAGAAGTATCTTCTGAAACAAGACATTCAAATAGTTTCAGTTGTATTAAGCATTTTTTTTTAAATATAGCAGTATACAACAAAATTATGACATTCAAAGAATGAAGTTTTAATTAGCAATTGAGAAAGAATTTAGATTTACCTAAAATTATTCTTGTGAGAATTTTTTTTGTTTTTTTTAAGCACAGTTGAAATTGTTTTCAAATACTTGCTAAAGCATGCATTTAAAAGAAATCAATTTAACTGACTTAATGTTATGTTAAAACATATCTATTTAGAGTCACTCAAATTTAATTGAATACAAGGTCATAGAGATGCACAAACCCTTTTAAATAACCTAAAGCAACCCTGTTATATTACAGATGAGAGAAGAAAAACTCAAAAGAATGAGGTGATTTTCCCCAAGATCATCCGAGTAACAAATTTAAAAGCAAGGATCTGAAGTCATGTTTTCTGATTGAATTCAGTTCTTTATGTTTTTGCTTACAAAATCTTGACTGACCTAGAATCAATATAATCTGCTTTAGTGTGTCTGAGCAACGAGGAAGCATAGCAGATAGTGTGCTGGGCTTGGAGTCAAGAAGACTTATCTTCCTAAATTCAAATCTGTCTTCAGACACTTACTAGGTATGTGTGCCTGGGCAAATCATTTAAAGCTGTTCGCCTCAGTTTCCTTACCTGTAAAATGTGCTAGAGAAAGAAATAGCAAACAAATTCACTATCTATGCAAAAAAAAAAAAAAATCCCAGATGGACTTAGGGATACTTAAACACAAGCAAAAAAAATGACTTAACAAAAATGTATTTGTTTTTTAATGAACAAGTGTTGCATTTTCCCATGAATATTTGCCTACAGCACATAATTATTTTACTGTGCTATTCAAAAATTAGCTCATTTTAGACATTAGTCAGAGTGACTACTGATGTTCAGTCGAATCAATATAATCAGAAATGGCCCAACTAAGGTATGAATATCTTAGAGATGTATCTTTCATGATTAATCAATACATTAGTCATTCATAATAAAAGATGGTAATTAAAGAGGAGAAATTTTAGGTTTTGGCTTATATTGAATATTGATCACTCATTATCCCTTCCAGTTAATGTTGAATATTAACTTATTATTTTACACGTATAAATATAGTGTGACAACAAAGGGGTTGTGCAGGTTACCCATCACATGAAATTCATGTATTTCTTTATGCTCATATTACATACCTTTATAACAGGAATAATGTGTCTATATCATAAATATATTATGATTAATATATGTGTTTATTTATTAAGAGTGAGAGCTAAGGAATATTGAGTAGGTCCCCTACGGCAGATTGATGGGATGACATGAACAAGACATATAAATGATCAGCAAATATGAGTGTGTTTTAATTTTCATTATTGGAGGAAGTATTCACTTTGATGATGGAGGCAATATTTATGATACAATGGGACAAGTGCTGGATTTGAAATAAAATAATTTGGTTTAAAATTTGGTTTTGCACTTAATTAATGACTGTGATCTTGGGCAAGTCACTTAAGTTCCTCAGATATCAGTTCTTCCAGTGTTAAATGAGAAAGTTGGAATAGATGATCTGTTAGATATTTTCCATTTCAAAATCCACGATGAGATCACATATCCCCCAAGGTATCATTATTACTATGTTCAAGTACATGTTTATATATGACCACAGCCACCCTTACATATTCCATTTTGTTCAGAGATGACATAAATTTGATCAAGAAGCCTTTATTAATGGCAGTATTCATTTTTGTGTTATTAACCATTATGTGTTATACAGAAGTATAATATGTGTTTTCTGTTCTCAAGATATTTATATTCTGGTAGTTGTTGTTGTTCATCCTTTCTTTCAAAGAAGACCAAATATCAAGAAATGATGTTGACTTGCATATGAATTGTATTTCTATGACCCAGAGCTTATTCCCTTTGTTCTCTCTCCAGTCACAGAAGTCCAATGGTAACTGCATCCTGTATTTATGTCTAAATAAAAAAAAACACAAGTGCATAGCCAGATTAGAAATTCTTTCACAATGCATATGACATGAAATGAAATTGTGGAACCATGGAGAATCTAATATATGTTTTCTTTCTTTCTTTCTTTCTTTCTTTCTTTCTTTCTTTCTTTCTTTCTTTCTTTCTTTCTTTCTTTCTTCTTTCTTTCTTTCTTTCTTTCTTTCTTTCTTTCTTTTTTGCTTTTTTTCCTTTCTTCCTTGCTTTCTTGCTTGCTTGCTTGATTTTTTTCCTAAAAGTTAATGATTAGATAACTTGAGAATACTGCCTCATTTTCATAAAACTTGTATGACTCATAATGTCCTCCAGCCAAACATCTCCTTCATCATTTTAGAACTAGGCTTCTTTTTTTTTTCTTTTTGGTGATGTGGGAGAGAGGGATTAGGAAGGGGCATGTCACTAGCCATATAAAATGCTGAATTTTGTATTCTTTGTTTCTGTGTCTGGTATTTTTAAGGGCTGAAATGGAAGTTCAAAAACCAGTAAATCAATAAATCAATAAACTGAGACAAAACATGCTTTCAACATAGAAACCAATGAAACTGTTCTTTTGAAATTCAATTTAATTTCATTGTGTTGTCTCAATTTCATTTTGGCTCTGCCAATTGCAATCTGAAGAAAGCCAGCTCTGGATAGAGATGTATCAAAATAACTCTTAGGTTTCTAAGCTACTTGACACCTAGAAGCTGGGAAAGGGTGGGTCTCTTGAGCATTAGAACTACACACAACATTCCTAAAAAAAAAAATACCCTTCAGACTAAGCAAAGCTTGACTGAATAGTTCCTCTTATTAAAAGCATGGTTCAGAATAAGGTCATTGAAAGTTATATATCTTTCAGCATATTTGAGACAGTGTTTCAGGCAGACTAATTGATAATCTATGTTCTGATGAGTGCCATAAATGTTGAAGCATGATTTTATAGTTTCAGTTGAGTTTTCCTTTGAAATTTGACTTAAATTTATTTAGATCTGTAAGGGCCCTCAGTGGTCTTATTTTACAGATGAGGAAATTGAGGCACAAAAACATTAAATGAATGATTCATATTTGTTTAGCACTTTAAAATTTTACAAAGCACTTCATAAATATTTTTGGATTTAAGTTTCCCAGTAAACTTAGTTGAGAACTAAAATTATTATTATCACCATTTGCAAGTTGAAGGATCACAAATGGTTTGTATGGAGTCATATACCTAGGTAAGGTTGACTCCAGGTGTTCCTGACTCCCAATTCAGTACAGAATATGCAAAAAAACTGGGATACAATGAGAAAAACAAAACAGCAGGTCTACCCTCATGGACTTCACTTCAGGAGGGAAGGCACAAGAAATGTTCTGCTGATTTGAAAGTAGAGGCCATTAAATTCTATGCTACACACATAGAATATTTGCTCTCTGAATATGCTGAACCCAAAAACAAACTAAAGAGCTGGGAGAGATTTTTTAAAACTCTCTAAGCTATCTCAGCATTTAATTTGTTTAAGTTGAATTAGTCTCTAAGTCACACACACACACACACACACACACACACACACAGACACACAAAGCATGCAAACATAGACCTTAAAAATTTGACACAATGAGAAACTTTTAGAGGAGATCAAGGAGAAAGTAATCTAAGTATAAAACTGATCAACAAGTATGAAGAACATAAGAACTTTTGATGAGCATTAATCTTTCTTTTAGCAAATGATTTGCTTTCAAACAAAGAGACCATATTTTTCACCACCATATTGGTATCTGAAAGCACAGATCCCTTAGGAGACCAATGTTGCCTCCAAAATCTAATATCTAATCATAAAGAGTTATATTACTTCCTCACCTTTTCCTCTTCCCCGCACCCCAGTGCTCCTTGTAATCTATAGCTATCATTCTCTCTATCAGAAGTTCACAGTGATTTCCCAAGTTCATTGAATCATAGCATTTCAGAGTCAAAGGAGACTTTAGAGACCTAATCCAACCTCCTCATTTTACAGTTGAGGAAACCAAGGCCCTGAGAGTAATTTGTCCCAGGTCACAAACCAGCTGTGCAATTAGGCATGAAAGATAAGCAGTTCACAAAATTAGTATTACTTTTTTGCACAACCAAAATAATTTTCTAGTTTTTTTTTAATTTCCTCACTTTTTAAGTTCTTTAGCATCTATAAACCACATTGATAGCAACAGTTTTTCCTTTAATTATATAATCATACAGACTAACATATACTTTTAAAAAAAATTTACAAGTATTTATCTTCTCTCCCTCCTACTTCCCCAGATTGTAGGAAAAAAAGAAAAGATTAAACCCTTGTCAGTCATTCAGTTAATAAACATTCAAGTGTCTACTATGTGCCTGGTACTATATTAAATTTCATAAAAATATGCATTATCAATTAATAAATCCCCAGATTGCCCACATCCAAAATGTGCCTGTGTTATTTTGCATCTTGATTTTCTAACTACTCTATCAGGAAGTTTCTAGCATGCTTCCTCATCAGTCCTCTAGAATCATGAGGGATTATTGAATTGATCAGAATTCTTACATTTTTCAATTTTTTAAAATTATATAAATTCTTTTTATGATTCTATTCATTTTACTCTACACATTCATACACATCTTCTCAGTTTTCTCTGAAAACATCTTATCATATCTTTCACAATGAATATCTTACAGCATTCATATACTAGAATTTATTCAGCTATCCTAAGATACATGCTTTCAAAGATAAAAAGAACTATATTTGACAATCCAGCATCTAGTATTGCTTTGTTTCTGCCTGGTGATGGCAACCATTTGTCCCCATCTTACAAGTCATCTCCCATGTCTGTCTAGCCCCAAAGTCACCGAGTCACAAATACAGCTCCTCCCTGTTTATCATAAATCCAAAAGAAAAAAGAAATTTGCATTATTAACACATATTCTGGGTGATGAGATTGAGGATCAAATTAAAAGAAGGCCAGAAGAGGGGTAGTGCTATATGGTGAGGAGAGGATGCAGTAAAAATGATCTGGAGATTCTAAGTGTCTGACAAAAAGACATGAGAGGGAAGAGTCAAGAATTAATAAGGAAGAATGGAGAAGAGAAGACAAAAGAAGTAATCAAGGCCAGCAGACCAAATCTCAGAAACTGGGATACATCATCAAGAAATGAGAAGTTCTGAGAGATTTATCTCTGTTTCTTCCAGACATTATAAGGGAATAAGCTTCTGGCAGTTCTTGTGCAAGCTCACCTTCCTTGTGGGAACAGAAGCATGTCTGGGGGAGAGACCCATTTTTATTCATTCCATTCCATTTATCTTAGTCTTCCTTATATTAAGAAAGCAGATTAATCTTCAGAGACAGCCTTAGGCATAGTATGGCTTCAGAGGGAAGTTTTAACCTAACGCTGAAGATCTCCCTTACCTATTTTCTGATGACTGAAATTTCACTAAAAATCACCACATATTTCCATTCCACTAGTACCTTTGTCTGGATATAAAACCACAGTCAATAAATATTAAGTACTTACTGTATACCAAACAATGTGACAAGTGCTGGGGAAAGAAAAAAGAAAAGACATTGCCTACTTTCAAGGATATTATGTTCTAATCAAAGGGAGAAAACATTTACATGACTACATACAGATAAAATACATACAGAATAAATTAGAAATTATGAATAAAGAATAATCACAGATTTAAATGTTGAGACTTCTGAAATGATTTTCTTTGATCTGTATTCAATCAAAGATCTCTTTAGTTATATCACTAGGAAACACCTCATTCCTCCTTTGCCCAGAGTTCTCCAAAGATAGAAACCTGTTGCCCTTCTGAATGGTTGTTATGGTTTTTCCTTAAATCAATTTGTCTGCATCTCTGTAGTTTCTACACTTTCCTTTTAATCCTGACTTCTGAACCCAAGCTGAACAAATATGATTCCCATACTATACTTTTTAGCTCCCCTTTATTATTCTATCTTTCATATTTTAATGTAAGTTCTCTGGGGGTAAAAGATGTCTTATTCAAATGTATTTATATCCCCAGTACTTAACAAAAGGCCTGGCCCAAAATAAGGCTAAATAAACATTGTATTTATATGGATAAATAGATAATCATAAAGTTCTAAACTTTTTTTCAACTTAACTTTAACTTTGGTAATCAAGTGAAGTCTCTGGATCCTTTCTCAAAATAATGTCTTTAAGTAAATGAAATAAATGTGAAATTTTAATTAAAGCTGAATGAAAATAATATACTCTGCAGCTTATCAATACCCTTCCTAAATGTGTTGCTCAGAACTGAATACCCAGATGTGGTCTAACCATGGCGGTATATAACAGAGCTATATTCCTAGAAAGATGCTTTATTCCTTATTCTATCTTGCTACTGTTGTCTAGAATTTTCCCTGCTTTCTTACTATGTGCCATAATTCTCACACCATATTTCACACAGTAACTCCTTTCTAGAAGCTTCCTTTGGTTTACTTGCATGTTGGATTGTTAATAAAGTTTGTAACAGGAGAGCACGAGGTCTAGGACCTCCTATCAAGTTTCAAAGCCTCTTTATGTTTTAAATGATTGGTCTTTTATGAGAGTCAATTTGGTTAGGTTTTGAGAATTTCATCATCAGAAGGTTGGTCAACAAGTATTTCTTTTTTCCTGTGCAACAAGAGAACTGTTCTGTTCTGTACACATATATTGTATCTAGGATATACTGTGACATATTTAACATGTATAGGATTGCTTGCCATCTCGGGGAGGGGATGGAAGGAAGGAGAGAAAAAGTCAGAATAGAAGTGAGTGCAAGGGATAATGTTGTAAAGAAATTTTTTTCAAAATAAAAAAAAGTTTAAAAAAAACCCAAGTATTTCTTTTTTTTTAATCACAGAAACTCAAGAAACTGTCAAGAAAGGGACCTGTATGTGCAAGAATGTTTGTGGCAGCCCTCTTTGTGGTGGCCAGAAACTGGAAACTGAGTGGATGCCCATCAATTGGAGAATGGCTGAATAAATTGTAGTATATGAATGTTATGGAATATTATTGTTCTGTAAGAAATGACCAGCAGAATGAATAAAGACAGACTTGGAGAGACTTACATGAACAGATGCTGAGTGAAATGAGCAGGACCAGGAGATCATTATATACTTCAACAACAATACTATATGATAATCAATACTGATGGACATGGCCCTCTTCAACAATGAGATGAACCAAATAAGTTCCAATAGAGCAGTAATGAACTGAACCAGCTACACCCAGAGAAAGAACTCTGGGAGATGACTAAGAACCATTACATAGAATTCCCAGTCCCTCTACCTTTTCCACCTGCATTTTTGATTTCCTTCACAATTTCCTATTGTACACTATTTCAAAGTCCAACTCTTTTTATACAGCAAAATAACTGTTTGGACATGTATACATATATTGTATTTAACTTATACTTTAACATATTTAACATGTATTGCCCAACCTGCCATCTGAGGGAAGGGGTGGGGGAAAGGAGGGGAAAAGTTGAAACAAAAGGATTCACAACTGTCAATGCTGAAAAATTACCTATGCATATATCTTGTTAATAAAAAGCTATAATAATTAATAAAAAAAGAAAGAAACTGGCCTTTAAAATTTAGTGAGGTTACAGTCTATGTTATGAAAATAACATCTTTTCTAGCAAAAAAAAATCCAGATATTTTAGAAATATCTTAATTATTCTTTAAGTATTCAATATTTCATTTTTTGTGATCTCACTAGCATGCATATGTTTTCTATCAGTGAAATTTTCTTTTTTATTGCAGCAAATTTATTTATTTTTAATACACATTGCTTTATGATATCAGTGCAGTTTTCAACCCATCTATGACTTGGAAATTAATCTTTGAGAATTGCTATGACCAAAACATTCTCTATGACTACCATTTTATAGCAACTCAAAGTAAGGAGACTGAGGAGGATTTTAGTGGAATAACTAGAAAGCTTATTCTAGTCAGATGAGATTTAATGGGTGTAAACACCCATTGATTTTATACTTCAAAATAGAAATGAACCAGCAATATCAACTTGTATATTGGATCTGACTGGAAGTAACAAAGATGACATAATTTGGAGGAAATTTTGAATGAAAGGAGAGAAAATATTGCTTGTCTTGACATATATTTAATTATGGGGAAACAGATTTTTAAAAATCGAGAGAAATTCTACTTGTTCATTCAAATTCTATTGAAGAAGTCATCCCAAGAAAAATAAGAAATTTTAAAGAATAAAAATGGGAAGACAGAAAGGGTAGTTATTTTAATAAAGATATTATCTCAGGAGAAGTTCCATCCACAAGGGATTCATCAGATATCTTTTTTTAAAGCTATGTATAGAAGACAAAAAAGACCTAGTAGCAGAGGATGCCAGGGAAAGTGAGGTGTCATTTCAGTTGAGGAACTTGGGAATGTTTAACCTGGTGGAAGATTCTGTTACTTGTCATCAAGTCTTTTAAGAATTATCAGATAGAAAAGAGATTAGACTTATTTTTGTCTGGCCCCAGAGAAAGAATAGCTGGAACTTAAAAAAAGACAAATTTAGACATGATGTCAAAAAAATTAACAATCAGAATTGTCCAAGTATATAATCAGCTGCTTAAAGAGAGAGTAGTTTGCCCTTCATTGGAGGCCTTCAAACAGAGGCTAGATAGTCCCTTGTTAACAGAAATACTTTTCATGGGTGTGTTAAATGGTTGCTGAAGTAGTTCCATCTACACATTCTAAGTATATGATTCTGGCAACCACCTAACTCAGGCAATTAAATGAATGACTCCTTATTGAATATGTTATCTTATTCAGGTATAAATTGAACTGACTCAAGAGCCTCTGCGATACCTTCCAATTCAAATATTCTGTTAGTCCTTTATTCATTTCATAAATAATATAACATATTTGGGGCAGCTAGATAGATAGAGGGTTAAGTCTGCAGTCAGGAAAACTCATTTTCCTGAGTACAAATCTAGCCTCACACAATTACTAGTTGTACAACCCTGAACAAGTCATTTAATCCTACTTGCCTCAGTTTCCTAATCTATATAATGAGCTTAAAAAGGAAATGGCAAATCATTCCAGTATATTTGCCAAGAAAACTGCAAATAGTATCCCAAAGAGTCAGACATGACTGAAAGGACTGAATGGCAATAAATAATAAATCTGGAGATGAAAGAGACCTTAGAGATAATTTAGTTCAATCCTCTCATTTTAGAAAGATGTTGACAAGCTGGAGCTGATCTATAGGAAGTAATTAAGATTGTTCTTTTCTAAATTCTAGCATTCTGGTAATCTTTTATAATGGAAACTACAGTGTTTTTACTTCTTCATAGATGATCTCCATGAAATGCTCTTGGGGGAAAAGAAAAAAATAAAACAACAGATGATAGATGAATCTCTATAAACTTTCCTGGACAGAAGGTTAGACAGCAAAAACACAACTTGTCAATATGTCATTTAGTTTGTATTTAAGGCAGTTTTTATATTTACCAGAACTTGTGATCTTACTATATGGAGAATTTAGTTTTACCACCACACTAAAATGAAGCCTTATATTTTAAGGGAGGAACTAGAGATAAAATGTCTTATGTCACTATCTTAGAAGGAACAATACTTGAGAATGAATTATTTTCAATCAATACAAATGTTGAAGTCACATGCTTTTTTATATTGATTGAGGAATTTAGGAAGCAGACAAAGTAAAAAAAAAAAATCATTGAGGAAAAGATACAGAATTGAAGATCAACAATCCTAAATATTTGCCAGCTTTACAAAGCTGACCTTAATTATCACCATCTATGATTGGCCAAAAAGAATTTATGTTCACAGATAATGCAAATCCTACCTGGTCAGTGGTATATGAGCTATCTTATTAGAAAAATTGGTCTTGGAAGGAGTACTAGATTTGTAGTAAAGACCTGAGATTGCAGCCCTTACTCTACTACTTAACTCTGCTATATGACTTTGAGAAAGTTATTTTAACTTGGTAAGTTTCAATATCATGCATAGATAAAATGAGAAGTTTAGACAAGGCACATGACCACTACCTCTTTCCAGTCTTAAATACATTAATCTATAAAAATAGAATGATGAAAAATAGACCAACATTTCCCCCTATGAAATGAACACCCCTCTCCCTCACACATTCTACTCCTTAGAGCTTTGTAAGAAAAGCTTGTAGTGACCCATTTTTCCCACTAGCTTCATGATATTGCATGTCACTATGACAAAATAATGACTTAAGACAATAACTACTAAACAGGCCATATTCAGAAATGGATACATTGATAATTAAGAAGTTAATAATAATTACTTTCATTTATTTGTTCATTCAGTAATTCATTTGATTGATTGAATATTGGTTTATTTAGAGATTGAGTTTCCCAATCTCACTACGGTTGGAAGTACAAAAGCACACTCACTGGCCCAGAATTTATTCCATGGTTGGAAAGCATAGAGATTTGATCTCTTCTATTTCCAGTGTGGGTTGGTTCATCTCTTCTTAGGAGGTCTGTTCTCCCCCAACCCCATGTCAGGAGATCATTATATCAATATCAGACAATACAGATATCTGTAGGGTTTAGTTTTAGTGCAGCATGGAACTTAAAAGATCCACCAACCTCAGTTGTTCTCTAGTAGAATTTGCTAATAATGACTTTTAAAATATGTATATTAAGATATCAAAGCATAGTGGATAGAGAGCTAACACTGGTTACTGGTATACATTATGTGCCAGTCATCACTTCTAAAGGTCCCCAGGTAATTCTCTAAAATATATATTAGACAACAACTCTCAATCTGCTGAAGAAATTACAGATAAAGTTGATATCATTTGGGGAAAAATGGGCCTAGAAGAAGGAAGAGGAAAAAGAAATGAAGTATCATTCACAGTGGAAAAAGTGAGAAGCATTACTAAGGGTGAGCTCAAATGATCATATACGCAATTTCTTATTTATTACTAACTTGTTTTTAATTTGTGTTTTTATATGAGTATATGAAAGAATCTTTAAAGACTATTTATGGAGAAGAATGTATGGAGCACAAGGCCAGTGTTCATACAGAGGTAAAAAAAAAAATCCATATAAGGACACTGTTAAAGTTTCTCTGAAGAATTTTAATCTTGTTTTTGAGGCTTGATAGATACTGGCTCAGAATCTCCTACATGATATGCTCACTTTAAAGTTCTGTGCTCTATGACCAAAACAGAATCACAACAGCACAAGACAAATGTAGAGAGATTTTGGTGCAAAATCTTCAAATGAACTATTTGTTCCTGACTTGGTAGAACCTCAGCCACAGTTGGACATACTACCTTGATCCCAACTTTGTGATGTCACTGGTCCTTTGTAAGTAAGAAGGATGAGCAACATTAAGTCCTCATGACAAGAAGAAGAATCAATCATTTCTTTTCACCTCCCATCTGAAAAATATTTCTGAAAAATATCATTTTATCAAAAGTGATCATCAGGATGTAAACTTCCCTTCCTTCAGGGCTTTGGGAGACATTTTGCAGGGCCAGTCTTAGAATTCAGCTTTCTTTGGATCTTCAGTAAGTAACCTCATTAATTACTGCCCTGTGTTCTCTGTCTATTTTTAATTTCTTCTAGTAATAGAAAATACTTCATAATAGAATATTTAATTAACTGACTTTCTGAATTTCCAGAAAGCTATTTAGAGTGAACTGGGAACATTAGCTTTAATTTTTATTGTTCAAGAAGGAAGATACCCTTTTTTACAACAGATTGAATGCAGTAAGAAAACAGCCTTTTAAACACACTAATGTTTGAGAACCCACCAACAAAAGCCAATTATATCACTGTGAAAATATGACTATGACCATCTAAATCAGAGAGTTTCCACGTTAGGTTTTTTGGTTTTTCTTGATTTCAAACCTAATCTTGATTTGTCTACAGGGCCTACTGTGATCCAAAAGTGGTTCGTTTGGTCTCTTCACCAAAATAAAAGTGAATTTTTCTGCCATTGCTGAGGGACTGTTGTAAAAGGATTGACATTAAGATTCCCTTTCCTTTTTCTAATAACAGTGATAATGATAATATTAATGACAATGAGTATGATGTTGCGCATGGTTTTAATGATGATGATAGAACAAGAACATGAACAAACCATTCCTGTAGGGAGACAAGATATTCAGAAGAATATGGAATCAAGGATTTTCAAATCAGATCCTGGCTTTTATCTACTCTTTCACCTTGTTCAGGTCACTTAATATCCTTGGGCCTTAAGAGGGGTTTGGTCATACTCTTCAGCTTAAATCCTGTGACTGAATAAATTCATGGGAGATTAGTAAAGCATTTTTGAGCTATGCAGTTTTATCAAGTAAATATACCTGGGAATTTTAAAAGGAAGGTAAAAGTTGGAATAGAGAGACAATGTGTCTTGTAAGACCAGAAATGCCCTAAGATTGGTCAGCTAAACAATATTTATCTAGGACTTTTTGTTGTTGTTCCCAAAGTGTATACTACTTTTATAGCCTTTTAGGCCTTCTTGTCATAAACTGATTATAAAAAATAATTTTGATTAGTGTATTATTTACCTGACAAATTGAAACTGTTAAGAGTGCTACGTCTTTATCACTTGCACAAATATATATTTAGGGCATGCATTAACCTCTCTTAGAGTGTGTCCTTAAAAACTTTATGGAAATTAGTAGCTGAATATTGCTAGGTAGCCATTTTTCAATGTGAATATCTTTCACCATTTTAGCTTTTTTTCTCATTATACCAAATGCAATTAGGCCATATTATAGACTAATACCTTGTTAAGTTGCATTTATTAGATCAAAGCCAATTTGAGTTATGGGAACACATGCACCAAGAAGCAGTAAATTCCCTGTAAGCAGGCAACAAGGTAGTTCAAAGGTTTATAGCCTTTTCATCCTTGAAAAACCTGGGTTCAGTTCCTGGTTTATAGCATCCATGTAAACCGTGGTTAGTAAATACAAAGACCAGGTCACAATTCCAAGCTTGCTTCTGAGGAAATTAATTTAGACTCGCAGCTCCATATTATAGATTTCAAGGAAGGAAAGCATAGTAAAAGCAAAATGTTTGCTCTCTTGTTTGTGATTTAACTATACCTGAATCCAAAAGGCAATATGATTTTTAGGAAGAGCAAGTTTCTTTTCAAATGAAAAGTAAGCAGAAAAAAAAAAAAAAGAAGTTAATTGGTTCCCCTCCCCTATAGTGTTACCAACATAGTTCTGAAAATAAATTATCAACTCTTTTCTAATTTACTCTCAATAACAACAGACCACAAAGGCCTTCAATTCAAGTAGAAGTTCCAAAGATCTCATATTTGGAATTGTGTAAAAATAGCCATTTTCATTGTATTTGGAGCCCCTCAGTGACTGATTTAAGAGTTTTAACTGTTGTTAAGAGTTAGCTACCTGCCCCCCACACCCCCAAATAATTCATTACTGATGGTTATTCTGCCTTTGCAATTAATCAGGTTTAGAAAGGGCTTCATTTGGTGCATTTGTATTGTTTAAATAAATCTGGAAACACTAACCTTGTCACGTTCAGGGGTCGAGTGTGGGAATGAATCTTTAGACACAGAGGGTAAAATACTTCAAGGCGTATCCCCAAGAGATTTCAGCCGGACAATCAGAATTTATTTTCCAAGCGGATAGTGTACCCAGTGTAAGTGAGCACTGTGGCATGTTTTAAGGCCTCCTTAACCTGTCTCTGCAAATTGCATAAATCACAGCTATAAAGTCTTCCTATTCAACATGCCGGGACTGAGGAGCACTGACCAGCTTTTGACCTCTTATTCTGGGCCCCCACTGACCCTAACTTAGAAGTTCAAGCGGTCAATAGCAGGTCACTAGGGGCATTTTCTGAGTCTTTTTAATTCCAATTTGGCTACAAGGTTTAATTTATGCAACACAGGTAATTTTTTTCCTGTTTTCTTAAAGTTTTCTCAGTTCCCGGAAAACATGTATGTCTCCTGAAGTTAAAAACAATATTCAAAAAAAAATCAAATTGAAAAAAAAATATTAAACTGAATCAAAAAAGAAAGAAAGAATCAAACTTTAAGTTGGTTTTCTGCTAGGCAACTCGACTTTAGCGTATACCAAGATGGTCGTTTATCAGTATAATGGATCTACAGACAGCCTTAAACAATTGTCAAACATTCTTTTAAAAGCCATTAGTTTTTCAGCTAATATATATCTGTTTTGTGCATTTGTTGAACCCTTCACTTGTCACTGAAAAAGGCCTGTTAAACTAAGCAGGGCCCTGATCAGTTTTCAGTGAGCTCTGAGCCTCAGGGTTCACCTGGGTCACCCACAAGATTTATGAGACCCAGGACCAGCATCTGATTGGGACTGTTAGTCCTGGAGAAAACTGACACTCCTTCCTTCTCCCTCCTCCCCCAGCCCAGCACACAAAGTCCAGGAACTTTCCTTGCTCGTTCCCAGTGGCTGCCAAAGGAGGCAGCAAAATGGATGACCTGTACAGATACCAAAGTGGACATCAATAAAGGGAGATGGATATGGACCAGTGGTGTGACATGTCTCACTGCTGGGGTGACGGGGGAAGGGGGGAAACAGGTTAAAAAAACACAGGAAAGTTATTTATATAAGCTTCAAGGACAAGGAGTTTGTCACTAGTTGCTTGAGGATTTAATCTTAAAGAACAACTCTTTCTCCTGGCTTCAATCATGCTCTAGTTGACAAAAAGAGAAAAAAAAAAAAAAAAAAGCCTGCAAAGTTATTGTAATCACTAGATACCTTTGTTTGTCAGCTTAAGTGCAGGAAATTGTATTAATGTTTTTGTCACCACAAGAGTGATTCCATGGAGAGGACTGAAAAATGTCGGAGCTTATGTCAGAAAAATGGAAGGTGACAAACAAAAACAGAGCACACATTTCTAGATTGATTCAAAAGGACTAGAGCTCTTCATGATTCATAAGAGGGTTTGAAGTTTTAAACAATTAACTTTTTTTTATGGAAACAGAGTTACACTTTTAAAAGAACAGACTAACTTCTTTCTACATAGTCTCCAAAGCAATGTTCCAGTCATTAGGGACTGGCATTCCACAAGTTCTGTCCTGAGCATTGTTGCAAAGGAAAAGGAATTAGCGGAAACTGGGTTAAGTGGTTTTTGTTTTATAAAGATTAATATTTCAGCTGAATCTTTTTTTTTTGAGGTCATGTTTGGACTTGTGATTTCATCAGTGTAAAGAATCTTTGATGTGAAAATTCCCTCTATTGATGTGCAATTATCATATCTTTATAATTTATAATTTTAGAGTAGCCTGCAGTATCATGAGGTTAAGGGACTTGCACAGGGTCACATAGCTAATATGTGTACAGAATTTAAACTCAGATTGTCCAAAATCCAAGACTAACATTCTACAGTCTCTCTATTTCAATCTGTCTCTATCTTTGTATCAATTTCTGTCTCTGTCTGTATCTCTGTCCATCTGTCTGTCTCTCTTTTCCCCTCCCTCTCCTTCTGTCTCTTTCTCTTTCCCTTTCTCTCTGACTCTCTCTGTCTCTATTTCTCTCTTTCTCTCTCTTCTCCTCCCTCTCTTCTTCTCTTTCCCTTTCCCTCTCTCCCTCTTTTTTCTCTCTATCTCTCTGTCTCTGTCTTTCTCCCCAATCTCCCTCTCAGTCTCTCTCTCTGCCTCTGTCACTGTCTCTCTCTCCCTCTTTTTTCTCCCTATCTCTCTGTCTCTGCCTCTCTCTGTTTCTGTCTCTATGTCTCTCTCTCCCTCTTTTCCTCCTATCTCTCTGTCTCTCTTTCTCTCTCTCTCTCTTTCCCTCTCCCTCTTCTTCTCTCTCTCCCTCTCTGTGTTTCTCTGCCTCTGTCTTTCTTTGTGTCTCTCTCTCTTTCTCTCTCCCCATTCTTTCTCTCTCTGTCTCTCTCTGCTTCTGTCACTGTCTCTCTCTTTCCTATCCTTCTTCCTCTCTCTTTATCTGTCTCACTTTGTCTCTGTCTCTCTCTCTTTCTCGTCTATTCTTCTCTCCCTCTTTTCCTTTCCCTCTCTCTCTCTCTCTCTCTCTCTCTCTCTCTCTCTCTCTGTCTCTGTCTCTTTGTCTTTTTCTGTTTCTCTCTGTCTTTGTCTGTCTCACTGTCTCTATCTCTCTGTCTCTATCTCTCTTCCCCATCTCCCTCCCACCCCTTTCTCTGTGTGTGTGTGTGTGTGTGTGTGTTTCTCCCTGTGTGTCTTTCTGTGTCTCTGTCTCTGTCTCTCTCTTTCTATCTTTATTTCTATCACTGTCTAACTATATGTTTCTCTATCTCTCCATCTTTTCCTTTCCTCCTGTTCCTTCATGTCTAATTCTTTCTATGCCCTGTTCAGGGAGGCATAAGACCTCAAGACACAGGTCTCCAAATGTTTGGTTCCCTGTTTCAACTCCCTGGCATACTGGATATAAGCCAGACTCATTTATTAAGCAGAAGAAACATAAACTAAATTTCACAAGATATATACTTTAAGAAGATATCTACTATGTGTATTTTAAATTTTAAAAATATGTATAGTTCTTAGAAAATAAGGCAACAGAGATTAACTTGTTTGATGACATGCTAATCATTAATATTGAAAGGAATAAAATCAGTAGATATATATTTGTCAAAATTCTCTGCTGCTATTGTAGAGAAGATATGACACAGAGGCAAAGTCATTCTCTATTACAATGATTGTCTCTAAATGCTCCTGTTTTCAAATAACTTTACTTCAATTGCATCAATTCTCAGAATGTAGTAGGATCCCCTGGATAATGTCTACTTTGATTTTAAAAAGTTTGGCCTAATTATCCACACAGAAAAAAAAAAATAATTGCTGGATGAAGAATGCCCATTATCCAGGCTTTAGATGCACTTGGATGGACAATCTATGAAGCCTGTCTTATTTGCATTATAAATAATAAATATGTACTGAGATATATATTATTATTTCTTCATTTTAAAGAGGACCAATGACATGTATACATGTATATGTTTGTGCATATGAATGTGTATAGTTAGTTATACTTAGAAAGGGAGCAATAACATCAACTATTTCTTCCTAGAAATGTTACTCATGTGTAAATTGATTAGATGGAATATTTAGCTACTTGCTGGAACTCTCAGAATATGGATTAGTTAATCCAGACCTTATTTATTTCTGAATACACACACTGAAATGCTGTTTATATAGTGTCTTATATTTGTAGGTCATATATATATATATATATACCTAAAGAGAGAGAGAGAGAGCTGGAAATGAATAATGAATGGTGCCCAGATTCAAAAAGGATTAAGTGAATTGCCTCTGGAAATTTGCAAAATTCTCTTAATTATCCCCAAATATTTTTCTGAAAACAAACAAACAAACCTTAAAATACCACCAATTTTCTTGTAAAGTGGTATGCATGGCTATAAGACATATAATACTACAATCTGACAAATTAAAATTGAACATCACTGAAAGGATAATGGAGAGGCATGTGGTGAGTGTGAATGGGTTTTAACAAAACATAAAGAATGAGTTACATAGAAAAAATATTGTAAGAGATCTAATCAAAACTGTGCAATAAAAATGGGCTGACCACACTAAAAAAATAAGGAATAACTAACACAAAGTCTGTCTACTCCATTAATGGCTTTGTGTTGCCTAGAGAATTGAAGAAATCTTCTGACTTACTGGGTCAATGCTTATACAAGACAAATTTTAAGAATACACAAATAAAAGTGACCCAGGATGGTCAGGTAAGGGTCAATTTCAATCAATAGCAGTGAAGGGAATGCCCACATCAACGAACTCAGAGATCCATTTGATTACTTGGATAAAAGTTCAATCTACATTGAGAAAAACTACCTTCTGAATCTAAGGAAGCCTGTTTTTATTAAATCCAAGGAAGAAAATTGAAATGAACAAAGGGATAATATTCAGGATTTCTTTTCTTTTATACTCAGTGTTTTTATTTGCTTTCTGGGGCTCATTCTGCATTCTTTTGCATTATGTAAATGAGATATAAATATAAAATGTGATCAGTGTTGTTCGAAGTGATTATGCAGTCAGCCATGTCAGGAATAATGGCAGATTCCCCAGATCATGCCGTTTACGTGTGATCGTTCTATGCCTACTGTGCTCTGATTTTGAGGTTTTCTTTAGTAAACATGATCTAATGTTCTGTTATCTTGTAGCTGATGAAAATGAGACTGAATAAAGGAGATATTTATTTCTAGTGTGTTTCCCAATGTCCTATGCAGTGATATTCCTGTTGTTTTAAGAAAAAAAAAAGCATTTAAGACAATTTCATTGTAACTTAAGAACTGGTCAGGTTCACAGTTTAAACAGTGGTAAAATAATGTTGTCTTTCCTGTGCTAGATTCCCAATTTTGCTGCCAACATCAGTATCCTTTGGCAGGTTGGAGTGTGTGGAGGGAGTGAGTATCATTTTAATAAACATTTAAAAAGCAGCCATTACTTCTGATGAAGATAACAATGGTGGCAGTAGAATGGGAAATACAGCATACCAGTGCATGAGATAATGTTTTCATTTATACCAATTAAAGGAACCTCTTTTTGGTTTGGTTTGGGCTTTTTTTTGGGGGGGGGTGTTAAAATAATTGATAAGTGAAAATAGTAGGAACTATTTGTTATTCAAATAAAAACTGTTTATCCTCATGCAATACTGATTATTTTAATTCAGTTAGACTTTTCTTTTCCTGGTACTTGTAATTTTCATTAAAAATGGTTTAGAGCATCTTGTCAAATAAGTAGAAGGAATTTAACAACCTCAGATTGCTCTAAATAGCTATCTTTGACTCAGGAGGCAAATAAGCAATATGAATTATATAAATATTGTTTTCTCATTCATTATTCCAAGTTTTGAGGCAGTCTAATGTAGTGAATGGAGAAATAGTTTTGTCAGTCAGTAAGTTTAAACAATAAATTTATTTATTGCCTATTTATGTACCCAGGTTCTGATATTCAAAAAAGAGGCAAGATGATCTCTGCCCTCAAGGAGATAACCTAATGAGAGAGATAACGAAAAGTAAATATGCACACATATTTATATACTAGATAATTAAATATGAGAAAATTTAGAGGATTAGTAAAAATTTTCTGTAGAAGATGGTCTTTTAATTTTAGTACTCTAGGTACTAGCATAACCAAGGGAGAGCATTCCAGACAAGGGAGACAACCATAAAAATAAATCCTGGTTACAGAAAAGCTGGATTCAAGTCCCAAATCTATTGGATGTATAAGCCTACAAAAATAATGTAACCTCTCAATGCTTTTTGCAATTCTCTAAGACTACAAATTGCAGAAGTGCCATCTTCATAGATAAAGGGATTTTCCTAATGTTGGATTGTGCTCTACTCAATGAAAGCACAGGTATAGTCCTTATTCCTCATCTCAAGCAATATTGCCTATTTATGAGAATTTCCATTAATCAGTCCTTTTCCCATTGCTTGAGAAGATTACTGAATAGATAGAAAATGAACATTTTACATATTTGGCATGCTTTTGATAAGTCAAATAAAAAAGCATTTATTAAGCACCTATTGTGCCACAGAAACTATGCTGCAGTCTCATTAGAACCATTTTCAGCATTAGAGATTTTTCCAAGGTTAATATATTTTAAATGTATTCCTTGTCAAATGATGCACAAATTATACTCCAGATAGCCACTGAGTATGCAGTAGTAAAATAGAAAGGGGCTAGAGAATAGTTTCAAAATTCTCAGACTATGTTAAGTACTTTCAAATGGAAGCATTTGATTGTTCAAAATAATAAAAATTATTTTAATTCTAATAAATAAAAAATAATTCAACACTTCAATGTTCAAAATATTTGTGATTTTAGATACTCTTTCTATAGACATAGATCACAGAACTTTTATGTCTTAGAAGGCCAGCTTCATGATTTCTTATAGCTAATCACTCGACAAATACTTACTAGCACCTACTATGACTAGACATTATGTTTAGCTATGGGAATGCAAATATAATAATTAAAAAAGAAAGATAGTTCCTGCTTTCAAGAAGGTTGCATTCTAATAAGGGGAAAAGTTTGAGAGAAGTATCTGACATGGAGACATGATGGATCAGTTCAAATTATAGCCTGGAGAAAAACAAAAGGATGGTGGGCCTGTGTTCCTTCCTTAAATGGAAGTTCTCAGAGAAGCCATATAATCAGTCATTTAGTAAATGCTAGAGGTACTAAGAAAGGAAAACGCAATCTCTGCTCTTGAAGAGATCATAGTTTAATGGGGAACAACAAATTTAAAGAAAAGTGTCATCCTGGTAGCAACCATTCTGAATAGTAAAGTGGAAAAAACACATTAAATTCAGAGTTTAAAAATCTGAGATAGAATTCCAGCTCTGACAATTACTAACTGTGAGACTATAATTCAGCAGTTTCATTATAATGGGCATCCATTTCCTCATCTTTAAAATAAAGATTTTGAATTGATGATCTCAATGTTGCTTGACATACACACATACAGTTAAGGAATATACTAAAAAAAGAATTTAAATTTGATAGATCTAAACAGGGCATGGATTTTGCTGGCAATGACTTTGAGAAGCCAAGGTTTCCTGCAGTTAAATTCAATTTAATTCAACAAGCACTGCATTCAAGCAATTGAAGTAGATGCTGAAAATAAGAAGATAGGAAAAAAGGAATCTTTCACTTATTAAGTAGATTACATTCTACCACAATTACATAATATGAACTTATTTAAGTATATGCAGATAATTTCAAGATGGATAAAATCATTTAAAATTGGGTGTGTAGAAAGGTAGAATCAGAAAAGATTTTCTCGTGTAGGAAGCAATCAGTAAGTTAGTCAACAAGCATTCCAGGCAATGACTGCCAATACACTGGTAATCTAAGAAAGAAGGAAGTGAAGACAAGGTATCTGTGAAAAATCTCTTGCACGTGGAAAAAATTGAGCTCAATCTTTTAATGTGATTAGTTTATCTTCTCATTGTCCTTCATTGCTATGTATTTGCCTTCCCAATCTGCTGTTCTATCTACTGTCTGTGGGGTGAGGTTTGCCCCCGTTCAAATTGTTCTATTCTACTAATTATTTCTGCCATGCAAGTCATAAATTCTGCTTTCACAGCTCTTATTTCTCTTTTAAACCATTCAGTAACATCCTGTTGTGGTTTTATGTTCTCTTGAGAACCCACAAGGTACTCTGCCTCATCAGGTATTGATTCATTTTCATATTTTAAAATATATTCACATATATTTTATAATATTTATATAGATGTAATATTTTGTACTATTAAACTTATTTTTAAATATTTATTCATATGGCTAGATTTGTTCAGCTGTTCTATCGACCATACTCCCTTCTATTATTGATATTTTGCCTCTTAGTCTGTTTTGTACCCCCTTTCATATTTCCTCATTATTCTTTTTTCCTAATCCTTTTCCATCAATTGCAGTTTCTCTAGGACTTCAATTTTGTCTCATCCTCTTCTCATACAGGGCCATCCAAATTTCACTGGACTCAGTATTCATCTCAAATGACTAATAGGGTGATAGGACCAGTTCCAGTTGGATGCCATATTTCCTGAGGCTGAGTGGAACACTGTAGATATTACCACCCTGACCCATTATTTCTGTCCCAGTTCTTCACCTGAGTACTGTTGAAGCACTGCCACACTCTATACCAGCCAAAATAACTCTTTATATTTTGATTTTCCTAGATCAGGAAAAGAAAAAGAATGGTGTATGGAAACTGAGTTCTGTACCACACTCATAGATGGGTTGATTTATGCAGCCATACTCAGAATGTGGTAGATGGTGGAAAAAAAGAAACTAAATTAGTCCTAGCCTTTGGGGATTAGCCCACTCTGCTGTTAGTTCAATCAGGTTTTTATGTTATTAGGTTTTTTTTGGTTATCTTAGATTGTGAATGACTGAAGTTTTTTAATCTCTTACAAATGATTCCTGTTCTGAAGAGGTTTGAGAGGTCATGAGGATAAGAGAAAATGTTTAGTCCTCAGTCTTTCTTGTCATGTCAGCCAGAACAAAACTTGAGCAGAGTCTTAAAGGAAGTGTAGTTATTGTTCAGTTATTTGGATCACTTCTGACTCTTTGTAACCACTTTTGGAGTTTTCTTGACAAGGATATTAAAGTGGCTTGCCAATTCCTTCTTCACCTCATTTTTATAGATGAGAAAACTAAGGCAAACAGGGTTAAGTGATATGCCCAAGGTCAGACAGCTAATGAGTATCTGAGGCCAAATTTGAACTAGGAAGATGAGTCCTGACTCTAGGTCCAGTACTCTATCCACTGTGTCACCTAGATACCCTGATAAAGTGAATCTAAAAGACATAGATAAGGAGGGAAGACATTACAGGCCTGAGGGATACCCAGTGAAAGGTCACAGAGATGAGAGTGCTATATGAAAAAAAAAATTAAAAGAAATAGGTCAATGGGTCTGGATCATAGAGCTCATGGACAGGAGTAAAGTATAAAAAGATTGGAAATACAGAAGTAAGATTGTGACGAAATTTAAACTCCAAGGAGAGGATATTGTGTTTTATACTAAAAGTAATAGGAAGCCAGTGGACTGTACTGAATAGGAGAGGACAGGAAAATAGTCTGACCTATACTTTAGGAAAATCACTTTGGCATCTGAATATAGGGTGGATTGGAGTAAAGAGAGATATGAGACAGGAACACCAGTTATACATCTACATAATAATCCATGTGAGAATTAATAAGGCTCTAAAGTAGGTTGGTGCCTCTATTAGTAGAGAAAAGGGGACATAAACAAGAGACATGAAGATAGAAACAATAAGATATACCAAAATATGAATGTGGGAGGATGGAAGATAACACCAGGGTTGTGAGCCTGCTTTACTGGGAAGATTTTATTTTACCAAAGAGGAAAAAAAATAGTTTAGAGAGGGAAGATTTCAGGGAATAGATAATGGGGTGTCGTTTGATATGCTGTATTTCAGGTACCTATAAGACCTTCAGTTCAAGATACATAAAGGACAGTTGGAAGTATAGAAATGGAACTTAGGAAAGAGGCTATGGATACAGATAAATACATAGATAAACAGATACATAGATATATAGATGGATGGACAGACAGATAGATACATAAATAAAGAGATTGATAGATAAATAGAAACATAGATACATAGATATTTAGATGGATGGATAGACAAATAGATAGATGGATTATGGATAGACAGATTAAATAGATATGAGAACTAATAACATCAAAGTTATTATTGAATGTATGTGGAAGTGATGAAATTACTAATTGAAATTACATAGAGGGAAATGAGGAGGGCTCAGGAAAAACACCCATAAATGGCACACATGGCATAGATGAAGATCCAGCAAAGGACTTGGTTTGACTTTTAAGAGTAGTTAGGAATGGGCAGCTAGATGTACACTGTGAGTTGAGTGCTGGTCCCATAGTCAGGAAGATCAGAATTCAAATGCGATTTCAGAAGCCTAGTAACTTTACCTTAGTTACTCATCTGTAAAATGAGCTAGAGAAGAAAATAGCAAATGACTAATATCTTTGCCAAGAAAATCCCAAATTGTGATACAAAGTGTTGGACATGATTAAAATGAGTGAAGAACAACAAGGAATTCTACACTTCAGAGATGAGGAAAAAGGATGTCCTTTGGGGAGCTGTTTGGGCAAAACACACAGATGAGACAAAACATACCACTTATACCACTTATAAGCCACCTTTCATAAAACAGAGAGGATGTGAGATAATAAAACAGGAGAGGGAGGTGGCAGAATTTTAAGTGAAGTTCCTTTTTATAAAATTATATATATATATGTATGTATATATATATGTATATATGTATGTATGAGATTCTGACTAGTGATTTATCAATAAAAGACCTTATGTATATAGCCAAGAATATACAACACAATGTAAAGAACAAAGTTGACAAGCATACTCTAAATTAGCTACTTTTAGTTGTGAGTTTAAATGATTTTCTATAACCTCTTTGCTTCCCTTTTGTGATTGGAAGATAAAATCTAAACATAAGTATGCATATAGTTAGTAAAATAGAAAGCACACACACAAAATAAAATCCACTGATAAAACACAACAAGCATCCATTAAGTACCTACTAAGGGCAGATCACAGTTGATACTTTTCCCTAATTATGTAGATGGCCATATAATGACTGAATAAGATGTGATCTGACCATGCAATCACCTATAGTCATTCAGACCCCTTGCTGTAGTCACAACAATGTGGGCCACTTCATCTATGCTGACATCCACATTCTATCTTTTACCCTAGATATAGCCAGTGTGCAAAAACACAATTTTATTCTCTAAAATTGCTTTATTTTTTATTCTATTCTGTTGTAATAAACAATTCTATATTGCAAACCATGGGTAATACTTTGCTCTGTCTTTTCCCTAGCTGACTTTTTCCTACTGTATTGTGGCTCCCAATTGTACTGATACTCATTCCATAAGCAAGTTACATCACAATAAATAGTAAGTCTGCATGTGAAATGAGAAAATGGGATATGCAATAAAGAATCACAGTTTGGATCAAAAACATCTACAGTGAAAATTAGAGAGTTGGGTTTTGTCTCCTTTTGTGGGGGCTGGCTTTTGTCAGAAAAGTTGGCTTTCATATCTGTGAATTGTTTTACATGGTAAGATTTTACTAATAAATAAAAGCACAGGGGAGAGAAATCCTTGTTGGAAAAATTGGATGACTCCTCTAATCACTTGTAAAAGAACAAGGCAACAAAAGTTGCAAAATGTTTAAGCTGGGAAAAGGAGGAAATTCTTAGTAAAAAAGGGTAGAGGGAAGGTGGGGGGAGAGAAAAAAAAATTTATCATACTTTTATTCTTGGCATTATCTGTTATTAATTTAATTATCATGATCATATATATTCAACTCAAATATATACATTTCAAAACCAATATAGATGACAAGCCTTTCTTGGATTTTTGTCTATTAAGGCCATCAAACAATAATACTTTTAGTTCTTTAATTAAATAATTTTGTTTGGAAGAATAATTTATTTTTATTGAAAACATTGTCAGAGATTTAAAAACCATTTAGTCTTTTCATCTATAGGTAAGCAACCAATGACACTTTTTTGGTAACAGAAAGTACTATATATACATTACATTTGCCAGTGATATTAGAAATGAACATCTCTAGAGGAG
Organism: Antechinus flavipes; assembly: GCF_016432865.1. NCBI lineage: Eukaryota > Metazoa > Chordata > Mammalia > Dasyuromorphia > Dasyuridae > Antechinus > Antechinus flavipes. The sequence continues at coordinate 182,284,099 of NC_067398.1, forward strand.
ATATTGTATACCTATTAATGGAATATTACACCCTATTTGATTTTAATGTATATCAAGATACCATCTCGGGAAGCTTTCATTCTTTGGGTATATAAATACAGTCTTTCTATCCCACTTCCCCTGCTAAAGCTTTTCCATGACTCTTTTAGTCTTAAACTGGAAGAGAATCCTGACAACTCTATTTAAAAACACTCAACTGTCCCTTTCTTTGCAAATAGATCATAATTATACTTACCAATGAAAGATTATGTTCCTAAGTATATAGAAACTAGTACACTATATATATATATATATATATATAGTTATATTTTATACGTAGCCTGTTTTCTAGAGTGTAATATCATGTCATATAAAAAACTAAAGTATTTTATTTCTTTGCAATAGTATTTCATTCATATTACTGTCTCAGGTTTTATGTGTCAAGAAATACAGTGAGCTTCCTGACATGCTAAATGAAGGAATCACAGAGAAGCTCAAAAAACTCTGAAAGAAAAACTGTTACCCTAGATAATAAGACTAATATTAACAGTTCCAAACCAAACCCCTTTTTCCCTTCCTGCCTCCAGAGGAAGTGTGAACATCAACCAGCTTTTAATTCTCTCTTCAATCTTCCTGCTTCCCACTAGGATGAAACAGCAGCAGGTCCTCCAAACTTCTAGTTCATTCCTTATCCCAATGCCTTGTCCCACAATACAAAGATAAAAACTCTATAAAAGCCAACAGATCAGGGAGAGATTTCCTTTAGGTTCCCAGCAGGGTGCTTCCAATGGACCTGACTTGTTTACATCAGGCTCCATTTTCTTTTCATTTTGTGTCTCTACTCAATAAAGTTGCCTTGCATTACTGTCTTGCTGTGAATTCTGTCTTTATATGAAACTTTGGTATTACAGATTTTTTTCTAAGTCTGTTAATATGATCTAAGTATAGTAAAGTTTTATGAACAGTCCATTTTCAGTAAGATTACCTTTTTACCAAACAAATTCAGATTTATTCATTAGAAAAAAAAATGTATTTTGCACATTCAGAATTAAAAACAAAGATTATTGCCCATTTCATCTCAGAAAGTTCTTTAACTCTTTGTATAAAAAAGAACCCTCTAGTTAACTCTTCATTTCACTGCTATGCATAAGCTTCTTGGAAAGCAATGCTGGGTAATTAAAATATTCGGTATGGATACTCTAGAATGTTGGGTTTGTTTTTTGTTGTTTTTTTTTTTATAATAAAACAATGTGGTTATGGCATCAGAGAACATAAGTTCAAAATTCACCTCTGCTGCTTACTAGTTATGTGACCATGAGCAATTACCTGAATGTTTCTGATCGTCAGTCTCTTCACTGACAAAAGAAATTAGTTTTGACTAGATTCGATTTTTTCATAACTTTTGGGCCCTGATTTCATCAGTGAATCCAACAGAATACATTGCATGTCTTTCATGACTTGGTAGTAGAGATATGGTAATCTTGCTGGAGAAAACCCCTCTCCAAACTTAGCTAGTTTTGTCCTCCAATGATTAAAAACAAAGTTCAATGTTAGGGATAAAAACCTATCCAGCTAAATAGAACATGAAGAGCTTGATTTTCATTGACATATACTTCAAGATCCAAGAGTCACTTCCACACTAAGATAAAAATATAGAATGGAACTTTAGAATAATATATTACTTAGATTATATACTTATATCATATATATATTATTTTGTAAACATGTTATCTAGTTCTATTCCAGGATTAATTGTAGGATACCTAGGTGACTTAGTTTATAGAATATAAGGAGTCAGGAAGTCTCATCTTCCTGAGTTCAAATCTAGCCTCAGATACTTACCAGCTGTATGATCTTGAAAAACTCACTTAGTGCTGATTGACTCAGTTTCCTCCTCTATAAAATGAGCCAGAGAAAGAAATGACAAACCCCTCCAGTATCTTTGCCAAGAAAACCCAAAATAAGGTAAAAAAAAATTGAACAAGATTGAACAGCAACAATACCGTTTAGTTCTAGAATTTAGTACCTAAAACAAATGTTCAAAACCTCCTCCAAAAAGGGAGACGAGAAGGAATAAGTTCTATTATTCCTAGGTTTTCCAGTAGTTAAGGCATAGCAACAATTTGAAGAAAATTTTAACTTAGAATATGGTGATGCTTATCTGAAATCTCTGCTACCCAGGAGACTGAATCACATGAGTTCCCAAGTTTTTAGTTGCAATGGACTAGGCTAAAGCAACCCTAATGAGTCTGGTTCTAGGAGTAGAAGGCTACCTAATATGGGGCAACTCAATCCATGTCAGAAATAGAGAAAGACAAAGCTTCTATTTAAATCAGTAGTAGAATCATTGTAATATAAACAGATATCAAGATAGAAAGCACTTTTTTTAGATCCAAAAATCAAAGTTTTCCAGTTTTACTCATTTGTCTATATTTTCATTTACATTTGATTTTCCAAACCAAATATCTAAATTTTTTGAAACTGTTAAGAAATGAAAAGCCATAAGTATTTTAACTTACCCAACTCTATTTCTTTTGGTCTGAGAAAAAATAAAACAGGAGAGTAGTCTTTCCTGTTTCCTTAAACTAGTAAGAAAGTTCTGTTCAAGGGTCTAGTGTTAATTCAAATGGCTAATTTATAAACCATTCATTTCTGGATTAAATATCAGAGGTTCTATAAACCCATCTAACTCATTGAAAGCACCAGCAATTTGTTTAGATGCTTTTCTGGTTTTTCAATTAAAATTGATCTTTGGTAGCAATCTAACCTTTGCTAAGTATTAGAGGTAAAGGAAAATATCTTAATCTTTATGAGCATCTTCCAATTTCTTTTCCTCATTCTCACCTAAAAGCAGATAAGTGCTTATCTAACTTAACTATTACTTAGAAATAGCCAAAGTTCAGGTTGTTCATTGGAAAGTATTTGAGAAAACTGTGACTAAATTACCTGATTATATGCTAATGACTAACAAAAATAAACTTCCATAAACACCTATGTGTAACTGAGTCTGAACAGATCCCTTCTTTGAATCCCTCAGGTTTGATAGATATTTAATCTCTTATCACTTCTTTGATGCTGACTAATTTTTAAGTGTATGACAAAATACATATAATCATTTCAAAGTCAAGAGGACAACAAAATATTTCCTAATCTGATTTTCTTCATTACTTTTATTGAAAAGGAAGAGTTGACAATATCAAGAAAGCAATCTCTAAGACTTTAAGTTTATCCTTTTTGATTTTTTGATTCTGTGGATAAGAAAAATGTGATTTAATATTCATTAAACCAGAAATTTAAGCAAGTGTTCTGAATCTTTCTACCCTAGCACTAAAATTACATGTACTGAAATTCAAGGATTTTGCTTAAATAAAAGTAATGCAACTAAGTTAAGAAAGGAAGTAGATTTGTGTTAAATATCTGATAAGAGTCTGATATCCAAGAAATTTAAGTATCAATAGAAATCTGACTAATAGCCATTTATCCATAGATAAGTGGTCAACTAAAAATGAATAAACAAAAATCTCTAAATCACCAATAAAAAGAGAAAAGTAAATCAAAATAAGGAATTTCAACTCCTAGAAAATTTGTAAAGATAACCAAAAATGGCCAGTGTTGGAGAGGTTGTGGAAAGATATAGATAGATGTGAAGATGTCCAATCTATGAACTTATCCAACTATTCTAAAAAGCAATTTGGAAAACTAGAAAGGTCTTTCTTAGTCATATAGAAAATCACTGACACCAAAAAATAAATAAATAAACAAATAAATAAAAAAGAAAGTCAATGACACAAAGAAAGGAGTGTTCATAAACAATAAAAATTTATAGCAACACTTTTTGTAATAGCAACGAACTAGAAGCAAAGAAGATGCCCCTGAATTAGGGACTATACTTATTGTGGTACATTAATATATAGAATGTTTTATGCTACAAGAAATGATGAATATGATGAATACAAGGAAGCATAGAAAGAGTTGTATTAATTGATGAAAAATGGAGTGAGTAAAAACAAGAAAATATTCACAATGACTAAAATATATATATATATATATATATGTATGTGTATATATATATAAATTGAAAGAAAAAAATGGAGCAATAGAAAGAGAATGCTATGAAATTACAACAATCAAGTTTAGTCCCAAGGAAGAGATATGTCAAGATACTTCATCTGATTCTCTGTAATGGTAAGGAGTCATAGATATAAGATGTTATATATAACGTCTGAGGTTTTTTTTCTATATTTTTTTTAGTTTTTTACCTTATTTTGGGTTTTCTTGGCAAAGATACTGGAGGGATTTGTCATTTCTTTCTCTGGTTTATTTTATAGAGGAGGAAACTGAGTCAATCAGTGCTAAGTGAGTTGTTCAGGGTCACACAGCTGGTAAGTATCTGAGGCTAGATTTGAATTCAGGCTACTCTCCTGTTTTATTTTTTCTCAGACCAAAGGAAATAGAGTTGAATAAGTTAAAATACTTGTGGCTTTTCATTTCTTAACAGTCTCAAAAAATTTAGATATTTGGTTTGGAAAATCAAATATAAATGAAAATATAGACAAGTGAGTAATGGTTCTTGAGAAGTAGGGAAATGAAGATGATGTGAAAACAAAATATGGATACCAAAAATCAATTTGTAAAAGAAAAATAAATTTCATGTTCTAAATTTAAAATGATAATATGCAAATATGCCTTCCATATTAATGCCAACCTTTGTATTTTCATATTATCTATAAATGTTGCTGATTATGAAGGTACATAAATAGAAATGTAAATTAGATAGACAGATATTTTTAAGTGTATGGCACCAAGAGTTCTACTTACATTATTCCTTTAGAAAAGAAAGCTGTTTTTGAAGATCTATGATACATTTGAATTTTTTTGGTTAAAATTATTTTTCAAATATGATGTCATGCAATGTAATTCAGTAATTAAAAGCTCAATGTTATAAAATAGCATTGTAACTTTTTGAAATTTTTTTTATGGGCTGAATATCAGATATTAAATTGTTGCTTTTGAAAACCTAAACACTAACCAGAAAGATAAATTTTGGCTTGGAGACATTTTAAGATCATTTCTTCCCATGTCTTCATTTTACACAAAATGGAACTGATACCTAAAACATTTAAATGACTTACCTAATATTGTTCATATAGTGTCAGAGTTGTAATCGGAATTCAGGTCATCTGACACCTAATCTATACTGCACCTCATTAAATTTTAATATTGATGTGTGTTGATACTATGAAAATGTTTTAAATATTTAGATGTTTTGAGTATTAGAGTTAGATTTATTTGTACAATTTTAAATAATTTTCCTAAAATGTCAATTTAATTTTGTGCTAGTTACCTATCATTTTGAACATTAAATGAGGTATGTTTAAATGAAATAATTTCTTGAAGTTTTTAATAAAACATTTTACATTGTATTGAAAAAATGTAAACTTTTAAAATTGTTTTTTTAAAGTTTCATTTGGCATCTATTTATGTCTTTCAGACACTAAATATTCAGACATTCAGAGATGACTTTGCTAATTTAATTTTGTCTATTTTCCATATCTAGTCAATTATCTATTCACTTGAACTTTTTAAGCAGTTCTAAAGAAAGTAGCAAAAAATATACATTTCATATTTTAAAAAAACATTTTGTATATTGAGAGTTCAGTCTTCTTTAAAAACAAAAACAGAAACAAAAACAAAAACATTCTTGCTCAATGACTTCATAGTTGGAGGTCTTGTTTAAAGTGTTAGTCTCAGGACACCCTTGGATTTTTCAAACTCAAGTAGAGACATTTCTAAATTTATAAATATCCATAATAGACTTCAGCAGAAGTCATATGCAGGAGTTCACACAACGGTGAGATATAGGAAAAGTCATCACAATATTTATCTGAAAATTCTTTAACTAAAAGACTCTCACGGATGATTTAGATTGAGATTTGGGCAATGGCCCAAAATAATACTTTTTTTTTTCCTTCCAAAATGAGTTCATCTACTCCTAGTGCTGTATCAACCAATAGGTCAAAAAGTAAATGGCTTAGAGCCATATCCAACCATTAAATTTATAAAGAAATATGGTTGATTTTAGTGAAAGATTCCCATATGGAATGTAGGCATTATAAAAACAATATAAACAAAAGGGTGAGTGAGAAAACATTTTGAATGTTGCTTTTATTATTCTTGGAAAGATTTCTGGAAATTCTATTGATTTGGAGACTCCTACAAATCTTTATATCCAAGACAACTTTAACCTTTTCCCTTAGAAAGTAAAAAAAGTCAACGTATGGGTAATGACAATGTGTAAATCTTTCTCAATAGTGAAACTGTGGTTTTGAATAAATTTACTTTAGAACCTACCATGATTTTTGCCTAAATAATATCCAACCAATGGTACAATTTCTAATAGACCAAGTTCATCGGATTTACATTTTGAGTGATCACAAAAATTCAAAATTGGGCAATTCTAAGCTAATAACAATATTGTCTAAGTAACTTTGAGGTATAAACAGGGTAAAATGCAATAAAAGCCTATTATTCATGCATGCTTCCTAAAGTAACTAAGATGCTTCCACTTTATTTGAATATTGCTTTTTGTTTCCTCTATTAAATAGTGCTGAAAAACCACAACTTCAGTCAATCAGTAAACAGGGTCATTACTTCTAAGTGTTTCAGATTCAGAATCAAGGGTTTCATTTAATTTTCCTAGCGGAATAATGCATATAGATGAGGATGTCAAATTGCAAATAACCTGTATTAGAATAGCGTTTACAATGCTTATGGTAAGTAATCAACATTATTGACTTAGCTCAGGGATTTAAAATGCTGAAAAACACTAACAGAATAAATTGATTGGAAGAATAGAGAAGTATATCACTGTGTTAAAGATTTGAAATGAAAGTAAAACACATTACACTTTTGTAGCTTAGAAGTACATATGCATATATATGTACAAGTATATACAGATAATGTGGGCACTATTGATTTAAACTGCCCACAGGGACTGCAGGAAAAATGCCGACTTTAGTTTCAGTGGTTATGTTGGTATTCATTATCAATATGATAAAATACAAATTGGAGGCTCTGTAATATAGATTTAATGCCCCTGTTGAACTTTTTTCCATTAGTCGCTAATGGCTATCCCTATTTACCTTTTATAGCTTTGAATGCTCATTCACTTTTCTCTTTCAATAACTATCATTGTCATGGAGAAAATCATTTTGCTACAATTTAAAAGACCTCATTTTTTCTTAAAAAATTCAGGAACATGTAGTTGTAAAGACAACTTTAACCTATACTTTCCACAATGTGTCAGGACTCGCAAAAATAATATTTCTTACTTTTTAGGACTAATACCATTTCTAAAATTGAAACAGTCTTAAGACTGTTAAGCTTCTATGATTATTTTTAATAAAACATTTTGTCAGTATCTCTCATGAAAAATCATTATACTATTTTATAAAAAATCTTGAAAACTGAAATTCATTTCTACATTGAGTTAAGTTTCTATATATGTATGCTTGTATATGTATGGGTGTGTATGTATGCTTATGGAATTGCTTTCTAGTGCACTAGAATATACTCTTTTCTAGAAAGAAAAGATTTTGAAAAATATATCACATTAACTTGTATCCTTAATACTTAATATGTGTGGACACAGAATTACAAGTGATATAGGGCATCAGCCCATGTACTTACAGCAGGGATACCTTTCAACTATACAAAATACTGAGATGAGCAGTAGAAGCACAGGGCTAACTGCAAGCACAGAATTTATGGTAGTTACATACATTTAAGGCTTCCAAATTTTGGGAATTTACTATTTTTCAGAGTGGCCTATCCAAACTTGTAGCCAGTTTTAATTTTTAGTACATATTTCCTCACGTTGAATTATGCTTCTTTGTACTTCCATTCCATGATCCCTTGTTTGCTGCCTAGATCCAGGGATTGATGCTAGTAGATAGGGCAAATGTCTTGTAATGATTATGAAATAAAATCTAGTTTGCAATTGAAAACTCTTTAAGTATTTTCCCAGCCATCAGATTTAGAAATTTTTACTTCTGTCACATGTTCTAGTTGTACAAACACACGAAGAAGATTCTTTTTAATTCAAGGACAAATTCCAGAAACCATTATTTACTTGATAATTGATTGCTTGTTTAGCTAGAATTTAGACTTTTGACATAAAAATGGCAGAAAGATTTACTACTTTTCCTGCCTAATATTGGAAGATGAAATGTTATTTCCTCATTGGTCCTAATAAAACTTGTTGAATGGTCATGGCGTTGTTCAATTGTGTCCAAATCTTCATGACCCCACATGGGGTTTTTTGGTAAAAATACTGGAGTATTTTGCCATTTCCTTCTCCAGAAAATTAAGGGAAGCATAAGTTAAATTACTTGTCCAGAGTTATACAGCTAGTGAGCATCTGAGATAAGATTTGAACTCATGTTTTCCTACCTCAGGCTCAGCATTCTAGCCATGTAGCTGACCATACTGTAGACAAATATGGACTAAAGAAATACATTTGGATTTATTCAAACAAATTGCTACTTCCAGTACTATCACCCCCAACAACCTGAATGAATTTAAAGCCATTTACTAGAGACATCTGGGTAATTTCTTTTATGGTTTTGCCTCTATAAATAGCAGAATCAAGCTACTAATTTAGGAAACCCAAATGTGGATTCTCCAACATTTGTCTCAAGAAGAAATTTATGAAATAGTAGTCAAAAATAAAAGAAGACTTTTTGTTCACCTTAACTAGGACCTGGGCTCAAATCTGGTTCAGACACTTATTATTTGAATTTGGAAGCAATTTATACTTTCTGCACCTCAATTTACTCATGTATAAAATAAGAAGGTTCCATTGGATTGATGTTTATGGCGCTGCCAGTTCTAAATCATTTATCCAGTTCTTTTTATCTTCAATAATCCAAATCCTCCAGTCTGGTTGATTATCATTTCCTAAATTTCAAGGTTTGCTTTTGCTATTATTATTTTCTATGGATTTCCTATTTAGTTGCTCTTCCTTTTCACCATGCCTGGAAATATTTTGTCTTCACTATTAAATCTTTTCTTCCTCTTTATTTAAAATACAGATCATATTTTTACCTCTTTCATGATACTGTCCATGGCTATCCAAGTCCATATTTCTTCCCCTTCTTGACATTATAGAAATATGAATTGATGAAAAACCACTAGTATTAAAGACCAATGTTTAAATTCCATTCTAATACTTAGTACCTATATGAGCTTAGACAAATTTCTTAACTTTACTAAGCCTCAGTTTATCCTCTAGCTAATGAAAAGGGGGCAGGTAATTTCTGAGATGTCTTCCAGCTTAATGAATCTATTGTCCTTTGTTCTTCATTCTTAAAGGGGACTAATGACATCATGAGGGTGATGTCTTGACTTTTTTTTTAAATAACTTTTTATTGACAGAACCCATGCCAGAGTCATTTTTTACAACATTATCGCTTGCACTTACTTCTGTTATGATTTTTTCCCCTCCCTCCCTCCACCCCTTCCCCCAAATGGCAAGCAGGTGTCTTGACTTGAATGTAAATTAGATATAAGTGAAATAGTGCACATATTTTTTGGCCTCGTTCTTACCTCCAAAGTCACTGAAGTCCAGTTGTAAGAAATTAGTCAAGACGAGCAACATCTTCGGATGCATTGGATGTACTTTGGTTAAACCTTATTACCACATTGTAATTGTTCTCTGATGATTTTTTAAAAATATAAATTTTGTCTCCCAATTTAATTGACAAGTTTCTTAGTGAAATGAACTTTATCTTCTACCTTTTTGGACTATTCATATTTTCTGGCACATTTTTGGTCATAAGGAGACATGAAAACTCTTACCAACTTCATCATGAGGAAAAGCAAAATAATAGTGGAACCTTTCCTCTGTAGCAAAGCTAATTCATTTTCTGCCCACAGGCTATGCGTACTTACATTTTGAGTATGTTATCACACAAGCTTTTGTTTAAAAAGCCTGCTGAAGGGCTAAATTTTTTATAATGCAATTTCCATCATCTCTGTTCCTTGATGGAAGAGCATTCTGTATACTTGTATTCAAAATCTGTGAGAATTTGTTTTTTTAGTATTATCAGTCATGACATAAATCTTTGGAAACAATCACTTTTTCTCCTTGTTAAGTATACTAGGTATTTGGGTGGTAATACTATATGCGGTAGATTCTTTTAGAATGAGGAAATGGTTTTCCAAATTAGTTATTTTTTTAAGTAATTACTAGACTAATATTCCTACAATATGCTTTTAAGTGCTAAGCAGCAATTTGACCCAATCATTACATACAATATAGAAAAAAGAAAGAAAAGAAAACTGGTTTATGTGCTCATTTCTTCTTCATTCTCTATATCCTTGGGAATCATGGGACTTGTATCCATTCTGGTTGGGACTGAACAACTTAATATTTCAGTTGTGAGGTAGATTGAGGGTATGCTTCATGAAGCAGCAGCTTTTAGCATATTTTTTGTACTATATTATTACCATTAACCCAGATGCTCTGAAGAGCTGCACCTTTAGTATTTCAAATTGCACTTAGAGTTATTCACTTGGGATCATTACCCAACAACTAGAGGTTCACTTTCTAAACCTCCTAAAGGATTCCCTAGTGGGCTCCAATTCTGTTATCACTGATATATAAGAAGTATGTTTCTATTAATAATGATATCTTTGTCCATTATGGTAGATAGGTGTCTCCCTATAAGTCCTATTCAAAGAATGTCAAATGGCTAGTATAACACACAATTGGGTTTTCTATTCTCCTACCTGCTATTCATCTTGATGTGATTTTCTTAGTGTCTTAAATACTATGGTTCTTTATCAGGAGAGTTTATGCACGATATAGAATTTGATTAGAACAGATTAGGGTTAATTGTGGGAAAAAATCTTATATTTTAAGAAACTCTTATGGATTTCAGTCAGATTTAAAATGGATAGGCTATTAGACCAAGAACAGATTTCTAGGCAGAAAGAAGAGTCTATACTTCTGTGATATATCATACCTGTGACTAAGAAACAGCAAAGAATAGTGGAAAATATACTGGAGTGGGGGTCAAGGGACTTGTAATAAGATCTGCCCCAGATACTCAGTGCCTATGTTACTGTGAGCAAGGAATAATGCCAGGTGTGTTAGCATGCTACCATAACCCCGTCTATAGGTTGACTAAGGATAGTGGATTGCTGCTCTGTAATAGGATTAAGCTGATTCAGTGTGCATGTGAAATCTAGCATCAATATGATGAGCCCCTGAGAGGTTGGAACTCCCTCAGGAGAAGCAAACAAGCCCAGGTCAGAAATGGATCATGTTTGAGTTGATCACTACCTACTACTACATGGAATGATCACTATCTGTAGAATCAATCTATGAGTGACCACTCAACTTCCAGCCTGAGAAAATTAAAGATACAGAATCTCCCCCCCAAAAATCTCCAAAACAGAATCTCAGTTGTCCCCATTTATAAATAGTCTACTTCTATTACTTATTTCATAAGATTGATATGAGCAGAGCATTTTGTAAGCCTGAAAATATCTAAATGAGTATGAATTATTGCTGAAGTATTATAGATCAACAAAGTTTTGCTACTCATCACATTATTTTGAGAAGAGGTTCAGAGATAGCATCAGAATGTAAATGTTACAAAATAGGTTTAAAACTCCTCCAGAAAGAAACCTTCTCTATGAGAAATGTGAAGTATCTACTTGTTCCTTGTTGAGAGATGTTAATTTAAAAAGGGAAAAAATGAGAAGTCTTAATATATTAGTGAGTCAATAAAAATTTGATAAATGCCTACTATGTACCAGACCCTATGCTAAGCATTGAGAATATAAAGAAAGGCAAAGGGTATTCCCTGTTCTCAAGCAGTCTAATAGAAATGGTAACATGAAAACAAGCATGTACAAACAAATTCTTTATAAGATACATTGTAATTAATAAACTGAGAGAAGAGAGTATCATAAGGGTGTACTGAGAATGGCTTCTTGTAGAAGGTGGGAGTTTAACTGGAAAATGAAAAATGTCAGGGAATCCAAAAGGTAGAGATGAGGAAGGAGAAAATCCCAAGCAAGGAAAGCTGTCAGTGAAAAACCACAAAAACCACATAAAAAGCACAGAACGTTTATTATTCCTTATTCAAGGAATCCAAGGAAGCTAGTATCCTTGAGTCACAAAGTAACTGGAAGGGAGTGAGATGTAAGAAGAGGTATAAATTAGGAAGAGGTCAGGTCAAATGTTTTGATTGTCAAACACGAGATTTTTAATTTGAATCTCTAGGTAAAAGAGTGGCACTGAAGTTTACTGAAGAGATAGAAGGCAGGTAATATGGTTAAACTTACATTGAAAACCAATTTGGTGTCGGAATGGATATATTAGAGTGAGAAAAGACTTCAAGGTAAGCAGACCCACCAGCAGGCCAATGCAATAGTTCAGGCATGAAGTGTTAAGGGGCTTGTACCAGAATGTTGGCAGTGTCAGAAGAGAGGATTATTCAAAAGAAATTGCGAAGATGAAAATGACAGATATTGGTAACAGATTGAATATGGGAAATAAGGGATAATAAAGAGTTGAGGATTGTGTCTAGCTTGTGAGCGTGTGGGGGGCTGAGAAGATAATTTTTCTTTCTAAGAGGAGGACAAATTTAAGATGATGATAAGCAGGAGGAGGAGGAAGAAGAGGAAGAAGAAGAAGAAGAGCAGGATGAAGATAAGAAAGGGAGAAAGATCCAGGGGGGAAATAATGACATGCTGAGTTTAGGATTTCTATTCTACATCCATCCCAAGATGACTGAAATACAATTGGAAATATGATCTTGGACGTTAAGAGAGAAGTTGAGACTAGAAAAGTAAATAATAGAATTGTTGGCAATTCATAGTGAACACATAGGAACTGATGAGTTAAGTTATATAATATACATAGAGAAGAAAACCCAGAGCAGAATCATGAATGATATCCATTTGTCAGTGTGCCTTGGATAAAAATTCAGAAGCAAAGACTAAGAAGGAGCTGTCACCCAGCTAAGAAGAAAACCAGAATAGAATTGGGTTCTGGGAACCTAATTGGAAAAGAGTTTCACTGAGAAGAGAGTGATTGATAATATCAAAGGAATCATTCTTAAAAAAAAAAAAAAAAAGGAATCAGAGAGGTCAAAAAGATTGAAGGAGGAGAAAAGACTTACAGATCTGTCAATTAAGATATTACTAATAGCACTGGAGAAAGTAGATTTAGTTGAATGATGTAGTCAGAATCCAGATGTTAGAGATTTAAGAAGAGATTGAGATTCATAGGTGTTATTCTTTCTTTAGGAAGATGACCTGCTGCTTTGATCCTGAAGAAATGTCCATCTGTTTTCAAGGCAGAAATTATTTAAATTGGAAAATAAACTGTCATCATTTCATCTCAAAGATAACCATATATCTAAAATGGTTGATAGCCTTTTGTTCTAGGTTTTGCCACATGTATGAGGTAGTAGTGTATCACCCCAGACTACTTATGTTTAGTTACCATCTTGAAATTGTGTGTTCTGGGAATAAATAGATGTTTCAATTAAAAATGTAAATATTATCGCTAATCATCCTATGGTAATTTTATATGGCATCACCTTCCACAATATAATTATTATCATGCAGTATTTTCATGAGTTATAAAATATACATAAGTGGTGAATTGTCTTGCTCCCTTGTCCCTAGTTTTGATATCATTGGACTTTTAAGACTATTCTGACAAATGATTTCAATTCACAGAAAAATGGTTATATTTTGCTTCTAAAGAAAACTTAAACTAAAATAAATAAGAAATCCCTAATTCATATGTCCCCTATTATCTTCCAGGTGACTTGTATAATGTAGATTAGAAGAGGAGTTATTCAGGAAATTTGTTAATGTTGAGGATGAATTGAGTATTTTTAAAAAATGGATTTACAAATATATAGATATACACACACACATATCAAACTTTATGCAAAGTACTGGATTACCACAGGCATACTATAAATATATATGTGTGTGTGTGTGTGTATAAATATACGTATATGTATATGTTTGCATTGTGTAGATATATACATATGTGTATAGATGTGTGTACATGTGTATGTCAAAAGTTCCTTGTTTCAATGAACTTGGGATCTAGATGCGAAGATATAAACTTATAAATTAAATTACAATGCAAATTAAATAATATGAGAGCATAAATACTATGAAAGTTCCAGTGAAACACAGATCAAGTATCAGATGAATAGTTATTGATAATAAGTATGTTGAATTCCAAGGAAAGTTCAATCACTCATGCTTAGAATTATTTAGTTTGGCTACCTAGAATGCTATTATTGGAACATAAATGCCTTTAAGGAATTAAATGGAGTGGAATAACATATTCCAAATGAGAAAATGGGAACAAAATTAAGGGGAATGGAACAAGCATTTATTATGCTCTTATTGTGTGCTAGGCATTTTGATAATCACTTTACAAATGTCTTAAGCTCAGAGGGCAGGAAGTTACATGATCACAGCAGTAAACTCTGTATATGGAGGTGTGGGGGTGTGGGCATCTATCTGTGTGTGTGAATGGGAATATGCAGGAGAAAAAGTGAGGATATAATGAGAAATGCATTTTAAGGATAGAATGTAGAAGATTTTGAATACCATTCTCTTTTCTTTCTTTCTTTTTTTTTTTTAACAAGAAATGAAGTACCATTGAAGATTTTCAGGAAGATTTATGCTGAAAATAGTATGTTGGAAAAATTAATCTAATAATAATATGTAAGATTAAAATTAAAAGAATAAGTCTGAAGGTAGGAAGATAATTTATATGGAGAAGGTTTTTTCAATATTCACTCTCTTTGATGATAAGCCTAGACTAGAATTATGTCAATAAGAGAAGAAGGGAAAGTACAGATATAAGAGGCATTAAAAATATGGAAAAAAACTGCAAACTAAAGTGATCATCTTCATGAACTGGGGAATGGGTGACCACATTTTTAGGTATGATTATAGTGAAATACTACTGCACAATAAGAGTACATTTAGGGACTAGGAGAATGATTGTTTTATTGAGAAAAAATAGAGAAATGTGGTGGGAGAATTATTTTTGGACATAAGTGGTAAGTCTGTTTTTAGCCTGTTGAGTTGTTCATTTATTTATTTGTTTTTAACTTGTTTTGTTTTTATATATTCATTTGATCTTACCAGACCTACAATTTTATGAGTATTAGGAACCCACAATGAGAAAAAATTCCTCTATCAGAGTTATACCTGCTCTTAACTTATATTCTTAGAGTATTGCCTAGGGTACTAATAAGTTATGTGACTTGTTTAGTATTACACTATGTTGAGATTAAGATGATGGATGGACATTCCAATGACAACTTCTAACAAGCATTTGAAGGTACCAGAAAGAGACAGAGAGAGAGAAGAAAAAGAGAGACAGAGAGAGAGAGAGAGAGAGAGAGAGAGAGAAGAGAGAGAGAGAGACAGAGACAGAGAGACAGAGACAGAGAGAAGAAGAAGATGAAAGAGGAGGAGAAGGAGGAGGAAGAGGAGAAGGAAAAGGAAGACGAAAAGGAGAAGGAGATGAAGAAGGAGAAGGAGAAGAAGAAAGAAAACAGAAACTTAGGCATTATCTGGCAGACATGCCAATTATGATTTGAGAATAGAAACAACCTTCAAAGCAAAATAAAGAGAGAAAAGGAGATAATTGTGGGCTGAACTTTTATGGATATTTCAATGGATATCCCTATCCATGAAGGAAGGAAGAAGAGATAAATCAATATTTATATGAATTTTCATGGCAGATTCTGATATTTTCATAGTTGCAATACAACAGAGTAGAGATAGATTAGGACTGCTCAAAATTGCCAAAAATACATGATAATATAGTATCACAGAAATCAAGAAAATATTCTTTTTAGCCTACCAGCTAGAATAACAGATTTTCTAGATCTCAAATTAATAAATATGTATCATAGACCCAGGGCTATAAGGAACTCCAAATGTCATCTCTTCCAACCTCTATAACTCACTTGCCTTTTTTCCACAAAAAATTTAACTGTTCTTTTTAAGACCCACATTACTAGAGAGGGTTTTTTTTTGTTATTTGGGATTTTTCTGCCTTTAAAAGTTTTATTTTCTGCAAATAAATCTAAAAAGTAGTCCCTTGAACACTGAGAATATCAACTCTTAGCTAAAAGGCCATTACTGTCTACATTTTGTAATGCGTTCTCTTCTGGTAACAAGTTCAGAATTTTTAATGGTCCTGGATTCATGATGATTTCTACAGAATAATATAAAACAATTATCAACTACATCTTTCTAACTATTTATTTAGCTTATATCAGATATTTTCAGTTTATATCCTGGAATTCAAAAATAACATTCTAAAAGATATTCAGTATTAGTAACTCACAATCAATCAGAAAAATAAATACTATGTATAAAAAGTATAAGAATTCTTAATTTCAAAATTGTTTTACAGAAAGACATACAAAAAATTTTACTTAGCAAGAGGCTGCATCATAAAATATTAGTCAAGTACTAACATAGTCATTAATCCTTCTCTTTAACAAAAGGCAATTTCACAGCCTCATTTACCAACTGGAATATCCCAAGTCTAGTTCGTAATTGTGCTTTTTATTCATCTCTGTAAATTCCATTTAGGGCTTTTTAGCAGTTTCTTAGCATAAATGCAATGGATGTTGTTAAATTGGATTAATAGCTTTTATAAGTAATATATATTACCTATATATTAAACTGGAAGTATTTCAACTCATTGTGGCAATCACTCTTTTAATGCATGCTTATATTTTTAGAATTTATTTTATTGTAACTAATATTTTTGCACTGAATAATATTTTGCAACATCTTTCTGTGATGTTGGTTTTATAAATAGAATCATACTGAGAACTGGGGGTTATGGTCATTCTTAGCTCACTTCACATTGTTTTGGCCTGAGGCAAGCCTGGGGATGGAATCATTTCAGGTGGGTTAGAACCCAGATAAATAACCATAAAAGTCTTGCAACAACACTTCTTTTTCCTTTTTTTAATTGAAATTTTCAAGTTCACTTAATGTGGAATGCAATATCATTAAGTTTGTATGTTAAAGAATATTTTGGAATAATGCATATATTTACTGCCACTATTGAAAATTAGAAGTAGCATTTCACTTTGGCTTCTTCTGACTCAGAAATATAATCCCACAAATAACCATACTTCTCAGCTGCTTCAGAATCAATAGCAATCTTGGCTAAGGGTGACTGAAGTTGGACATTACACTTCAGAGAGACTCAAAGGATTCCTTCATCATTGCCCTCAACTTGGAAGCAAGTCACTTTTAAAACATTCCAATAAACGTATTCTAAGAAAAGTTTTTGAAATCTCCCTAAATAGGAAGTTAATGTCTAACTTGATGTTCACTTAGCATGCTTAAGTGTCTCTAATGGAATTCTGAATTAAGCATTGTGTAGTAAGTGTGGAATTTCAGCTTACTTTTATGTGTTGGCAAGGCTTTGATTGTATCTTAATTATCAATGTTTATATGAATTTTCATGGCAGATTCTGAATGTTTTCATAGTTGCAATACAAGAGAATAGATTTTACAATACTCCATAGAGGAATCTTGTCTATGGAACTTGTTTCTACTTCGTCTTCTCTATGTATTATCCTCCCACTTTGAGGCTAAAGGATAGATGACATCTCAGGAAACTCTTTACTTGATATTTTTAGAGATATCAGCAAAGGACAAACTTTTATCAAAATAATAATACCCCAGATTCCATTTGGGTAGATTTATTATTTCAATGATTCACTTTTTAATGATTTGAACCAGCTTATTACATTTCTAGTTGCAAGTCACTGAAATCATTCTTCAGTGTCTTTTTGCATGGTAGTGACCCTCAAATCTCAAAGGCAATACCAGAAGAAACTAAGATTTGGCACTTCTGCCAAGCTAGAAACAATTTAACTACAGGCCTGCCAACAGACTTTGTGGCTGTCACTTGAGTGACAACCTAGCTAAGCTCTCATATTTTTGTTACCAGCAGGTTGGCCACCAGGTTATATTTTTCAGCCTCAGGCTTCAGTAGTCCACAACTTAAGGTAAATTCCCATTATGGAATGGTAGCTTTAAGTACTAGCAGAAATAAGAAAGATATATTGTACAGAACTAGAGAAATGATAGTCCTGCTGTTCTCTACCTGAGTCAGAACACATCTGGCTTATTGTCTGAAGTTCTATGTGCCAAACTTCAGGAAAAGTATTGATTAGGTGGAAAGCATCCTGAGGAAAACAACCAAAATGGTGAAGAGCTGCAGGTTCATTCTACAAAAAAAATCCACAAAAATTCTTTCTAGTTGCAAGAACTGGTGATGTTTAACCTGGAAAAGAGAAAACAGTGGGTGAAATAATAATTGCCTTCAAGAATTTGAAAGATTCTCAAGTACAAAAAAGTATGTATTTGTTCCTTTTGACTACAATGGACAGAGCTAGAAATAATAGGTAGAAGTTAGAAATGATTTCTCAATTATTAGCTATGTAAAAATAGAATACACTTTCTGAAGATATAATAATTTTCTCTTCAGTGAACACTGTCAAACAAAGGCTGGATAACAGATGGATAGGACATGATGGAAAGGCTATGAAGAGGATTTCTCTTTTGGGACTAGTGGACTCTGTTCCAACTGATATTAAATGGCTTTTCCTAAGATTTCACACATTCTCACAGCCCCTCATCAAACAAAAATACAATTCCCTGGCCACCATTCCTTTACATGTCCAACCTAAACTTCTTGAAGAGATCATTCATATTTCTTTTCTATTCATATGTGCATTGTTTAGCATAATCCATATCACATAGTAAATATTTAAAATTTTTTTTTCATTTATTCACATTAAGACATGGAGGATCTGTGTGATTTGGAGTACAGAATGTCACAAAACTGCTGAAATCTCTGCTTTTTTGAAATGCCATGAGTGAATGGGAAAATAAAAAAAAATAAAAAAACAAATAAACCTTTATTAACTGCTTATATCTTCCTAGGCATAAGTTCTGGGATATAGTTTTGATGGGTGGATGATAATTGGTTATTCTAAGCAAGTAAGCAAGGAGATAGTCAAACAATATGGAGTAGGCATCATATGCTCGTGTGTGTGTATGTGTGTGTGTGTATGTGTATGTATATGTGTTTGAAAGGGAAAGGGATTGCATTCTTTTCTAATTCAATGTTTTATTTTTCTCCAATTACATGTAAAACTATTTTGAAGCTTCATTTTTAAAAGTCAGTTCCAAATTCTCTCTCCCTCCCTTCCAGCCTCCTCATTGAGAAGGAAAAACAATTTGATTTGCATTATACATGTGTAATCATGCAAAACATAGTTCCATATTAGTCATAGTCCATATAGTCCATAATATAAAATAAAACATAACGAAAATAAAAACCCAAGAAAAATAAAATTTAAAAAAGGATGCTTCAATCTGTATTCAGATTCCATCAGTTCTTTCTCTAAGGATGGGCAGTGTTTTCACAAGTCTTTCAGACTTGTCATGGGTCACTGTATTACTTACAATAGATAAGTCATTTATAGCTGATCACTGCTGCTATTATGATAGCATATCAGTTCATGGTAAGTCTCTCCAGGTTTTTCTGAGAGCACCTAGCTTATCGTTTCTTATACCACAATAGTATTTAATCACAAACACATACCACAAATTGTCCACCTACTCCTAAATTGATAGGTGGTCCCTCAATTCCCAATTATTTGTCACCAGAAAAAAGCTGCTATAAATATTTGGGTATAGTTCCAAATTGCTCTACATTATGCTTGAATCAATTCACAACTCCACCAATGATGTATTAGTGTCTCAAAATTCCCACCAACATTTATCATATTCCTTTTCTGTCTTATTAACAAATCTAACAGATATGAGGTAGTACCTCAGGATTGTTTTCATTTTCATTTCTTCAATCAATAGTGATTGAGAAAACTATTTTATTTCTATGGTTACAAATAGATTTGAATACTACTACTACTAATGTGAGATGAGGCCTTTATAAGAGAAACTGGCTTCATTTTTTTTTTTTTTGAGTTTTGATTGCCAATTGTATTTCCTTCTATCTTTTTTTCCCCTGTCTAATTTATTCTATTCTCCCCTTTCACCCTAACCCTCCTTAAAATGTTTCAGTTCTATTATCTCCCCCAATCCAACCTCCCTTTTATGAGGATCCCCCCTTGTATTATTCCCTTCTCCTCCTGCCTTCTTGTAGGGTAAGGTAAAATAGATTTGTATAGCCAATTGAGGGTGTGTGTTATTTGCTCTCTGAATCAATTCTGATGAGAATAAAGTTATAGGATTCCCTGCCACTTATTCCATGTCCCTATTGACTGTAATTACCCCTTCTTGTAATGTGAGATAATTTATCCCATTCTACCTCCCCATTTCTCTTTCCCCCAGTGCATTCCTCTTTCTTACCTCTTATTTAAATATATATCTCATACCTGTGTCCTCTGTCTATGTATACCCCTAACTGCTCTAATGGTGAGGAAAGTTTTTATGAGTTTCAAGTATCATTTTCCCATGTAGAAATGTAAACAGCTTGACCTTATTAAGTTCCTTGATTACCTTTTCTGGTTTACCTTTTTATGCTTCTCTTGAGTCTTGTAATTCAAAGTCAAATTTTCTATTCAATTGCAGGACTTTCATCAAGAATATTTGAAAATTTTTTATCTCTTTGAATATACAATTTTCTCCTGAAGGAGTCTTGGTTGTAATCCTAATTCCCTTGCCCTCTGGAATATCATATTCCAAACTCGCCAATCCTTTCATGAAGATACTGCTAAATCTTGGCTGTAGTGACTGTAGTCTCACAATACTTGATTTTTTTCTTTCTAACTCCTTGCAATATTTTCTCTTGACCTGGGAGTTCTGAAATTTTATTATAATATTCCTGGGGGTTTTCATTTTTTGGAATTTCTTTCAGGAGGTAATTTGTGGCTTCATTAAATTTCTATCTGCTTCTAGAATACCAGATCAGTTTTCCCTGAAAATTTATTGAAAGATGATATCTAGGCTGTTTTTTTTTTAATTGTAGCTGTCAGTAAGTCCAAAAATTTTTAAATTTTTATTTATTTATTTAAATGTATTTTTTATTTTTAATTTTAAATTATGCAATTAAATAAAGTAAATTTCTAATAAGATACCTTATATTTTTTCTGTTTTTTTTTCATTCATTCTTTTGGCTATCTTTCATTGTTTCTTTATTTCTCATAAAGTCATTATCTTCCACTTACTTAATTACAATTTTAAGTCATTAATTCTTTCAGTGAGATTTTGTGCCTCCTTTTCTACTTGGCCAATTCTATTTTTTGGATAATTTTTTCATTTTATTAAATGTTTGACCTTTTTTGGCCAATTCTGCTTTTCAAAGCATTCTTCTCATTGGATTTTTGTACCTCTTTTATCATTTGGCCTATCCTGTTTTTTTTATTTGTTTTGTTTCTTGAGGCAAATGGGATTAAGTGACTTGCCAAGGGTCATACAGCTAGGAAGTATTAAGTATCTGAGGTCAGATTTGAACTCAGCTCCTCCTGACTTCAGGGTCAGCACTCTTTCTATTGCACCCTCTAGGTGTCCACTATCCTGTTTTTTAAGGTGTTTTTCCTTCAGTATTTTTTTGGTGCCTCCTTAGCCAAACTTAATTTTTTTTTCATTATTTTCTTGCATCACTCTCATTTCTCTTTCCAATTTTTCCTTTATCTTTTTAAATTAATTTTCAAATTCCTTTTCAAGCTCTTCCATAACCTAAGACCAATTCATATTTGTCTTCATTTTAAATATATTAATTTTGACTTTGTTCTTTTCTTCTGAGTATATGTTGTGAGCTTCCTTGTCACCATGGTAACTGTTCATTTTTCTAGACTATTTTTTGATTTTTAACTCTTTATTAATGTGAGGCTCTCCTTCCAGGGTGAAGGGCAACTATTCCAAGCTTCAAAGATTGAAAGCTTTGGAAACAGCTGTTGTCAATGCTGACTCATTCACTTCTGAAATCTGCTCCTTGTTTTCTGGGTCCTGTTCTGTACTGGTGTGCCCTGCACTAGACTGTATCTTACTCTCATCCTGGTTCAACAAGGCTTTCCTGCCAAACTTTTTAATTTTTAGGAATAGTAAATATAGTAGGCACTTAATAAATGTTTATTGACTGATTGAAGAGCAGAGAAGTTGTTAGTAGCAACAGATTGTCATTTGGATACCTTCAGTGGGTACTAGATTTAAAATTTAAACATGATTTCTTAAATAGGCCTTTATCTTAGGTAGATGATACTGAGTGGATTGGAAAGTAAATAATTATAAAAAAGAAAATTGGGGTGGTAAAAGAACTAACACATCATTCTAATATCATTAAAATTCAATATATTTTAGAAATCTTAAAACAGGCATTGTATTTTTATCATTATTATTAGATCATATTTTATTTATAACTTCAATTTTCACTTTACCATTTCAGAATATATGTGGATAGATATGTTGTACAGATTTCACAAAAAGGAAGGAAAATGAAAAACTAATAACTATTTTTGTGTACTAGAATTCACTACATCCTTCTTTTTTCTTAGTATCCCTAGTTTTATTCAAAGCCATTTCCTATATGAGATAAATCTTTCTTGTTCTTACCAGTAATAGAAATTACCTTGCTTTTATTTTGTATCCATATCCATTTGGATTTATTTATCTCACATAGTGTGAACCTCTTAACATTATGAACTATCATTATTTTTTCTTTCTGTACTGTTTGACTAGCATCTAGTAGATGCTCAATAAATGTTTCGTGAATAATAATTATAAAACAGCATATTTCAAAGAATTAGCCAGAGCTTGCCTTGAGATTTGTCTAGGTAGACCTCATAAATCAAGGCTTTGAAGTCATTCCACCAAAGGAAAGTCAGACCCATCTTCTTTTTGTTCTATGGTATCCTCTGAGGGACTAAACATATCTCTTCTCAAAGGCTATACACTAGAATCTCTATTCTAATGGATTCATTTAACTATTAATTACCAGTGATCAATAGTCAATTCAAACAAGTTTTTAACAAAAAACATTTACTACAAAGATATAACAAGAACAAAAATTAGAAATATTTTTTGCCATTAAGAAAGTCCCTGGGAAGAGTGACCTCAAATTTACCATAATTTCTATGTAGCATTGGCTCCACTAAGTTCAATATGTATGTGGCCAATGAATAAATGATTTAGCTACAGATTTATTATATCAAAAAATTTACTCAGAACTTTTTTACTCAGTGGCTTCTAGAAATTCTCAGAATATCCAATTTCTTTCAACTAAAAACAGGAAATGCTAGACCACAAGGACAAAAAAATCAAGAATGGAATTAAGTTTTGAATTAAGTCATTTAGTTTTGAGTGGACTTCCAGGGAGAAAGTATCCGAGGGCCTTTTCTCACCTTGTTGTACTCCAGTGCTAGTGCCTTTGAATAAACCTCTATTCAGACTCTACAATAAGAAATGTTCCTCTTTACTATATAGTTAGCAGACCAAGGCTACCGAACCACTGTATACTGGTATTCCACAGTCCACATAGAATTGTATGCATCAAGAACTCTGTCTATACGCATAAGAATTAAGCTTTTTGGATAGTTCCTTTCTTTCTACCCCTACAGACTTGTTCTTGCAATCCCATTTACATGGGGATCCCAAAAGTCTGGCAGTAAGTCTAAATTCCTCACAATAAAGAATGATAGTTGTATTATGAACAAAAAAAAAGGCTTAGAGCCATTTATATAAAGATAATAACACAATAAATTCAGTATATCCACCAATATCCCTACTTGAACACAATGATATTTTGTTATGTATGTATGAAATGTCATGTTATAGTGCAATCACTGTATACTAATCCAATAATTTCTAAATTGCACCCCTTCTACTTCTATTCATTTGTTCCCTTCCTCTAGACTCTCTGTTCTAGGGATTGGCCTGCTGGGCTGACCTATGTACCTTGATAATATAAATTTACCCCTCTTACCACCTAGCTTTCTTATTCAGATTAGCTCCATCTTTATTTAGTACTCTGTTTCCATGTGTTCTATGATTTAGGGAATATAGATACACACACACACACTCATACTCACATAGATACACACACACATACACACACACACACTACACCATACCATATCACTCAAGTTCTTTGACCTTGGTTCTACCATATTTCGCCAGGGTCTTTTCAGTCCTGCCCACTCATAGATTTTGTGTCTTCATATCTCTCTCTTTTTTTTATTATCCTATATTTTCCACCCAAGTACTTACCATTCTCTGCACCCCACTGAGGTTATAAATCTATTTATAACTTGCTCCTAAGCTACTTACTCCCTCAATCCTTCCCCCTCCCCACCCTCCCACATCCCCCCATGATTTCATGGAACTAATTAGCAATGTTTGGTGAGGCATGTTTGTATACATAAACTCTAGTATTGTGGGAAAGAATAGATGAAATATTTTTTGCCTCAGTCAGCTGCAAAAATTCTCTACAATTTGCATAACAACATTTCACAGAAAGAACATGACTCAGTGACTGCCTCAAAGTAACCTTTTATCATTGTATAAAATAGCATTTTAACTGGATTCTTTTTTAATTGCAACCCAGGACTATAGAATCTAATTTCTTAGTACACCTAGGAATAAGAATAGGAAGTACTCAAGTCACACCTCACATAGACTGAGAAAAGATGACAGAAAGGATATAATTACACATAGAATAAATGTCTAGTTTGTTTCTTAAGAATGAAGCAAATCTCTGATACTATGGTTCATCTTTTAATCTGTTGCTATGCCAACAGGGAAAAAAATTAATGGATCCAAGAAATGGGACAATTTTCAGAAATATAACTACAGCCCATTTTAGATAAGTAAAATCACATTCATATTATTTCTCCCAAAGATAGAAAAACTGAAGGAAATTAGTATAGAAGTGATTGATCAGAATTTTCCAGACAACATAGTGAGATGTTGTAGGTCCCACCTAGTATTCTGGTCTTCTCCTAGATCTAGAAATCAGCTTATTTTCTGAAAATTAAACACAGTACTATTGTTCATTCTGGATACTGGGGATAGATTCCCCATGTGAATACTACATGGAATCCCGAAAATTCATCTCTCTACATTTACATCTATTCTCAGACACTTACTGTGTGGACATGGGCTAGACAGTTAACTCTATTTGCCTCAGTTTCCTCATCTGTAATATGAGCTAGAAAAGGTAATAGATTCACAAAGAGTTGAAAACAACAGAAAAAAATGATTGAACAACAAATTATCCATTCTACAGTCAGAAGTCCATTGTGGATTATATATATATATATATATATATATATATATATATATACACACATACATACACACACACACATACACACACACACACACACACACACACCTGTATAATACACTTAACAAAAGAAAAAAAAAGTAATAAGTCACCACACATATAAATTGAGCATAATAATAAACTGATATTTTCAAAGATAAAAGCATCATCATGCAATCTTATATGCAAATTATTACTATGCTTGAGGAGCCAATTTAAGACCTTTTTTTCTTTCTCAGTAGATAGAAATGTTAAATTAAAATGATGACCTAAAACCTATAAATTTTGAAAAATAAAAATTATAAGATCATTAAAATTCCAAAGTGACATTTTAGCAACTGGACATTCAGTACCGGTATCAAATCCTTCCCATATTTCCTGCTAATTAAGATACTTTTTTTTAACATGAAAAAGAACAATAAAATATATCTATCCCTTTTATCCAAGAATCAAGATCAGACTGATTGTATTGTCTATTCAGCAAAATAATGATGAGGGTCAGCTTCAGTTCTATTCTTAAATGGAATTCATAAGGAAAAAATGCATAACTCACTATGATTTTTTAAAAAGCATTTTCAATTAACAACATACCCATATGGGTGCTCCTGCCTTATTGGCAATAAGGGGAAAACTCTTACTTCAGCTCATTCTCTAACTGTATAATAAGAAAAGAAAACATTTATGTTTAAATGGCTCAATTATCAAATGGAATGACTATTTACCATGATCTCTGCAATCTTATGATTATGAATGTGCACAAAAATTGAGAAAACAACTTCCTGAGTGAATTGTATGAAAGGAAAACTATATTCTTCAATTACTTATCATCTTCTATTTGTTATTTGTTGTTGTTTAGTCATTTCAATCATGTTTGACTCTTCATGACCCCATTTGGGTTTTTCTTAACAAAAATATTGGAGAGGTTGCCATCTCTTTCTCTAAATCACTTTGCAGATGAGAAAACTGAAACAAACAGAATTACATGACTTGCCCAGAGTCACACAGCTAGAAAGTGTCTGAGACCAGATTTGAAGTCAGGTTTTCCTAACTCCAGGACTGGAACTCTATGCCACTATGCCATCTGTCTACCCTTTTATTTTCTATTAGATTTGTTATAGGGTCATGTCTGTAATATGACAACTCAACTTTCCTTGATGAAGATATTTCTGTAAAGAGAATGCTTGTCATCTGTAAAATAAAGATATTAGATTAGATGGTCTATAAAACTCTTGACAACTTTAAACCCTGGTATTTCACAAATGTATATTGGCTATTTTGCAACCATCCCATCTTATTTTATCTCCATTTTTTACAATAATAAAACAGAACTACAAAGAATAGTAGAAATTAAGTGGGGATAGCCAAGGTCCTCAGTTCACATTCTTTCTCTGTTACTAGTTATCTGAATCACCTTAAATCACTTCACTTCTCTGCTTCACCTCTTTGGAGTCAGGTACCTTATTTATAAAGTGAGAGGATTGTGCTCAACGATCTCTACGATCACTACCAGCTCTAAAGGTAGGGTTCTGTTATTTCAATATGTATGAATATATCTTCATTATTATTAATGAGAACTTGTTAAAGTAATGCCCTTCATCACTAGATAATCATCACTGTGTAATTCCTGGAGCCATCTTCACTTGCAGTAGTCATCAAAACTCTTTTTTTTTTTTAAATTTGTTCTTAAATTTATTTTAAAAATACAAATATTGTCTTCTTAAAAAAAAACACATGCAGAAAAGTTGATCCATGGTGCTTACTAAGTAAGAAATAAATTCAGTTAATGCAAAATGTAGTCTAGTGTTTGTTACACCTCTAGAACATAAAGTCCTGAGTGGAAAACATCTTTTCTTAGAAAAAAATGTTGGGAAAGTTGGAAAGAGATCTAGGAAAAATCGTTTGGACCAACACCTCAAACCATATATTATAACAAGCTCAAAATGGCTGTACAATTTTCATACGGGAGGTCATACTACAAAAAAATTAGAAAAGATATCTCTCAACAATGATTTCTGAGAAGAAAATTGATAATTAAACAAGACATAGAGAAGATTATAAAAATCAAACAATCAATTTTGATGAGGCAAAATTTGAAAGTCTTTGCATGAATAAAATCAATGGAGGTAGAATTATAAATGCATAGAATAATGAAATAATCATAATATGTATCATTATCAGGAGTCACATATGCAAAATATAAGAGAAAATGACATGAAATATATTGACCAAGAGCCCATCTCCTAATAAATAAGTAGTCAAGAACATGAATAAGGCAATGATGGGGAGGAGGGAGTAGGGAACATGGAATATTAGTATGCAGTAAGAAAAAATGAGTGTGAACCATTTTATAAAAATGTGAAAAATTGTTTAAATTGATACAAATACAATAAGTAATAAGGGTGTGTTATGGACACTAATGTGATATTAGGTTATTAAAAGAGGCATCTGAAAAATGGCAAAATGAGAATCTCACTGTATTTTTTCTTGGTCCAACTATATCTAGAGTGTTCTGTTCTGGGCATCACATTGTAAAGACAAATAAAATAGTATCCTGAAAAATGAAAAGCTCGAGCCATACTATTTGGTGATTAGCTTAAGGAACTAACTAGAACGAATGGACTTAGTCTTATTGAACTATGATATAGAAGAGAGACTGGACTTGTTTTGCTTTTCCACAGAAGATAGAACTAATGATAAGTAGAGTGAAGTTGAAAGAAGGAAAATGTAAGCTAGAAATAAAAAGAAAGCACCCTAAAATTAGAGTTTTACAGAAGTAAAATGGAGTTTTTTTACAGAAATAGAAATCTTAAAAATAAAACCTGCTTGTAAGATGCATTGTAAAGGTATGTTGTAGAGGTAGTGATGGTAGTTTAGTTTTGTTTGGTTTATTTTTCTATTTGGGTTTTTTTTTTGTTTGTTTCTTTGTTGATTTGGTTTAAATATGGCTTGAATCAGTTGTCCTTTAAGATCTACTAACTCTGAATTTCTCTTATTTTGTGATTTACCATGAAGCTTATCTGCCAGTCAATTACCAGTGAGTGTAACAAAATTTTCATGTGTTTTCTCTCTAATGGCATGGCATTGTCCTCTCCTGAAAAGCTTAGTATGATCTATAAACCAAAACATTTGGTTATGCATAGACTTTTGCAAATTAATTATTTTAAATTATTCTCAGAATTGATCATTGTAATCTTTTTATTCATTTTTCTCTACATTACCCTTTTGTCATTGGTTCCCACAAGGCCCAATGATAAATTAATTCAAAATTTTCCTCAACTAGTTTTTCCATGAGAAATAAAGGAGAAAGGAGTAACCATAAAATCTGTAATTTTTTAAAATTTCTCTAACACTTCAAATATCCTTGTATGTCTGAAAACATCAAGAATTGCATTAAGTACAATGCTATACAATTTCCAGAATTTAAATTAAATGTAGAATAATGTACAAAAATAACTATGATACAAGAGAAAATGAGTTATTCTTGTATAGGAAAGATCTAAACAACATAGTTTATGAAATTTGAACAAAGAGATAACTTTGATCTAGTTGGAAGAGGTTAGAAAAGGCTATCTAAAATGTTTGCATGAAGAGTTTGGTACTTAAATTGGACCTTGAGAAGTGGGAAGACATTTCAAAAAACAGAGATGAGAAAAGAGATCCTATTAAAAACATAGCAGAGGTGACCAATGGGGAAAAGATAGAAGAGGAAAGGGGAAGAATAAGTTTGAAGACTAGTTCATTTGGGTAACAATGTAGAAAATGTGAAGGGCCTCCTGAGTCTGTATCCCAAAAAAGATCATAAAGAGGGAAAAGGACCCACATGTGCAAAAATGTTTGTAGCAGCCCTTTTTTTGTAGTACAAGGAACCCATCAGTTGGAGAATGGCTCAAAAGTATTTGAATGTAATGGGAAAATCACTGTTCTATAAGAAATGGTAAGCAGACTGATTTCAGAAAATCCTGGAAAGACTTACATGAATTGATGCTGAGTGAAGTGAGCAGAACCAAGGGAATATTGTGCATAGCAACAAGAAGATTAAATGATGATGATCTACTGTGATAGATTTGGCTCTTCTCCACAATGCAGTAATTCAAGGCAACTCCAATAGTCTTGGGAGGGAAAATGCTATGCACATCCAGAGAAAGAACTCTGGAGACTGAATGTAGACAGAAACATAATGTTTTAATTTTATCTTTGTTTTTTTTACTCATGGTTTTTCCCTTTTAGTCTGACTTTCCATAACATGACAAATATAGAAATATGTTTAAAAGAATTGCACATTATTAACATTAATGTTAATTATCACCTAATTATTAACATTAATAATAGTAAGCATAAAAGAAAAGCACATTAACTTATATTGGATTGCTAGCTGTTTTGGGGAAGAGAGAGGGAGAATAATTTGGAACACAAAGTCTTACAAAAATGAATGTTGAAAACTAACATTGTGTTTGGGAAAAAAGTAATACTGAAAGAAAAAAAATTGGAAATTTGAAAGCCATAGGCAAGAGGCAGTACAGAGAGGTAGAGTTGAGCCAGATGTAATCCTTAAGTTCCAGCCTCAATTATTTTTATTTCTATATGCATACATATATGCCTATGCACATGCAATGGAATGAGGAGTGATTTTGTATTTGTGGTACATTAGGAAAATTACTCAGAAAGCAGTATGATACATTGTAAAGAGAATAAATGAAGGCACAGACTTCATTTAGTAGGCTATTTTAATAGTCTAAAGAAATTCAAGAGAGGTGATAAGTGTAGAATCAATAGGATTTAGCAACTGATTCAATGCGAAGGGTGAAGGCTGAGGGGTTATGTCATAAATTTAGGGGATTAAATACCAACAGTAAAAATAATCAAATTAGGGAGATGAATTGGAAGCAGCATGATGAAGAGCAAAGATTAGAATCTTTAGAGTAAAAAAAGGCTTGGGTTCAAATTCTATACTGGCTAAGGGTCCATGAGGATAATACCTTCAGTACCTAATTCCAAATGGTCATTATGGGGATCAAGAAAGAAAACATGTGAAGCACAATGAAAATCTAAAATTAAGTATTATTTTTGTTATTATCAAAATGTTTAAATGTAGAATGCCTAATGTAATACTTTGAGGTTACTCCAGGTATATAGGAAGTTGGAGACATAAATTAGAAACATGAAAAAATTTGTTCATATATCTAAAATTGAAAAGAGCCTCAAAGTTCGTCATCTCCAGTGGTATCAAACTCAAAGCAAAAAGAGAAACACTAAACTATCTATAATGATCTCTGCAAGTATATATTGGCTTAGAAAACAGTATCATTTTCTATTTTCTGTTGTATATTTATTTATTATTGACTGTTCCCAATTAGCCTTTCCTTTTCTTTCCCTAGATGTGAACTGCTTTTGCAACCCCTCCCCTATTTGATATTTCCTCTCTTTTAATTAACAGATAATGAAATTGAGGTTCAAAGATATTTAATGACTTTCAGCCAGTTCAGCAAGACAGGTGGAATTTGAATACAGATCTTCTGACTTCACTTATGACCTTCTTTCAACTGCCTCCCAGAAGTATTGATGATATAGATGTAAAGGTCACCTAAATAAAAATAACAACTGAAGTCATAGTAGTAGATGAAATTATTGAGGGAAAAGATGTAAAAAGAAAAATGACCAAGTACAGTCCTTCTGGGTATTCAGACATTTAATACGTACAGAAGTTAGCAAAAGAAGAACAGAATCTAGTCAAAGGTATACTCAGGGTAATAGCAATCAAAGGAGAAAAGGGATTTTCACAATGTCCAATGTACACTATTTTTTCAGAAGTTTAGCAATGATAGGGTGGCAAAAAGTTGTGGCCTGAGGAATGGATAAAGAAAAAAAAATTTTTTTCATTAGGCTAGGAGAGATTGAAGCATATTTTAAAACCAAAGAGAAAGAGCCAATGAAAAGAAGAAAATTGAAAATGAAAGAACAGAAATGATCAATGGAGCAAGTTTCCAGCATAGAGAGGGGGTGAGATTATTAAAAGTGTAGGTGGAACATTCAAAGAGATTACTGATGAACTTTGAGTATGCATTGTAGTATATATTTTTTTCACTTTATTTTTCTTGCTTTTTTTGCAATCTGCCTATATGTTGGAACATGGAAATAGGTTTTATATTACTTCCCATATATATAATGGTACCATATTGCTTGCCTTATCAGTGGATAGGAGAGGGATTTGAAAAAGGAAGAGAATTTCAAATGCATATTTTTAAGTAAACTTTAAAAAAAAAATACAGTATGAGTAGAGGGGCTAACTTTGTCCAGAAAAGGAGCAGGATATGCTAGAATAGAAGGCTGGATAAAGATAAAGATATTAAGAAAAGTAAAAGAGAAGAAGTAAGGGAACTTGCATTAGATAGCCTCAGCCTTTTTGAAACAGAGTGTACAATTACTGAAACAGACTTGGAAGATATAGTTGGGAAGCTATAGAAAGAAGAGTCAGCTTTGAAACAACTTCTATCAGAATATCATAAGAATTTTTTTTATTATTGAAGTTTTATTTTATTTATTTTATTTTATGCAAGAATAATTTTTTCAACATTGACCCTTGAAAAACCTTGTGTTCCAGTTTTTCTCCCTCTTCAGCCCACCCTCTCCCCTAGATGACAAGTAATTCAATATATGTTAAACATGGTAAAAATATATGTTAAATCCAATATTGGCTGGTTTATATAATTATCTTATTGCACAAGAAAAATCAGATCAAAAAGTTTAAAAAAATGAGAAAGAAAATAAAATTCTAGCAAACCACAGCAAAAAGAGTAAAAATGCTATCTTTCAACCCACCCTCAGTTACCACAGCCCTCTCTCTCCATATAGATGGCATTTAATAAATGCCAGCTGTATGCAAGATATTTTTAGTAGTCACTGGAGACACAGAGATAAGAACCAAATAGTATCTACTTTCCATGAGTTTACAATCTCTCTTAAGCTCAATATATCTTATAACATGGATATTTTTAACAGTTTTGGAAGCTCTGGATTAGAAAAGAGGAAGTAAATGTTGCTTTATTGTCTAGAGGCATTAATGATAGTGTCAAGTATGTAACAGAATTAAGGATTGAGAAGAAGAAATTGCTGAAAAAATTGGTAAGAATGAAATTGAATTTGAAATAGTGTTGAAAGACTGGGAGAAGAAGGAATCAAAGAAGTGAAGGTGAGGATAAGAACAAAGAACAGATGAGAGGAATAAGGGATAAGAAGAGTTGGAAGGGAAGAAAACTATGATCAGAAAGGCGAATTTCAGAGTTCAGAATTTTGAAGGTAGACAGGTTTCCTAAGATAGCAAACTGTAGGGCTACAGGAGAGGTCGCAGAAGTTAAGGTGTACAATAACCCATAGGAGCAGGAGGCCTGAGGCAGAAACTAGGGCAAATGCCTGGCTACCCCAACTGTCACATTGTTGTTTTATTTTGTGCATCTTTGTCATAAATTGTACTTGTCCATACCCAATGTTATCCTGGCTTTTCATCACTGATTTATGTTATTAATTGAAGTACAAGCATCTCTCCTGTAATGCAATTCATTCAATGGGACTCAGTTCTCAAACACTTCATTAAGTTATAAAATCATTCTGTGAATAATGATTGGCAACAGAATTTCATATGTTTATTGGATCTGGACCACTAAAAGACTTCAGTGATGATCTAGTTCAATTCTTTCCTTTCGTAGATTAGAAAACAAGATAAGGTGAAATGTTTGTTGCATGGTCAATTAGCTAAAAAACATCAAACTTGGATTTTGAACTTTTCTTTCTGGCTCCAAATTTAATAATCTTTAACTTTCCTCATACCAAGATTTTAATTCTGCAGTTTGTAGAATTATTGTACCTTGAATCAATCAGAAGTACGTAAGTGCCCACTATGAGTCAGACATTATGGTAGAAGCTGACAAAAATGACACAATCCTTGAATCTCCGTTTTAAATTTATTCTCTCTCTTGCAGGAATTAGTATAAACTGGACTAATGCTTTTTAATTGTTTTGATCAGAATTTTTATGATTTTTAAAATATTTTTCTTTATTGCTCTTTTCTTTGCATAAATTACTCTTCTAATTTTACTTACTTTATTTTGCATAAGTTTTCTCTGAAATTTCAATTTTCATCATTTCTTAAAGCACAAAATATTCCATTACATTCACATAGCACAATTTATTTAGCCATATACCAATATGTGAGTATCCAATTACTTTCCAGTTTTAGCTACTATGAAAAAGTCAGCTATAAATATTTTTGTACAGATAGATAATTTTTTTTCTTTGATCTCTTTGGATCATAGGCTTAGTAATGGTATCACTTAATTTAAGTATATTTACAGTTTAGTAACTTTGGAATATAATTCCCAAATCTTTTTACAAAAGGTTAGATCATTTGGGACCTCCGCAAATGATACACAAGTAGGACTATTTTCCTGAACTCCGTCCAACAGTTTTCACTTTGGTCTTCTGTTTTTTGTTTTTTGTTTTTTTATCAATCTGACAGATATAAAGCAGAGTTTAATTTGCATTTCTCTAATTATGAATGTTTTGAAGCATTTTTTTTAAATGTGGTTGTCAACAATTTGATTTTCTTCCTTTGAAAATTATGAGTTCATATTCCTAATATATCTTGGGTGTATTTTGGGGAAACTTTCCACAAAGATTTTTCCTTACTTCCCTTTTTCCTATTCAATTTTAACTGCACTAGGTGAAAGCCTTTAAATGAGAGAAATTTATATTTCTTCCTAAGAGTAATAAAGAAACATTGGTGTTTATTGAATAGGGGAGTGACATTGTCAAATCTATGCTTTAAAAAAGCCATTCTGGCAACAATATAAAAGATGAATGGGAGAGGTGAGATCCTTGAGGCAGGAAATCAATCAGAAATCAGATGTAATAATCCAAGTAACAGGTGATGGGTGTCTTTAAGTGGTGGGCATTTCAATAAAAAGAAGGGGACAGATATCAAGAGAATGTTGGGGGACTCCAGAGTATTTTCCTACGATGTATATTTTCTTGACCTATGAAATATTTTCAGAGCAAGAACTACTTCTACCGGCTTCTATCTTATTTTTTGAAATATGATATCATAGACAGTCAACATGGCATAGAAGTCAACATGGAATGAGGAAATCCAAATTTCTACTTTTTCCCTTAACATTTACTATTAGTGGCATGGATATATTTGAAACAAGGAATAATTTTTAATTACATTTTATGACCAATAGTCATGTGTGGGGCAGCTAGTTAGTATAGTAGAGAAAGAGTCAATCCTAGAATAAGGAGGACCTGAGTTGAAATCTAGACACAGACACTTAATAGCTTACAAGTTACCTGTTTACCTCAGTTCCTCATCTATGAAATGAGCTGGAGAAGGAAATGGCAAACTAATCTACTCTTTTTGCCAAGAAAATCCAAAATGGCATCAGAGACAGTTGGACATAATTGAAATTGAATTGAAATAACTCAACAACAACAAAGTCATCCATGTAATTTATCTAGGATGTACATTTTTCATTAAATGAAACTAGATTGAGCCAATTCTCCCAGAATGTTGGATTTCAAGTATATATATATATATACATTTTGTTGTTATTGATGTTGTTGTTGTTGTTGTTGATATTTTTGGGAATGTTTTTACTTCTGTGATTTTCAAGAATATAAGTTATAACCAGGAAATAAGTAAAAGATGTGAATGTAACTATTTGATCCTGGGCAAATCACTTTAATGCTCAGTATCTTAAACAACTTTATGGGATCCTTTTAGGAGTTGTTGATTTGTATGTCTAACCAGAGAGAGAAAGATGTGATTTGAACTTCCCTCATTGGTCAAATCCTAATGGAAAAGAATACTAAGTAGGAGATTGCAAGAGATTGTCTCTTCATGCGATCGTGGTGTTACATATGCCCAAGAGAGGAAGTTTACTAGTTTATTACTACTATAGAGTTGTTCATATTGGAACATGATCAAGATCAATATAGTCACAAACCCATTGAAAATACTGAAGAAACAAAAACTTATAGTTTTAAAATAAATAGAACTATTCTATTTCCTCCACAACAATGATTGTATTAAGTTAGGAAAATTAACCATAATAAAAGTGGCATAGGATGAACTCAAAAAGACTACATAATCCCCTAAAAGAAAAGTATCACTTGAGGGGGGGAAATGGAAGGCTATTTATGTTTACCAATAAAATGATATTGGTGAGATTTCAGGAAAATTATAATTTATATTGATTCTTTTCCTTTAATAATAGAGTTACTTGAACAGAAAAGGAGTATTTTCTTAGAAAAATGCAGCACAGGCCTAGTTATTATTGAGCTACTGTGCTAATACCCATAAGTCCCATATGTAAATCTTTCACTGAAGTATATACAAATTGTTGAACCTATGGACCACAGACTTAGATCTCTCCTTACATTTCTTTTCAATAAGATGACTGTTTTTCCAAATAAAAAGCTATGTGGTAACTTTATTCTCCCTGAGTTTCTGTTGTCTCCCTACCACATAGTTATACCCTGTCTTACCAGAAGCTCTCGCTATTTTAGTACAAGAAGCTAATCTATCTCTGAAATTGAATGTACATTTATGAATTCCACTGAAGCCTACTTAGGGCAGAATAGAAGCCCTAAGTAGCTTTTTAAAATAAAGTATATTCCTATTTCTTACCCAGGTTTGAATATTCCCCCTAGACTAAATGAAAATGTTATTATCAAATAGACAGTTATCTTCAGCTCTCTCTGTCTCTCTCTTTGCCTCTGTCTCTCTGTCTCTGTTTCTCTGTATATATTTCTGTCTCTCTCTTTGTCTCTGTCTCTTTCTGTTTCTCTATCTGTCTCTCTTTATCCCTCTCTGTTTCTGTCATTTGGTCTCTGTCTCTGTCTCTTTTTGCCTCTGTCTCTGTACTTCTTTCTGTATCTCCATCTTTCTGTCTGTTGGTCTTTGTCTCTCCCCGTCTCTCTGTCTTTCTGTCCCTATCTTTATCTCTCTGTTTCTCTCTTTGTCTCTATCCCTATCTTTCTATCTCTGTCTCTCTCTGTCTTTCTTTTCTATCTCTCTCCCTCCCCCACCCATTATTTTCTTTTTGTTCATGTTTCTACTTCTCTTCTACCATCCCTTGTGAAACTAAAACCAAAACTTCCATCAACATTTCTACTTAGTAGCAACACTGATTCCTGCAGGGCTTCTTAGCGAACCTGTTTCACCTGTGACAGTCACAGGTAAATCTCAGATTGGAACTTCTATACCAATCTAAAATGGATCCTTTTTCATATTGCCCCCAGGCTCCTGAAGCATGAATTTCTTGGCGTGTTCAGATGTGATTGCATGATAAGGCAGGAGCAGAGATTAGATGTGTTCTGAACTGTGTATGTATTCGCTCCTTTTAGCAGCCTAGGAGAGAGAAGCAACCTTTAAAAGAATATTTCCGAAAATCTTTTCTGAATTGATATGTGGTGCATTTCTCCTTTTTTTTATACAAGGTGACAGTGCGTGTGAGATGTAAAGATGAGTTTGCTCAGGCAATTACCCCTTGTTGATAGCAGATTATTTCCTCTGGCAAACTCAAAAATAACTTGTTGGTGTATAAGTTACTGCTGTTCTGGGGATGTAGTAATTTACTCTCCTGTCTTTTTTATGAGCACATTTATTTTAATCAGCAGAATTCAGAATTGCTCTTTTTCATCTAACTCTGTCTTCTTTGGAGTTATGCGCCCTCTTGCACGCAACAAAGAAAGGTCCTTGTGTACATACAGAGAAAGGAGGGATGATGTATTACAGAAGAATGTTCTTTATACAGGATATCATATCCCATGATCTTTTGTCCATGTAAAGAACACAGTGTTCATTCTCTACAGCTCTCATACGCATTGTTTTCCTGAATAAAATAATATTTCACCTCAGTGAGTTACTCAACATGGGAAATGGTGCAATAGAAAACAGGATGACAACAAATACATAGAGCTCCAGCTTTTCAAATTTTAGTCTTTGAAATGAATAAGATTGCTAAAGACAATGTTTGCCCAATGCCCTGAGATAGAAAAATGCTAAACTTGTGCTATCTCTTTTTTGCAGGTGGTAATGTCGAGTAACAAAATAAAATGAAATGTTTTCTTTTTTCCCAAAATGACCATGTTTTATGCCTAGAATGAAGTAAATCCTTCTAATTCAATTCCTGCCTACACCTGCTCCCCAAAACAAAGCACAGATTACACCTGTACATTTTGTTTTATTTGCTTGTTTTGGATTGTACCAGTAATATCATTGCTCTAGGAAACTTCCATCAATGCAGCCCATCATAATTTGTAGTTAGAGACTTGACTTGGACACTGAAAAGTTAAATGACTTTCCCAGGGTCTCACAGATAATATATTTTAGAGTCTGGACTAGGACCCAAATCTTTCTGATTCCAGAGCTATCTTTTTTTTTTGCTTCTAGATATGCTAAGACTGTATGACTTCATAGTATGTTCTATATATCTGTATGTTATAGAAGATTAACATCCTATCCAGAATTCTAAATTGGTCAGTTCTTGATGGAGGCAATAAAACTATAGATATATTTGTTTGGGTCAATTTGTTTGGGTTATAGAAGGAAAATTGAATCTATTTATCTGTGGAAGTGAATGAATAAAAGAATGAAAAAAACCTTTATTTTGTGTTCCATAGATGCCCACTACTGGGCTAAATGCCAAGGATACAAATTCACAAACAAGATAGTACTTAATTTCTAAAAACTTATATACTAAAAAGGGAAGGCAACTCACACAGGGGAGTGATGGTCAAGAAAGTGTGTTATGATCTGGTATATTTAGTGAAGGGAACCAAAGGCCAATTTGTTGACTCATCCTTTCCAGGAATAGCAGGATTGATTTAATTACTTTTCCCAGATCCAGAAAGGAAAGTAGGGTCTTTGAATGCAAGGATAAAGTACTTTAGTATGATATGAAAATGGACCAAGAGTAGTACCACAGATCTGGACTTGGACATGGGGAATTCTGTTACACTGGACTCATACTAAAAGTAAAATAAGTTATTTAGGAAAATATTCAGCTAAATCAGGAGTTGGATTCTTGCCTGGTCCTGTTGCCAAATTTTTTGCTAGGTCATCACCCATTTTCTCCATCTAAAATGTTGCCTTTTCATAAAATCAAGATCAACATATTGTCTTCAATGTGTCTCATAGACATATTCAGAAGGTAGAAGTATAAATGTAAATATTTCTGATGAATTCCAAGCATTAAAAAAACTATTTTCTTTTACTTATTCTATTAATAAAAATCTGTTGTCTTTTTGCTTAGGGTGAAAGCAAAACCTAGTGTAATGAGCCTGGGGAACTGAGGAAGAAGAAAACTGGGGGAAAAAAGAAGTCACAGAATTGCAAGATCACTTCCAAACTGATGCCATAAGTCTTTTCATAAAAAAGAGACATGTAAATGTCAGTGACATGAAAAATATTTCCCAAGGTACTTCATAAAGCCAGGTCAATATACAAATTCAATATCAATGATAAAATATTAACACAAACACTCTCACAATTACCAGTTAAATGTATCAATAATTAAATATGCTAGCAATCATGTCTGTCAGTTCCTGCTGAAAAATTAAGGGGGATTTCAGATTTCTTTTCAACAGGAAATGCCTTTTTTGATACGAACAATGGATATATACACATATTCCAAGTATGCTCTTATTTAGATACTCAATAGGCCTGTTTGTTCCTTAATTTGCAATAACAGCCTCTAATTTTTTTAGCAAAATGTGTCAGAGCCCAGAAACCTACATTAAAGAGCAGAAGGCTTACTAATTTCCTAAATGAACTCTGTGTTGTTGGAAATAATAAATATTAAGAATACAAAAACAGAAGAGGCCTTGTGATAAGGTGGGATTCAACTATCCTAACCAGATATCAGGATGAAGTAAATTATTCAACAGAGATAGGTAAAGGGTATAAAGAAAGGCCATTCTTAACTCTATAAGAATATAATAGCCAAACATGGAATAAGGATACATGTTGTTACTTCCATTTCTGGTTTTATTTCTGTTCATTTGAGCATCAAGACTTTCTCTTATCTGTACTTTTCTTTTTGCAACCTATATTAGTTAGTGAATCCTCCAGGAATAAAAAAGTTGAGGTCTACCTAGGAGTGTTTTATATCCTAACGAATATACCATGGATTGTATCACTACTGTGAAACCTTCTGCTATGTATGAAAAAAACCAATTTTTTTTTTTTTGCTTTAGTTGTTCTAGTTTGCCTTAATCAAACTCCTAGAAAAAGTGAGATATGCTTTCTGCTTTCTATTTTCTTTCTTCTCATTCACCCCTTCAAACCTTTATTTTCTGGTTTCCAACCTCATCACTCAACCAAAACTGCCATCTTCAAAACAAACACTGATCTCTTAATCGGTATATGTGATGTTCTTTTTTACTCTCCATATTTCTCCACTTGTATGATGCTTTTGGAGGTGTTTATCAGTTTTCCTCCTGAGTAATCTCTCTTTCTGGATTTATTTGACATTGCTTTATCCTGCTTTGCCTACCTTTTTGGATTAGTCATTCTGTCTCTTTCTGTATCTTTTGTTTTTGTCTCTGTTTCTCTGTCTATCCGTCTCTTTCTGTGTATGTCTCTGTCTCTCTATATCTATATATACATACACATATATCACACAAACATGCATATATATATATATACACATATATACACACATACACATATATATATATAATCACCTATTAAAATTGTAAGAATGTGTCAGAGCCCAGCACATTGAACGTACTGAGTAAGCACTTGTTGATTAATTGGTATAAGAACATACTATCCAGTAGCATCCTTTAACTCCCATGTATCTTGTAATCCTATTTACTCCATACCCCAAGGGCTTCCATCTTAAAATTCCATCTTTAGCAAAAAGCCTGCTTATACTTATGCAATATAGAATGACTAGTATATTAGCTATCATATAGAGTGAAAAAAGGAAGAAATTAGGAAACAAAAGGCATGAATTTCAGTTCTATCTGGACCATGTGGCGAAACAATATAAGCCTCTCACCCTCTTTGGATTAGACAAGAGAGAGTCCCTAAGTTACCTTCCAGCCCCCAAAATATTATCATTAATTGTATTTGGGATGGACATCTTCAATAAAATAAGAATGAATATCCAACTCAGGTTTAATCAAATTTAACCTTTGTAATTCAATAAGAGTAGAATAACAATGTTCATTTTAATATACTATAAACTCTACTCATTTTGTTTCTAACAATTAAACTAATGAAATCAGTGGGAGAGATTGCTTTGCATGACATAATTGCTGAGCACTTTGAAAATGCTTAATTCAGTTCAATTCCACATGCATTTATTAAATGCCTGCTATGTATCTGGGCTAAGGACTAGAAAGACACAGTGAAAAACTGTTTCTTCCTTCAAGGAGCCAGGTTTCACTTGGGGTTTGGGGAACACAACATTTTCATAGATACATATAATTAAGGTAAGGAGTGATGTGAGGCATAGGGAAATAAATCATCAAGCAAAGTGCTCTAAGGTGGAAGGGAACACTATTATCTGGAAAGTTAAGGAAACACTAAACAGTAGGTTGAACTTGAGCAGAGAGATTCTGGAAGGTTGTTTGTCCTTCATTCTCAAAAAAGAACATGACATCAGGTGATGACTGGAGGGGAAAGTGAGGCAAGTGACTTTGCACAGCCCTCTGCTTAAATCTGTAAGAAAGAGGTGAGGGAATACATCACAGAATAGCTACATAGGAATTCCAGGTTTTAGAGTTCCTAATAATTTTTAATGCATGGCAAATTTATTCATTCATTTTGATAAAAAGAAACTTAAATTAAGACAAATGGTTGTTAGAAGTATAATTTCTGGACTTGAAAATAATGAACATATGACAATAAAGTTAAGTTTGTGTGAAATGAAGATATTATCCTCTCAGATCTTGTGTAGAGGCATAACCACCAATGATTTCTAATGGTATGTCTTCTTATCTGATTTTCTCTTGTAATTCTTTGGGATCTGGCAGATGATCTCACATATAAGGAAGGATTGGGGTGAGTCTTGACTATAATTATAATATAAAGATATAATATAATATAATATTAAGTGAATATTATAGATTATGAAATAAGCTAAAATTCCTCTTCTCTATTAGGGAAATTAGGAAAGAGTAAGAGAATGCTAAGCAATAAGAAGCAGAATTCATATAACTTAAATTTTTAAGTCCTATAAAAAAAATTAGGCTGAGAGCATGCAGGCAAAGAGTTTCAGAAACTAATTTTGAGAGTAGCCAGACTTCAGAGAAAAATATATTCATATTCAGAGGAAGTTGCTGTATTCAACTTCATGGATAAACACCAAGATGTGGAAAAAGAACATGGGGGGGGGGACTGGGATGGGCCAAATAAATTAAAGATACCCTAAATCCTAATTTCTTTGGAATTAGTCCCAGTCAAAGATGAAAGATCATGTCCTAAAATTGTGAATTTATAGCTGGAATAGTCATTAGAAGTAATTAAATCCAATTCACATACTTTATAGATGAAGGATTTGAGATATAGACAGATTAAATAAAATATCACCACAATTAGTGAATATCTGAGGCAGAATTGAACCTATATCTTCTTGATTCCAAGTCTAGAGCTTTAAACATTACAACACTAGTTAACTAGCTACCTCAGTTAAGTGTTGGCGCATCTTTTTTTTTTTTGCACAAGTCTCAGCAAGCTCTATCAACTGCCAACCAAATGACATTTATGGGTCAGGCAAACCGAATCAGCTCCTTGAGGCAAGGATAGAAGGTTGCATATGTGTGTGTGTGTGTGTGTTGTGTGTGTGTGTATTTTAACCATAGTCTCAACTACCACCTCCCCTCAGACTCCTGAGGATAGCCCAGGATATTGAAACAAAAGACTTTGTGCATATCAATGTCTTCAAAAATATCAGTTCTGCTTCTAGTCCTGGTTCCCCAACCATGAGTGAAAGAAACAATCACTGTCGAGAAACAGCCCATTTTCCTTGCCAACACGAACTTCTGATCAACTACCACCATCAATCAATTAAATCCAAATACTCATGGACTCTCGAGACTACCAGACCTGCTTCCAGCCCAGTCTAGCACACAGACCTCTCCGATGTCCCTCTCTACACCTGGCAACATTTTTTTATAAGTATTGAAGGCCCTAATTCCTAAAAGCCTCAATTATCAAATATATGGAAATAAAGTTCTTTCCACTTCTTTGTTTGGCATTGTAAAATGATCATTTTAATATCAGAAATTGACATAATTATCCATGTAGATATAACAGCCAGGGAAATTTATCATCATCTGCTTTGCCATTTGTATCCTTTGGACCATGGAAACTTCCCATTTAATTTGCAGCTGAAAGCTCCTATATGTAATCTCCTCCATTAGAATAAGAACTCCCTGAGACCTGAAACTGGTTTACTTTTCTCTTTATATCCCCCAAACTTAGTTTTTTTTTCCCCATTCACTCATTCAAAGAAATTATATGCATAATGGGATTAGTAAATGAAAATCAACAGTCCATGAGTTTGTTTCTAGATTTATAAAGTTAAAAAGTCAACCAAGAAAAGAGGAAGAGTGCCTTCCAAAAAGAGAAAGTCCCACTCTATATCCTCTATCCTTTACCCATATCATTCCATCATTCCATCTGGGAAGTCATATTAAGAATTAAATTTTATACATCTTTCTCATCAGAATCCAAGGAAATTTTCTTGATTTTCAACATGTGGATACAAAAGAAATTTCTAAGTTTTAAATAAACTTTTCAACACTACTTCAAAGGGAACATTGAAACAGGGAGACCCACATAGACATTCTAGTCTCTTGGTTCTCTAGCTTGGAAGTATAAGTAATGAATGAAATAATGGTGAAGGTCTCCTACATCATAAGGTCATTACTAGTTTTATTTGTACCCAAATGTGTAAAAGGAATAAATAAATTCAATAATTGACACAAATTCTATATTCTTTCTATGACTGAGAATGTTAAAACCTGATTGTCTATACAAAGTAGAAGTCATACAGCTACTACTCATAGGCCTTTCATATTATAAAGAAAATTATGGCAAGATCGAAGATATTAGCCTCCCAGGGAATTATAAAGCAAAAGCAATATTGCCTCTCCAGGGATTCAAGGTAATAACAGTAGTCATTTGCAAATGGGATAGCTGCCACTCTCCAACCAATGATGAGTTTGTTAATATAATTGAAAGTGAATGTAAATCATTCCAATGAGTTAAGCAGTGAAATTTCCCTTCTGAAGTAAGATACCTCAATGAGGAAAAATGGAAAATAGAGTGTGTTTACACTGATTCATGGGCTCTGGCCAAAATCAGAGCCAAATAATCTAGGGATTTGCAGATATTTAAAAAAAGAGAGAAAGAGATAAGAAGCAGAATTCTTTATGAAGATCTCACGGAATAAAGTTTGCCATGTAGATTTGGGAATCATTCTTATGGGAGTTATAGTGAAGCCCGGGCTTGATGACTGTCAATAGTAATACTTGGATCACCTGTGAAATTCCT
The DNA here is from genome assembly GCF_016432865.1 of Antechinus flavipes. Lineage (NCBI taxonomy): Eukaryota > Metazoa > Chordata > Mammalia > Dasyuromorphia > Dasyuridae > Antechinus > Antechinus flavipes. The sequence goes on from NC_067398.1 coordinate 182,328,030, forward strand.
CTGAATCTGAGATCTAGGGACAAACAAAGTGCCAAAGTCAATAAGTCAATAAGCATTTATAAAGCAGTATGCTAAGTACTAGGGACACAAACATTTTTTTAGGAGACAAAAACATTCCCTGCCCCCAAGAATCATACATTTTAATGGGAAAAATAGCATGAAAATATCTAGCTGCATATGAAATATATACAGAAGAGGAGAAAATGAATCATAGAGATGATATGAGCAGGTGGGGAAGGACTTCTGGCAGATCACGATATTTGAACTTTATCTTGTAGGTATCTAGGGAAATTAAGAGATAGGGTTGTGGAGAGAGCATGTGCTAAGTCTGGAGACAGCCAATGTAAAGACATGGAGACGGAAAATTTAGCATTATATGTGAAGAACAGAAAGGTCTATGTGGAATGATTGTGGTTTGTGGGGAATAAAGTATAAGAAGACTGGGAAAGTAGGAACAAAGTGGGAGGTGGTCAGATATATCAACCTGAAAACATAATAAGTTAAACATAAGTTAATGAAAACCTCCATGCTAGTATCAACTATATGAAGGCCAACAGGAGATATATATGTTTGTGTATATGTACTTAATCTTCATTCATATATATTAGATAAGAAGACAAGTTGTTCCTTCTCCCCACCCTTTCCTCCATGCTTATATACCCTTCTCAATACCCCATTTATGCCAAATAGAAAATTCCTACTTGTTTTCATGAAAATATGACCAACCTTCTGTGTCTGCCTTATGCATTTTTTTTTTTTTTTTGCTGAGATAATTGGGGTAAGCGACTTGCCCAGGGTCACACAGCTAGGAAGTGTCTGAGGGTCTGAAACCATATTTGAACTCAAGTCCTCCTGACTTCAGAGCTGGTGCTCAATCCACTGTAGAACCTAGCTGCCCCTGAAATTCTTTGAGATACAATTGTGGAAGAACATTGGTCTTTTCTTCACCTATTACTATGTAATCGCATCTTCCTTATTTAAACTCTTCTCACTGTTCAAGTGCATTTACATTTCTTTGTTTATCTTGATTTCTGTGTCCTTTCTGTTCAGTTCTGATAATTCTATTCAAAATATTGTAAAATTCCCTATTCTACTAAAGGTTTATTTTTCTCCTATAGGATCATATTCAATCTTGATGGGTATATTAGTTTTTGTGATAAACTTTTATCTTTTGCCTTTTGGAATGTTTTTTAACTTTATTGTTTCATTTTTCTAATTATACATGTGCATTCATTTTTTAAAATGCACTCATTTCTTTATGAATAATATTTGGAGAGAAAAATCAGAATGAAAGGAAAAAAACTATGAGAGGAAAAAAAAGAGAAAAAAAGGAGGAAAAAATGAGCATAGCATGTGTTGATTTACATTCAGTCTCCATAGTTCTCTTTTGTATGCAGATTGCAATTTCTATGCAAAGTTTATTGGGATTGCCCTGAATCATTAAACCACTGAGATAGTTAATTATCACACAATCTTGCTGTTACTGTGCACAATGCATTCCTGGTTCTGCTTGTTTCACTCAGCATCAGTTCATTTTTCCAGGCCTTTCTAAAATTAGCTTGTTCACCATTTTTATAGAACAATATTCCATTACTTTCATTTATCATAACTTCTTCAGCCATTCCCAATTGATAAACATCTACTCACTTTCTAATTCTTTGCCCCCATAAAAAGAGCTGCTACAAACATTTTTACACATGTGGGTCCTTTCCCCTCCATTATAATTTCCTTGTGATACAAATGCTGTAATGGCACTGCTGGGTCAAAGGCTATGCCCAGTTTGATAGCCCTTTGTAGCATAGTTGCAAATTGCTCTCCAGAATGGTTAGATCATTTCACAACTCCACCAACAATCCATTATTCCATTTTTCCCACATACCCTTCAACATTTGACATTTCCTGTCATTTTAGTCAATCTGAGAGGTATAAGGTGCTACCTCAGAGCTGTTATAATTTGCATTTCTCTAATCAATAATGATTTAGAGGACTTTTTCATATGACTATAGAGGGCTTTAATTTCAGTGTCTGAAAATTGTCTGTTCATAACCTTTGACTATTTATCAATTGGGGAATGACTTGTATTCTTATAAATTTGACACAATTCTGGAATATTATTATACTCCAATATTTTCTGGCTTTTACAGTAGTTGCTGTGAAGTCTTCTATGAACTATACTTCTGTGGCTAAATAAAGCACTTCTATTCCATACAGAATGGCACAAAAAATGGCCAGAAAAGAGCAGATGATGGTATTGGCTCAAACTAAGGAAACCACTGCTAACTCAGGTAAACACAAAAATGATAGAGCAGGTGATGTGGCTATGTTAGGCAAACCAGCATGAATTCTGATACCTGGGCTAGGACCTAGAAGAGTCAAAGAGAGAAGGAAAAGCAGCTCAAACTCCCTCCAATGTACTTGGGGTCAGCGCCAAGTACTCTGGGGAAAAAAAAAAAATATATATATATATATAGATAGATATAGGTATATAGATATAGATATATATACACACATATATACATAGTTA